>NC_037532.1:30463817-30472954 GCF_001531365.2 Cynara cardunculus var. scolymus | reverse complement strand
TCTGTGTGTGGTATTATATAACACTTTCTATTATATCCCTTAAGACTACCGTGGTCTGGAATCTTTATTTCTTTGTGATTTAAAGATTTATGATTAAGGTTCTTATTGGAAATCATAGTCTGGATGTTATTGAGAAGGAAACGTTAGGTTTGGCCTGAATCTTTGTTTAAACCTTGTTTGCTAAGAAAAGGTTTAAAAGTGGCATTAAATGCAACCCGTTTGATTCAAAGGTATGAAATTTGTATAGTTATGTGATTAGCCTGAAAAGTGGATAAATGATCTAGTATTTTATTCTTGTGTATTCATATATTTGTTATATATGTGAATAGTTGTTTTATAAAAGTTTTGGTGATCCTTCACCCTGCAATGACATGAATAGGGTATCTCACTAGACTTTTTAGTCTAACCCTCGTTTTTGTGATTTTAAAATATGTATTGCTGGAGGTGTAGAAGGTAAGGGAAAGGAAAAGATATAATGCCTATCTTATATGCATTTTGGATGAAGAGTTGGTTTTGATGATTAGTTTTGTGGATTAGTACAAGATTGTATTTTTAATTTTTGGACCTTGTATTTGGTCATGATAGATTCTTGTACTAAGGGACCCAGATGTATATAAATATGTATTTCTTTAGTATGAAATATGTGTTACATGCAATGTGTGGGTTGGGGCGTTACAGAATGGTATCAAAGCCTGAGTTTAAGGGATTTAGGTATTTTAACAGCATGATACCTAGACTTAAACTGTTTTATTGCATGTTAAGGGTCCCGAACATAGTTAGCACCATTGGAAATAAATATGATAAGTTGAAAGAACAGTGTGTAAGGTAAATTTTAATTACATCTGGCCAATGTAATTATAAATTTACAGGTACATATCTGAACTTGAATACTTTATTATATTTGGGAATGTGAATATGTGAATATTAGTATTAAATTCCACAGATGTCTAACCGAACTAAAAGATCAGAAAGAATAGTTCATCCAGAATTCGAAGAGAGGGAAGATTCTTTGGTTAATCTTCCAATCAGCACGGCTGGAAATAGAGGTCGGGGAAGACCAAGAGGACGAGGTAGAGGAAGAAGTCAGTCTCAGGGAAGGGGACGAACTGAAGTACATTCTGAGCAGGAAGAATCACACTCTGGGAATGTTCGGGGAGGAACGGTACCACACCCAGAATATATAACCAGAGATGTGTTAGCAGAGGAAATGGGGAAATTACGAGAAACTCTGATATCTATTATGGGGATACCAGCTAGGGTGGAAACTGAAAGAGCAGAAGTTTATCCCTCTGCTCCGATTACTCATAATAAAGAAGGAGATATTAAGACATTCTTAGCGTGTAAACCACCAACTTTCTCTGGGGAAAGAGATCCAGTGAAAGCAATGTGCTAGATCAAGGAGATGGAATCTGTATTCAACACCATTCGGTGTCCGGAGACAGATAAAGTGCGATTTGCTGTTTCGGTATTGAAGTCAAATGCTTTATTTTGGTGGGAAGTTGAATCGTCTACTAGAACGAATGTTTTACAAACTTTGTCCTGGGTAGAATTCGTAGATAGATTTAAAAATCAATTCTGTCCCAAAACGGCCGTGAGACAAATGGAAGAAGATTTCCTGAAACTAGAGCAAGGAAATGGAACAGTATGAGAGTATACTGAAAGATTTATTGAAGATTCTCGTTTTGCCGAACACTATGTGTCAACTGAATCTAGGAAGATAGAGAGGTATATTTGGGGTCTGAAACCCTCAATTAGAGAATTTGTTATTGCGATGAACCTCAATACCTTTCCACTGACAGTAGAGGCAGCTGAGGTGACTGAAAGAAATAAGAATAAACAATCAGAGGGGAAGATTGTTGAGAAAAGAAAGTGGGAAGGACCTTCATCTTTTCGGGGGCCGAAAACTATCAGATATGATAACCGATCTGAACAAAAGAGCAGTGTAAGGGTTCAGCAAGGTAATGATAAAATGGATCCAAGAAAATGTTACAAGTGTGGCGAAGCAGGTCATTTGTCTAGAAATTGCCCAACCAATAAAAGGTGTTTTAATTGCAATTCTCCGGATCATATTCGACCGAATTGTCCCTTGCTAAGAAATCCGCAGTTAACAATGGGAAGTAATGCATCGGGTACTCGGGGAAGAACTACTGGGAACCAAGGAGGACAAGGAGGGGCACGTGGACGATCCTTCCAAATGACCAAGAATGAAGCAGAAGTATCGCTGGATGTAGTAACAGGTACATTCCTTCTGAATTCAATACATGCTAAGGTGTTATTTGACTCTGGTGCAAACTTTTCGTTTATATCACCATTGTTTGCCCAAACTGCATGTCTGAATTCTGTGCTACTTGATGATAAATTAGTAGTTGATACTGCTAATAGTCAGGAAACTGTTACTAGTGTGTTCAATAACTGTATCATTGTTATTGAGGACTGTAAACTTCCGATTTGATTATTCCCCATGCCAATGAAATAATTCGACGTAGTAGTGGGTATGGATTGGTTGGCAAAGTATCGAGCTAGTATTGATTGTAATCAGAAAATGATTAGAACTATTCTGCCAGACCAAAGAACAGTTGTTATTTATGGTGATCGTCAGAATCGTCATACCAGTATTTTATCAGTAAAGAAAGCCTAGAAAAATATTCAAAAGAAGTGCCAAGGATGTTTGGCATATGTAATTGATTTGAAGAAAGAAAAGAGAAAAGAAGAACCAATTCCGATTGTTAGTGAATATCCAGAAGTTTTTCTGGAAGACTTATCTAGATTACCACCAGACAGAGTTATTGAGTTCCGAATTAATTTAGTACCAGGGGCTGCACCTGTAGCAAAGGCGCCGTATCATTTAGCTCCATCTGAACTGAAAGAATTGGTGGCACAGTTGAAAGACTTAACAGATAAGGGATTTATTAGACCCAGTACTTCGCCTTGGGGTGCTCCGGTCTTATTTGTCAAAAAGAAGGATGGGTCTATGAGAATGTGCATAGATTACCGTGAACTGAATAAATTGACAATTACAAACAAACATCCTTTACCAAGGATTGATGATTTATTTGATCAATTGGTAGGAGCAAGTTATTTCTCCAAAATCGATTTGAGATCAGGGTATCATCAGTTTAAGGTCAGGGAAGAAGATGTGGCCATCACAACATTTAGAACAAGGTACGAGCATCACAAATTTTTAGTTATGCCATTCGGCTTGACTAATGCGCCTGCAGCTTTTATGGACCTGATGAATAGGGTATGTAAGGAATACCTTGATAAATTCGTTATTGTATTTATCGATGATATTCTTATATACTCTAAAACTGAAGAAGAACATGCAAAACATCTTCGTCTGATACTGGAATTGTTTGAAAAGAGAAAAATTATATGCAAAATTGTCCAAGTGTGAGTTCTGGTTAAGAGAAGTTCAATTTCTGGGTCACGTTATTTCTGAATCAGGGGTAAAAGTTGATCCAATGAAAATAGAAGCAGTTGCAAAATGGGAAGCTCCAAAGACTCCGTCTGAAGTTCGTAGCTTTTTGGGTTTGGCCGGTTATTACCGAAAGTTTATTCAGAATTTTTCTAAGATAGCTGTGCCATTAACTAAACTGACTCGGAAGAATGTTAAATTCCAGTGGGAAAAAGAACAACAAGAAGCTTTCCAACTATTAAATGATCATCTTTGTAGCGCACCAGTGTTGACTCTACCAGATGGATCTGAAGATTTTGTGGTATACAACGATGCTTCAAAGTTGGGATTGGGATGTGTTTTAATGCAAAGAGGAAAAGTGATTTTCTATACATCAAGACAATTGAAAGAACATGAGAAACAATATCCAACTCACGACATGGAGTTAGCTGCAGTGGTTTTTGCATTRAARATCTGGAGACACTATCTTCTGGGAACGAAATGTCAGATTTATACTGACCATAAAAGTTTACAACATTTGTTCAACCAGAAAGATTTAAATATGCGATAACGCCGATGGATCAAATTAGTCAATGATTATGATTGTGAGATTCTCTACCATCCAGGAAAAGCTAATGTAGTGGCTGATGCTTTGAGCAGGAADGAAAGAAGTGGAACCATCAAGACTGTAGCAATGAGAATGAATTTGATTCCTGATATTCGTAAAGAAATTCAGAAATATCAACAAGAAGCTGTGAAAGAAGAATTTGTTAAAACAGAAAAGTTGGGTAAGATGATCTCAACCTTGGAACAGAACGATGAAGGACTTATGTGTTTTCAAGGACGAATTTGGGTACCACATTTTGGAGATATCCGAAATAGGATATTGAATGAAAGTTATAAATCCGGATACTCTATCCATCCAGGTACCAATAAGATGTATCGAGATTTAAAACCTTTTTATTGGTGGCCAGGATTGAAAAGAGATATAGCACGGTATGTAGAACAGTGTCTAACATGTTTACAGGTCAAGATTGAACATCAGAGACCTTATGGAAGCCTCCAATCTTTGGAAATACCTGTATGGAAATGGGATCACATCACCATGGATTTCGTTATGAAATTACCACGAACTCTAAAAGGATATGACGCGATTTGGGTGATTGTGGATCTTTTATCTAAATATGCACATTTTCTACCGATAAGAGAGAAATGCTCTTTAGAAAAGCTAGCGCAGATTTACATTAAAGAAATTGTTACCAGACACGGTGTTCCCTTGTCTATTATCTCTGATAGAGACAGTCGGTTTACTTCAAAGTTCTGGGCAGGATTACAGAAAGCTCTGGGATCTGAAATTCGACTAAGTACAACTTATCATCCGCAGACTGATGGACAGAGTGAAAGGACTATTCAAACTCTCGAAGATATGTTGAGAAGTTGTATTATTGACTTCGGAGGATCATGTGAAGAACACTTGCCACTAATAGAGTTTGCATATAACAACAGTTATCATTCCAGTATCCACGTGGCACCATATGAAGTATTGTATGGACGTAAATGTCGAACGCCATTGTGCTGGAATGAAGTAGGTGAAAAACAGCTAACGGGTCCTGAAATTGTTCAAGAAACTTCTGAAAAGATTGAACAGATCCGCGAAAGAATCAAAACAGCACAGGATCGCCAGAAAAGTTATGCAAATAATCGTCGAAAATCCATTGAATTTGATGTAGGTGATTTTGTAATGTTATAAGTTTCGTCGTGGAAGGGTGTTATCAAATTCGGAAGAAAGGAAAGCTCAGTCCAAGGTATGTTGGCCCATTCAGAATATGTAAGCGAATTGGGCCAGTAGCATATCAGTTAGAGCTACCAGAAGACCTGAGTCAAATTCACAACACTTTTCATGTGTCGAATTTGCGGAAATGTTTGGCTGATCCGAATTTAGCTGTACCTTTGCCAGAAATTCAATTGGACAGTAAATTGAATTTTGTGGAAACACCAGAAGCCGTAATTGACAGAAAGATCAGGGTGTTGAGAAACAAAGAGATAAGTCTGGTTAAAGTTCAGTGGAAATTTCACAAAGGACCGGAGGCAACATGGGAATTGGAGTCAAAGATAAGATCAGAATACCCATGGCTTTTTAATTAAAGGAATTTCGGGATGGAATTCTCTTGAGGGGTGGATAATGTAATAACCGGATCCTGGTTATTACCCAAGGTATTTAATACGTGATTATTTGATTAAATGATTACGTGATTGCATGATAAATTGATACATGTCGGTATGTGAAATTGTGTATTAATTGAATATGTATATATATATATATGTGAGTGTGTATATATATATATATATAAATATATGGGTGCATGCATGTTATGCATATGTGGAGTAGGTTTGTGTGTGTATGCATGTGCATGTTTAAGCATGAGGTGGAAAGGAAGGCGGTTTAGCCGACTTTTCCTGTTTTGGGTAGTATAAAAAGGAGGCTTAGCCTCTTCATTCTCTTTTCCCTGCCATTTTGAGAAAGTGAGTGCTTTAAAGAAAAGAGAGTTGTCCGGATTGCAAAAGGGTGATTTCAAGTGTTGGTGATTCAAGTTGATTTCAAGCATTTTGGTTTCAAAAGCTTGTTAAGGTGAGTGGTTTATAAATCTTTTTGCACAAGCTCTACTTCTGGTTTCAATTGCTTATTTCATGTTATTACTCCTTAGAAAGAAACCATACATTTTGTTGTTTTAAGTGTTTATCCGAACATAGAGTGACCGGATAAGTGTTTATACCGGACAAGCCTTGAGCGGCTTATTGTCTGGATTATTTTTAAACCGGACAAGCCTTGAACGGCTTATTGTCCAGAGTTTGATAAACCGGTTGAGTATTGAACGGTTTATAATTGGCAGTATTACTTATGATTATATACTGAGAAGTAGGAATACGACCACATGGAGAGCGGTTTATTTAAACCGGTCAAGTCTTGAACGAAATGTTGTCCGGACAAAAAGATGAATTTTGTTTTTAAGTGTTAAACCGTCCAATGCATGTGTGGTGTGTTAACCGGATTTGATATCCGGACAAAGTGGATTTTATTCCTAAGTGTTTAAACCGAATAATTGATGACCGGATTGTGATAGAAATATTTTGATGGGAATTATTTTATCATAAAAATGAAGTTTTGATATAAATGTTTTTAGACTGGTAATAATTCCAATGACTGCGGTCTATTTGGAATTATTTTTTTTATAAATGTTTTGATGAAGTGATAAGGGTGGCATATCAAGGAGAGGTGTCATTTGATATAAAGGTGGCATATCAAGGAGAGATGTACCATGGGATAAGGATGACATATCAAGGAAAGGTGTACATTTGATATAAGGGTGGCATTGTCTGTGTGTGGTATTATATAACACTTTCTATTATATCTCTTAAGACTACCGTGGTCTGGAATCTTTATTTCTTTGTAATTTAAAGATTTAGGATTAAGGTTCTTATTAGAAATCATAGTCTGGATGTTATTGAGAAGAAAACGTTGAATCTTTGTTTAAACCTCGTTTGCTAAGAAAAGGTATAAAAGTGGCATTAAATGCAACCCGATTGATTCAAAGGTATGAAATTTGTATAGCTATGTGATTAGCCTGAAAAGTGGATAAATGATCTGGTATTTTATTCTTGTGTATTCATATATTTGTTATATATCTGAATAGTTGTTTTATAAAAGTTTTGGTGATCCTTCACCCTGCAATGATATGAATAGGGTATCTCACTAGACTTTTTAGTCTAACCCTCATTTTTGTGATTTTAAAATATGTATTGCAGGAGGTGTAGAAGGTAAGGGAAAGGAAAAGATATAATGCCTATCTTATATGCATTTTGGATGAAGAGTTGCTTTTGATGATTAGTTTTGTGGATTAGTACAAGAGTGTATTTTGAATTTTTGGACCTTGTATTTGGTCATGATAGATTCTTGTACTAAAGGACCCAGATGTATATAAATATGTATTTCTTTAGTATGAAATATGTGTTACATGCAATGTATGGGTTGAGGCGTTACAATTTACCCGCAAAGTTAAGATTTTGAAGGCTCCCAAGTTCGACCTAGGCAAATTGATGGAGGTAAGAGGGTTTATCGAATTTGATCATGGTGATTGCACCATGTCGTGTATCTATCGTCCTGATCTTGATTGATGTGATTATCATCATGTATCGATTGTTTTTTTGATTTTGATTGATGTGGTTATCATTCCTAAACGTTTCTTAGATATGTAGTAGGTTCATGGAGATTACTCTGAAGATGTTGGTGTGAAAATGGAGAGGCCTGCAGACGAGCTGATTGCTGAAGAAACAGAAGTTATTGGTGCCTGAAGAGAGTTGTCTTTTCCCCCATCTTTTTCTATAATATCTTGAAGTTGAAATAAATGTAGATGATGGTTTTGTGATAGAGATTAGAGTTGATATTTTGATCTGAAGTTGGATATGCAATTTTTGTAGTTGAGTACTTGATTATTATACTGGTTTCAAATTATGCAATACTGGTTCTTTATCCTGGAGCTTGGTTAGTTGGTTATGTTCACTTGTTCACCATTATATTGAATGAAATGATTATGCCCCTTTTGCAAAACATAGAATTTTTCTTNTATCCTGGAGCTTGGTTAGTTGGTTATGTTCACTTGTTCACCATTATATTGAATGAAATGATTATGCCCCTTTTGCAAAACATAGAATTTTTCTTTTTGGAGCATCTCCAGCTGTTCTTTTTTGCTTCAAAATGGGAAATAAAACACAGGAAATAGAGCGTAAAATTCTTCAAGTTACAAATAACTACTTAAAAATATTACCATTTTGTTTATTATTATGATTATTTTAAACTAAATTTTAAATAATATTCTATTAAATATATAAAATATTTTAATAATATAATTAATGTTGTAATTTTTAAAATGAATGCGAGTGGATGGTTTCGGCTATGTGATGTAGGTAGAACTAGGAGAAATAGAAATGGACATTAGCACCAACCTTATTTATTTGTGCAAGTAGCACATATAGAGTGTTACAATTTTTTTTTTGTAATATGATATTAAAATATTATGGTAAAAGTGGAATATTATAAATTAATTATGACGAATCAATGCTTTTTTTAGTGATTTAATATAAATCGGTATAACAATTTGTTAATAAAAAGCTAACCCAGTATAATAGATTGATAAATTAGTAGTGTTTGTGTGAAAGAAAAGAAAACAAGGGAAAAGAAATGAGATGATTTTTTTTATTTGTATTCTCGACTTTATATTTATGTATCCCGTTGCATTGCACAGACACATAACTGTCTTGAATTACAACACTGAATTTCTACAACTTGGTTCAACGGCTCACCGGCCTCCTCCATCTATATCTGTCGATCACCAATCTCACACACTCCCTCAACTTTTACCTGGACCATAGGTTGCACCATCTTCACCCGCTGCAGGAATAGGTTACAGACTCCCGGAGTCAATGGTCAATCCGTTTAGTCCTGACCATGCTGTCGCTGCTCATTCTGGCTCCTCCACGCTATACATGCAACCCTTCTCAATGATCGAGGATGGCATATGTTCATCCTTATGAACAGATTCACCAACAATTTGCACAAGTAACGTATTTTTATTGCTTAATATTCCACTTTMTGGTACATTAGGGGTGCAAACGAGTCGAGCTTTTAACGAATTACTCGAGCTCGAGCTTAATAATTCTCGAGATTGAGTCGATCTCGAACATAAAA
>NC_037532.1:30443642-30463717 GCF_001531365.2 Cynara cardunculus var. scolymus | reverse complement strand
TATATTAAAGGAAGAACCAAGAGTATTGAGGTGGCATCATGAGAATTGAGTATTGAGGTGTTGGTGAATTGTGGTTGAGTTTGAGATATCCCACACTGGTGAAGAATTGAAAATTTTGAACAATATGAAGTGTATAAGAAAGGTGGATTGGATGCCTTTGTGTCAAATATGGGGTTTGCCTCATAAGGTTGTTTTTCTTTGGATGACCTTATTTGAAATTTATAACCATGGTTGGAAACCAATCAAACTAAATGGTATGAAGAACCAAGAGTATTGAAGTGACATCATAAGAATTGAGTATTGAGGTATTGGTGAATTGTGGTTGAGTTTGAGATATCCCACATTGGTGAAGAATTGAAAATTTTGAATAATATGAAGTGTATAAGAAAGGTAGATTGGATGCCTTCGTGTCAAATATGGGGTTTGCCTCATATAGTTGTCTTTCTTTGGATGATCTTATTTGAAATTTATAACCATGGTTGGAAATCAATCAAACCAAATGGTAGAAAACATAGTGCAAAATTTACTATACTATTATATCTTTATATATATATAATTAAAACCTTGGGTTGATGAGGTGACACCATGAGGATTATAAAATTTAAAATCTTGCGGTGATGAGGTGGAATATGGATTGGTGCATTTGTGTCGATTCATGGAGTTTGCTTCAGTGGGTATATATATATATTTTTTATTTAACTTTTTGAATTATTTGAATACTATTTGTTGATGATTTTATTAACAACTAATATATATTTATATAGACAATATCCAGATCATTAATCAAAGTACTTATGCTACCGCATAACGCATGGTTCTCATACTAGTAAAAATAAAAATAAAACAAACAAAGCCTAAATCTAATTCTACTCTAACTAGGATGGCTTAAAAGATTAACTATGAAACGTAAAATACCAATCCTAATCCAACTAGGAAAAAACAAATAAATTATTATTAAATGTAAATTAATACGGAAATCCTAAAATTGGGAAAGTAAATAAATCATCCTAGTTTATTCTAGAAACTAGGAAAGTGACTTGTTGTTTCGGAAATCCAACGATATTTAGGCTTTCTTTTGAACTCGTTTTCAAATCTCTTGTAAATATAAATCCAAATGAGAGTCTATTAACCTTATGATTTGGTCTATATCAGACATCCGTTAATAATGGTGGAGATGATCTTTGGATCCGCATGGAAATTGGTTAGAGAAGGTTCAAGGTCCCAGATCCAATTGCTAATAGGAGTAATTCATGAAAGATAATACATTAGTATGATTAGGCAATAAGAATAATATGTATCATGTCCTTTTAACCTAAAAACAGTAGTACGAGATTCTAAAAAAACAAGCACTTCGCCCTGTATTTGATCCGTTCGAAGATTTAGAACATAACGTCTTCGAATGGATGCTCAAACAAACGATTCAAATTATAAGAACTCGATAAGACAACAGAAAGTAACTTGGAGGAAACGTTTTCTTTGATATTGATTTCTCCCTCAAAGTACAATCAACATAGCATACAGTACACTTGGATATTGCTATCTTTAGAGGGGTGCTCCCTTTTACTCTCTTCCATTCACTTCTTATATAACGAAGAAAAAAGGAAGGAACAATCAACCCTCCTCTGCGTTAACTGTTCCTTAATCATTTTTTATTTTTATTTTTTAATATAAAATCACATATAATATACTAATAAACACCTCTCTCTCTCTCTCTAACTTCATGACATTTATCTCATTGTTTTTACCAATACAAGTAACGTATTATGCACTTGCATAAGGTAGAAACATACATGATTCACATGTGCATAAACTAAACCGACAGAGATTATATAATTAACTACCATCAATGAATATTAATCATTGACTATTGTCATGTGTGATAGGCAAAATGGGCCATGACCATCTACAAGATGCATGTGGTAGGCAACTATATATAAACTTTTTGATGTTAATTTATGTTTTTTAAATCAAAAGTCGAAAGGTCAAAAAAAAGGACAATAATGATATATTTTTTTATTATCAATCTAATCTAAATAAAATATGGTTTTTCAGTTAAATATTGCACCTAAATCATGATTAATTATATGTTGCAAGTTATCTAGGGTTTTTACTGGTGGTCGTGAAAATGATATTCATATGCCCAAATCATATCATACAACGAGTAACAGAAAAGTCGGGTACCTTATTTTGTTCGATTGTAAAAGTAAGGAAGAAAAGCAAAGCAGAAGATGTTTAGTATTAATAAATGAGCAATTTAGATGATTAATATTTGACGATATATTTCTCGTATCTAGCTTCTTGCTGGATCTGTTTGATTTAATATAGTGGTTGGCTTGGTGAGGGTGATGGTCATGCCGAAGCTCTCTTCTTTGTCCTTTCTTTTGCCTTTCAAAAAAAAAATATTTGACGATATATATATATATATTTATTTATATGTTTCTCAATAGTTAACCCCTTAATTTTTTTCATGATAGGATATTTAGCCATCAATTAAAACTTTATCAAAACGATATGTTTTTTTAATAAAAAGGTATTTTAAAGTCCAACAATCGATCATGTGAAAGAAATAAATATGAATTAGGGGCTATTTACCAAACACTTAACCGGTAAGCGTTTACCGGTAATATTCAACATTATCATTTACTTACCTGGTAAGATTTTAGTTCACGAAAACGACATTGTATGCAACAATTTACCTGGTAAACGCTTATCATGTTAAGAGTCAATCGTCCTCACTTACCGGGTAACACTCTTTTCCTTGCCTTGCTCTTACCAGGTATAGATTCTTGGTCCTTATCGCATTCATCCAGTAAGGTAATGTGAGTCAGTAAGCTCTTACCCAAATAAAAGTTTGGTAAACGGCCCCTTAAAATCTTACGACATGATATAAATTTACTATATTTGAGAAGTATTAATATATGACGGGAAAAAAACAGATTTTCTCATAAATAATATCATAACTGTAAAAGGTATTTTAAATAAAAAAAACATTTTTCCTCCATAAATGACATTCAAGTCCTGTTTGATTTGCAGGAATGAAATGAATTTAGAGAAATTTGCATTTCAAATCCATTCAAATTTCATGTTTGGTTTGTTGGATTGTTCGGATTTGAAATCTTATGATTTAATTGAAATACTTTAAACATAGGATTTTGAAATCTTTAGGGAGTGTTCAGAATTTCGTAGGATTGTATGCAATAAGGTTTTTAAAAATGTTAAAGACATTTGTTTTGTAATAATCGATTAATAAAAATGTAATTCAATTATTTTCATAATTTTTTATAAATTTTTTATAAATTGAATATAAATAATGAAATTCAATTTCATTCTAAATCCTACAAACCAAATACACTTTAATGATTTCAAATACATTTCAATCCAAATCCCTCCAAATCCAAATCTCTCCATGAAATTTAAATCCCAAAAAAACAATCATGCAAACCATACGAACCCTCAATCTTAGGGGAAAAGAATCCCAATCTCGGTGCTATCACCCCCAACTAAGCACAGTTTTATATTTGTTACGGTGTTTCTATATAATTACAATGATTTTTAAGGGGTTGTTTGTTTATCTTTTAATTAGTTTCAGTAAGAGACAGCCTCTGAATTGTTAAGAGATAAATCTTGTTTGGCAAAAAAAAAATTTGTTATTTGTTAATGGTTTTAAAATCCTCTGAATGATTTTGTATCATGAACCTTCCTTAACCATTCGGCGCCCTAATTTCATTGTAAACAATTATATATTTCATTTTGCACTATATCATGAGAGTGTCTTAATCATTCTGACTACTTAATCGTTCTGCACCAAATAATTCAGCAACTACCAAATAACCCTTGAATCTTTGCACCGTCATAAATTATTCTCCCCTAGTATTTTGTGAAATAAATAGTACATTTATAAAATATAATTGCACGTTTTTTTGGTTCAGATGTATAAGATTTTTTAATATATATTTATAATTGTCACGGTTTGAAATATTTGTTTGATTTACTAATGATTTGTTTTCTACTGTGACAGAAAAATTTTATATATTATTTAGATAATTAAATTTATATATTAAATATAATTTATTTTGTACTTCAAGAATAGAACTACTTGATTTTTACTTTGTTTAAAATGTATTTATGCTAATCTAAGTATATTTGTGTCATGTAACACAATCAAATCTTGATTCTTCGGTTAAAAATTCAAACTTTTAATCATGCTTCATGTTCTGGTTTATGGAGAAATTATGGTGAGAACCAGGAGAGGAGACAAGAAAATCCCAAACGTGTACTACGTTCCAAGACTTAAACACAACCTACTTGGCGCTGGACAGTTACTTACAAAGGCATATGATCTTCATTTTACAGATGAAAAATGGTCGAATTTAAAGACAGAGATAAAAAAAAACCACTGGGAAAGGTTTACATGTCCACCAACAAAATGTTTCCCATAAGTTTTCAAGATGAACACTATTTTAATTTCAATGTGGCACCATCGTTACGGTCATGTAAATTTTGGATCGTTAAACTACATGTGTCGACACAATATGGTTCGAGAATGCCTAGCATAAGCAAAGATTGATGAAGTTTGCGAAGGATGTGCCCTTGGTAAACACTCAAGAGAAGCTTTTCCACATGACAAAGCTTGGAGGGCATCGAAGGTACTTGAGTTATTCAGACATATGTGGACCTACGAGAACTGCATCCATTGGAGGCAACAGGTATGTTTTGGCATTCATAGATGACTTTAGTAGAAAAATGTGGATATATTTCCTTAACGAAAAATCTGAAGTATTGGGAATATTCATGATTTTTAAAGCACTTGTTGAAACCCAAAGTAGTAAAAAAAAATAGAATGGTTGAGGACCGATTGTGGTGGGGAATTCAATTCAAATGACTTACAAAATTTCCTCAATGAAAATGGAATTCACCATCAGTTGACTACTAGATACACCCTCCAACAAAATAGGGTTTCCGATAGAAAGAACCGAAGCCTTTTAGAAAAAGCTAGAAGCATGCTTAAAAATAAAAGACTACCCGATATGTTTTGGGCCAAAGCAATTGCATGTGTTGCATACTTGAAGAATAGAGCTTCTACCAAAGCTTTAGCAAATATCACCTCTCAAGAAGCCTGGTGTGGGTATAAACCTGGAGTAAACCACCTTAGAATTTTTGGATGTTTGGCATATTCCCATATTCCTAAACAACGAAGAACCAAATTAGAAGACCGGTCAGAAAAATGATATTTGTGGGATACAGTGAACATTCCAAAGCATACAAACTATATAACCCTTCCACCAAAAAGGTAGTAGTAAGTCGTGATGTTATATTAAGAAAGGTGACGAAAACAAAGTATGTCATTTGAAGAAAGCTTTGTATGGATTAAGGCAAGCCCCTCGAACATGGTATAGCAGAATTGAAGGGTATTTTCTGAATCCTGGTACAACTAGCGAACCAGAAAACATCATGACCAATACAGCAAAGGCGACAACAGCACATCTACAAGATTATGAGGTAAATATTGATATTGAAGTTCATGATGGAGAGCTGGTCCATTTTTCTTTTTTACAGATATCGAGCCAGTAGTGTTCGGTTATTCATGATCCAAAATGGATGACCGCAATGAATGACGAGTTGATGGCTATTGAAAAGAATAAAATTTGGCAGCTTACTGACCTTCCACAAGGTCATAAAGCCATTGATGCCAAATGGGTCTACAATATCAAATTGCAATCTAATAGTGCGATTAAAAGGTATAAATCGAGGTTGGTGGCAAAGGGATTTGAGCAAAGGCAAGGATATGATAACGAGGAAATTTGTGCACCTGTAGCACATATGGATATAGTGAGATTGTTGATTGCTTTGGTTGCCCAAAAGAAATGGCAGATAAACTATATGGATGTCAAGTCGGTTATCCTCAACAAACCACTTGACGAAGAGGTATGTGTAAAACAACCACCATGGAAAAGAGAAGAAAGTGTAGACTCAAGAAAGCAGTGTATAGGCCCGACAGGCGTGGAACAAGATAATCGACTTATTTCTTCAAGAGATTGGCTTTCAGAAATGTCCCTATGACGATGGCTTATATGTGAAGACTAACAAATTTGGTGATTTACTATTTTTATGTCTTTACGTTGATGATATAATTTTTTTCTAGAAGAAATTATTAGATGATTAAAAAATTTATGAAGTGTGTGACGACAGAGTTGAGGATGTTGGGTCCCAACCTCATGCCCAATTTCTTGGGAATTGAAAAGGGATATGGAAGGAGATATGTTTCTCAATTGAAGATGCATGAGTCGAACAGAGTTATGACTCCTGTTGAAACAAAGGATGGTGATGACCAAATTGTTGATCCAACCTAGTTGAAACAAATTGTTTTTTTATGTTGTGGGATTAGTCAGCCGCAATATGGAGTTACACTTACAAGTTGGGAAGAGAATTATGCGCTACTTCAAAGGCACATGTGATTTTGGTTTGTTCTGTTCACCATCCAAGGATTGTTGGTTACTCTGATACCTTCCACATTTTCGCTTCAATCTTGGTTCCCACCACTCTATCCCTCCCACAAGGGATATCCACCCAGAGACTCCAAAACGACATATTTTGACTACCGGCTACAACAATTTCATCAACCATAAGAAGTTGGTAGCTACTGATTCCATTGTGTTCTTGAGGGCTAATAATGGCGACATTTTTATCAGAGTTAGGAGGCAAGAGAGGGAATTGGTGGGGTTTTTCTTGAGAATTCCACTGTTTCCTCCCTATATGGCGGTGGGTTCACCAAATCCCGACCATGAAAAGAAAGGGTGAATGGTAAGTGTTGAATTAGTAATCGAAGCTGCAAATCTTGCATCCAACGGGCATCCATTTGAGGTTGTTTACTATCAGGAGTTCTGTGTCAAAGCTTCGAATGTAAAAGCTGCAATGAGGATCCAATAGTGCCATGGAACGAGGTTAAGTGGCTTTCATGACCGAGGTTAAGTGGCTTTCGAGACCGAGGATTCGTCCAGTATTAGCTGGTTCATGGGTACCTTATCTTTGGTTCAGGATGAAGATCAAATTTCTTGACCTAATTAGCTATGGAGGCTCCTTCAGGATCAATTTCTTGATTTCATTCTTGCTATGGAATGAGCAAACTAGTAATTGAGCTAGAAAGTTTTGACATTTTTTGGTTGGGATGAATGAAGGTAGCTTGGACAAACCATATCAGGTATCAAAATATGAGGGTTAAAATGGTAATTTACAGTCATTCAGGATATTTACCAGCAGGCCGGTTCCTGAGGGAGGGAGGGTTAGGCTTGTGCCCAGGGCCCATGGAAAATGGAAAATGGGGACCCAAAAAATAGTTATGTATTATATGTTATAAAGTGTTTAAACCTTGGGCCCAACCTCAAACTTAATTGAAGTTCTAACTAATCATATTGAAGACGTGACAATTGAAAAACCAAGAAAATCTCTTCGTCTTCCTTCCTTCTACTTCACATCACACGTATCCGAGGAATCTGCTCAAGCTGATGCCGACCAACCAATTTCCAACAATAGTCTTCAATCACGATGGGGAATCCCATGGATTTTCTTGCAATGGTAATCTTTAATTTATGGTTCTTTATATCTTTCGAGTTCGATTTGATATTGACGGATTGACCTAACTTTTCTTCAATCTCCAACACCTGAACTCTCAAATATCACTTCTTGGTTCTAAATTTCTGATTTGATATTGTGATTTCAACAATTAATTTCATGTTCAATTGCTCTTCACTACAAGAAATCTGAGAGATCGAAATCGAGACTCATGTCCAGAAGGTAAGCTTTTGCTTAAAATGTTAATTATTAATTTGATGTTTTTGCTAATTTCTCTGTGTTTTTGTTTGTGGATTTGAAAGAACTTGAGTTTCAAAATTCAATTGTTGAATCTAATAAAAAGAAAATGGTGTATGTTTTTGTCAATCTGTGTGTTTGGCTATTGTGTTTGAGTCGTTTACAACTACTAGAAAAATAAGTACATAACATTAAGAAATCCATTGGCTTCTAAAACATCACTTTTTTGCCTTCTTAAGTCGGTTTACCAAACAAATCTCTCCATCCATTTCCTGTTCCAGTTGTATACTCTAATAAAATTGCAATAAGTATTTTAGTTTTGACTGACATCTAAGGTACTCAACATGCCATTCCATCAAAATCAAGGTTGAACTGTGAACATAGGGTTTTGATTAAAAGTTCTTCTATAGCAGAGTTGAACATTGGGTTATTAGTATGCTGCAATACTTTTGTTTATGTGTATTGGCTACTGTGTATATGAATTTATGATTTGTGTGTTTGGCTAGTCACTAGTGGCTACTAACCAAATGCCAAAATGGTCAATGGTTTTGTCAACAATTTGGCTACTGTGTATATGGTCTATGTTTTTTTAGTGTTTTTATCATAGATAGTTTTTGATACTCCTATTCCTCCACTTGAAGAAGTTGTTTTGCATTAAATATCATTATTTGTTGGTCCTGTAAGGGTCTACAAGAATATAAACAGTTTGTAGAAGGGGGGATGAATACAAACACAGTATTTTCAAATTTAAAATATATATTGATAGAGAAGATCAATACATATTTTACAAGATTGTTTGCGGAAAGATAAGATAATAAAAACCTATCTAAACAATCTTTGGTTACACACAAAGCTTTAACAAATATAAGAAAAGAGATTGCTAAAAGAAAGATCCTTTACTTAAGCTAGAAGATGCTTGAAGTAAGAATAAGGTTAGAGAGAGATGTGCGCTCTCTGCATGGAGAAGAAACACTTCTATTTATACCCAGTGCATTAAATGATCATTTAATGCAATATGGTAGGTTTAGAATGCGTGTCGAACCTTAAGAGGAAGGTTTGTCCTTTGCTACAATGAATAGTACAAAAGCACTATTTCTGAACAGACATCCTTACCTAAAGTTGGTGGACAAAGAGTCGACTAATCGGCTCCGTACCGTACTAACTTTTGTAAGGGTATGGGTTTGTCCTTTGCGTGCATAAGGACAAGCCAACAACAATCGTGCTAAGCAAGCTTCCTTTGATTGCTGAATGTTGGAATGACATGGAGGTCTCATCATCATTCGCTGAAGCTAGAGCAGTCTTCACACATATGTAGATAGGCTTGTAATCACTGAATATCGCTTCAGATCACGTACTCGTCGGTCTCTAATCTTCAGTTTCAGTCTTCGACGTTTGCTGAAGGTTCTTTGGTGTGAGTGTTGTCTTCTTGAAGTATTGTTGTCTCTGATAGATTTACAATGCAAGTTCTTCAGCGATCACTGAACATACTCAGTGATGATCGCTGGAACTGAAAATACAGAAACACAAATACTACGTGAAAGATAAAAGGGATTATCATCAAATCACTGAGAGAGAGGATGTATTGTATGCAATTATACTTTTGATGATAAAGAAAACATTTGTTTGAGATTTGTCCATGACTCTGTTCATATGGAGGGCCCATTTTCTATCGCTAGACCAGGGCCCATAAAATGTCAGGAATGGGTCTGTTTACCAGACAACCATATTTCATCCTGCATCATATCATACAGAGCTTCTTCATTATTTTGACCACTTAATCATTATGTATCAAACCATTCAGCAATTACCAAACAACTTCGAGATCTTCAAATGATGGGATTGGAACATCTAGCCATCTATCTATCTCTCTAGATGATCTTATTGCATGTACTGACTCTATCGTCGTTATGCAAAATCCCATTATGATATATATAAGAAAGTGGTGATTTGGTGTAGTCTTTACTTGATTTGGTTTCAACAAAACAAAGGAACCACAGTAGGTAGAGAGAGATGGGACACCAGGAGGTCTAAAAACTTATACCTAGCCAAATTAGGTGGCATCTATATATTATGCCAGCTAACTCTAACCCTAAAGGCCTAAACCTATGGAACCTACACTCCACTATAAACAAATTGTTTAGGACCTTACCTTACCTTTTATATATATATATCCAACAACTCAGGAACATTGGCAATATTGGCAAATTCATGTCTCGTTTGTGTTTGTATTCAAGTATGAACGATTATTAATATATTTTTCTATTTAATTTGAAGTATGAAAATTATATTTTGTTGTCTTATTTGACAGTTAACATATGAAAAGAAGTAAACTGGTATTATTTTTATTGGTAATCATTTATTTAAAATATACATTTTGTTTTTTTTTTATTCCATTAAACTATTATTAACAAAAATAATCATATATTATTCAATATATAATTACAAATAAGGTTATAATGATCATTATATTTTTGGTAAGCATTTACCAAAAACATTTGGTAAACATTCTTACCCGGGACAGCACTTACCAGAATAGCACTTACCCGGATCAGCACTCTTATCCGGACAACACTTACCCAATATGATTTAGTAAACAGCCCTTAAGGTAAATTATTGGGCTAAGACAAGACTGCAAAATGACGGATTTACACCTTTACCTAATTTACTCCACTTCACCTCCTTTTTTTATGCCGGCATTTTCAAAGACTAATAATATTTAATTATAATAAATAAATAAATAAAAACAAGGTGAACATAATTTAATTTTAATGAAATAAAGTTGGTGTAGATGCCAGCATCAAATATTGACCTAATTTTCTCCCTTTAAATTTACTTGAACAAATTATTACATCTTTATAAGTAAATATATATATATATATATATATATATATATAGTCAAATTCTGGGAAAAATGCAAAAAAATAAAATAATAAATCGAGTAACATCTTGATAACCGTTCATCTAGACGGTATGCACATGTGCATATAAGCAATTTGTTCAGTATGCACATGTGCCTAACATGCATGTGTGCGTAAGAATCATGAAACAACTTCAATTACTTGTATGCATATGTGCATACCGTCCAGATAAATAATTATCAGTGTATTCCTCAGTTTTTCATTTTTTAGGGTTTTCCTGAACCCCTCTCTCTCTCTCTCTCTCTCTCTCTATATATATATATATATATATATAACAACTATTATCAACGACTGTACAATAAATTGGTAAATGTAGCACATTGATTTCAGTCAGAAGTGTCTTGTGAAATTCATCCTTGTTTTTGAACCAAGAGCACATATTTTCCAGGACAAACAAAGCTTACTAAATAAGTCGATACTTCAGTTGCAAAAAACAATGAGGTCTTATTACTTTTTATCATCAAGATGCTCATTCGTCACTATATGTAACACCTAAATTTTTTAAGAAATAAAATTGCAGGGATCAGTAATGTCAATGATGAAAAGGTAAGAATAGGGACTAAATCATATTTAATCAAAAGATGGTGGATTAAATTGGAATTTTGAGAGGCTACGTTCGAAAATTGGGAGTTGGGAGTTAGGGTTCAAGTGCAACACATGTTACATGGGAGGCTGTGGTTGTGAAATGAGGAGATAAAATGGCAAAATTGTTAGCCACTTCGTTCAGTCTAAAATATAATTACGATAATTATCGAGTTATAATAAAATAATTAATTATTATCTTTATAAAAAAATTATATTATTAAACCAAATATAAATTACTTCGTTATTGAATCTAAATTAAATTATAATAAAAATATTGAATTAAAAAATTACACAAAAAATAAGAATTTTAAATTGTTAATATATTTTTGTCAATTTTTTATGATATATTCAAATTTATATTTTATTCAAAAATAAAAACATTATCGTTTTTTTAAAAATTACATATGATCATATTATAACACCGACTGAGATAAAGAATAAAATAAAATATTAAAATTAAGATGTATCTCATTGCATTACACGAATACCTTCTAATACTCAAAACAGAAAATGACTGTTGACTATGAAATGAAATTATGATATAATTGGTTAAGCTTGTTATTTGAGTTTTAGTGCATGTTCAGATTCCAAACAAAAGTGAGCACAATACATGAAAGTGGCAGATCAGTGTTTTCTACTATTAGGGATGTTCATGGGTTTGGTTGATCGGGTTAAAGACATTTGAACAACCCAACCCAATGCTTGCAATTTGAAAAAGCTCAACCCAACCCAACCCAAACCAAAGTGCAACCCAACCCAACCCAAACCAAAGTGCAACCCCAACCCAACATAACCCGTACGGGTTGGTCGGGTTGATACTTTGATACATTAAAATATTCTTCTAACCTTGAATATGTTATTTTTCTACTCATAATTTCTTTTCATCATCAACCATTTGATACAACTTATCCATACTTCTTATTTATATCACATTCAGTTATTTTTCTCAATTTACATATATATGTTCATAGTTACTGAACATATATACGAATGAGTTATTTAGAGATTGAATAGATTGAAAATATGTATATGAAGAGCGTGCGTGATAGTATAACTGTCTAATGTATATATTAATAGAAATTTAACGATCATATTAAATTCAAAAAATAAAAGGAAATCGGGTTCATCGGGTTGGGTTGGATCGAGTTCAAATAATAGCAACCCAATATCAACCCAATACCTAGAGTTTGAAAATTTTACAACTCGATTAGATATTGGGTTGAGTTATTTCGCATTGGCTTGGGTTGGTTGATCGGGTTTTTGAGCACCCCTATCTACTACCATTATTTGACTGGTGTTATAAAACATTATTTGAAATGTTTGTCAAAATTACAATTCAATCCCTCCATTACGGCCAAATTACATTCAACCCCGTCAACCTTCTACACATCAAACCCATATTTTGATCATTTTCGTTTCTTTTGGTCCTTTTTTTTGGGTATTCCAATTAATACAACTGAATCAAATATTAAATAGAATACAACAACAGCTACAAATGTTGATAACAATATTTAACTACTAAATCAGTGAAACACCATTTGCCTATATACCTTCATGAACTTTATCATCTCCATCATTACTCCCGTCTTTAATTCCATCACCTCCCATCTTCTTATGTATGATAAACTTCACGAGCCCTTCGAGCACAACCTCAACGTCGTTGGACTTCATGAGTTCCTCTGCCACCTCTGCTGGTGTAACCTTGGTGCAATTAATCAGTTTTTCGATTTCACTAAAATATCGGTGGTTGTGAATATTGAGATAGTTGGCTGCTAGTGTTTTGAATCCGTCAAAGGTCAAGTATGACATGAGAATGTGCATGTCCATTCGCCCTGGTCGAAGCAATGCTGGGTCGAGTCTTTCTTTGTGGTTCGTGGTGAAGATTATGATGCGTTCATCTCCACAACAAGACCATAGTCCGTCTATGAAATTTAGGAGGCCAGATAAAGAGAACTACAAAAGCAACAAGAAGTGAAATGAAGTCAATTTTAGCCAACTTGATTGTTTACAGTAATTTAAAGAAATTGTTTGACTGGTTGATTTTTCATTAAGTCATGTACGAATAAGCTGAATAAATCATCTTGACTCTGACTTGTTAAATTGCTAAAAAATATGCTAAATAAGGGCCTGTTTACGAAACGCTTATCCGAGTAAGCGCTTATCAAGTCACGTTACCTCAATAGATGAATATGGTAAGGACCAAGAATCTTACCCGATAAGAGCGAGAAAATAGACCGAGAGTCTTACCTGGTAAGTGAGGGAGACGACTCTTACCATGTTAAGCGCTTACCGAGTAAATTGTTGCATACGATGTCGTTTTGATGGACTAAGATTTTATCCAGTAAGTAAATAATAGTTTTAAATTTTATCGTTAAACACTTATCAAGTAAATGTTTGGTAAACGGCCCTTGGGACAAAAATAGGTGGATTGGGTCCATAAACAACCCATTTTCATGGAAAAATACAAATTTTATATAACAAGACAAAATTGGTAAAAATTGGTAAAGTCTTTGATTCCACTTGCAAATTCGAGGACCAAAATAGATGAAACAACTCAAAAGGTTAAATAGAAACAAACCTGCGGATCTCGAACGGGCTTAACGTCGGAAAATTTGGACGGAGGGACTCCCTTCCGATCAGGCAACTGTATGCTACAATCGATATCTTCAATCACCAATATCGATCGATTGGATGTTCTTAATACCATTTGCTTCAAACTCGAATCACTTCTAACATTCGTCAACTGTAAATCGTAGATATCAAACTTCAAGTAATTCGCCATGGCTGCAATCAAGCTCGATTTCCCCGTCCCCGGCGGACCGTACAGTAGATACCCTCTCTTCCACGCCTTCCCTACTTTCTTATAGAAATCTCTTCTCTTCAAAAACAGATCCAAATCGTCGATAATCACCTTCTTCATCTTCGGATCCATGGCCAATGTATCGAACGTTGATGGATGGTCTAGATTCACCGATTCCTTGTAACCGCCTGGTCCGCCGTCGTAGGATTGTAGGCTATGGATCTTCACGACTTTCTTCTGGTTTTCAAGTTCCTGAAATTTGTCAATTACCGACGGCAAGTAAACATTTATTATAATATCTTTGTACTTTTTGTCGAATTTCAGTTCGATGTATTTTGTCTCCGGCGTAAAGTTGCCGCCGGAGCTTCTCTTTCCACCGAGAACAAAATCGTCATCTCCGCCGCCGCCATGCCTTTGCTGTAGCTTCTGACGGACGTACTTCCATGTAAGCGAGATTCCATCGAACGAATCTACTAACTCCTCCGACTCTGCAAACTTGATTTTGATGTGATTTTCTTTGACGTTTTTGGTGATCCTATAATCATCAACAATTAATATAAACTTTTACCCCAAATTAACAACAATTGTTGCTAGACCTCCAAATCAAATCCTATTTATCGGATCAATCACCTGAGACGGTCGACATCAGGACTGATCATGGTGCAGAGATAGGCTTCGGCGGCATCGAAGACATGATTTCCGGTCATGCCGTCTTTCTCCTCAAAGATGAGAGTTAGTTTTGAGGATTTAGGTTTCCAGTATAATTGGATGGCTTCGATGACGTAGCGACGGAGTTGTGGCGGGAAGAACTGGTCGAAAATTGTACGGAAGAGGATGATGGAGGTGGACAATGTGGCATACGCCGATAGCAGCGACGACGGCGTCGGCATCGCCGGGAAGATTTGAGACGCCATTATTATTGTCTGGTTTTGTGAGATACTGAGGAATGAGAAGGTGTGTGTTGTTTTTATCTGTTAAAGGTTTTGTGTTAATTGCAATATATTTTTTTTTCATTAATTTGGATATCATTCGAATAATCCTAGACGACCACCTATTTTACAGATAACTCGAAGTCTTCATTTAAACCTCCGTGGCCATAAGGGTATTTTTATTTCTCCTTGAATTTGAACTTAAGACCTCCTGATACTTTTAAACTTTGGAACCAAGCTTAAACCAATCAGACATCACTCGTGGTTGTTAATTGCAATATCTATACTATCTTATTAAGCAAATTTAACAAAAGTCTTAAAGTTTTAAAATACTAAATGACCAACATACTCTTTATACTCACTTTTTCACCCCTCCTCTCCTTACATACACTCTCACAACCGATTTTTTATAATTATAATTTTAAATTTACATTTTATACCCCTATAATTAATTAATTAATTTACTTTACGTCTTTTACTTTTAAATGTTTCATTTTAAACCTTTATCAAATTAACATACATAATCGTATCTATACTATCTTATTAAGCAAATTTGATAAAAGTCTTAAAACTTTAAATGACCAAAATACCCTCCTAATACACTAACAACACTACTCTTAAAATATAATCTTCCTCAACACGCCTCCCCTTGCTTCAGTCCTTCACGCTCCCCAAACCGATGATTCCCAAAGCATCGATTCCCATCCTCGAGTACACTCCATCTCTCATCCCAAAACGACGATTCCAACTGGATTCCATGATTTAAACTCTGATGCGGCGAAGAATGAAGAGATGCAGGGATGTAAATTGAAGAGGAAAATTTACTCTCAAACCTCTATTTCTTCTCCCTTCTCAAGGTGACGCTTCAAAGTTCTCCCTCAATCGCCCTGCATCTCTCGCTCTCGCTTTGCATCTCTCGCTCTGTCTCTGCATCTCTTCATTCTTCGCCCCTGGTACGATTCTCTAATATGAGCCATAAATTTTTGGGAATTGCTTCTTGATTGTATTCAAGGTTGCTTTGGGTTTTAGGGTTTGAAGCAATACAATTTGGGTTAAAAAAATTTTAATTTTTTCCCCTTTGTTTTGGGTTTGAGGGCTTGAAGCAATACAACAGTTTGGTGTAAATCGAACACCAATCTTACCATTTTCTCAATCGTTGGCTTTCTCTGGGTAAGATGTTTATAATATTTTTGTTTATTTTCTATAAGTTGTTGTGATTTGAAACATTCAATGGGTTTGGTGCTATTACAACAGGGTAAGTTGAATACTGGCTCTCACTCTCGCCCTTGATCTGCATCCCCCGATTTTCGCTCCTGGTACGACTTGTAACTTTTTTTGTTATTGATTCTTTATTTTATTGATTTTTTTCTTGAAATCAAAATTAATGGAATCCATTCTTGTGTTTCTATTAAGTTTTTGATGGAATCGCCAATTTCTCCTGGGTACCCTGATTTGTTAACATCGGTAGCCAACTTACATTGTTAGGGTGGAGATTGGCAAGAGGAGGTACCCATCGATACCTTTACCCTTCCTTAATTCAGTTTGGTGTTTTTATGATGCCATTGTTTGTTATATTCCTTCGATGGTTGGATTGTGTTCTTTTTTACCTGAAAAATCAATTTCTTAGTTTGTCTCTGCTGGTCGATTTCATTGGTTCATTGGTGTTTAAGCTTGACAAATTTTGAGTATTTGATTTGTATATGTTTGGTCGGTTCTTGAGTTTCGGATGAATCCCACTCCTTCACAAACATCTTCACAAAACATGTCTGCTTTTTAAATTTGTTGATGAGCGTGGTTCAATTGGTTTCATTTCATTTTGAGTCGAGAGGTAATGTGAAGTTCAATTACTCCACCGCCCCCCCCCCCCCCCCCCCAAATTCAAACATTTTCAGAAGATGAGAAAGAGTCCATGTTGTGAATTGCTAATGCTTAATCCAATATTTAGGGGTTGTTCTCCTTATTTTCTTTCCCATGGATGACAAAACCCAAAACTGAATTGGTGGACTGTGCTTCTTGTTGAACTGCGTAGTACTTTGTTCTCTTTTTCTGTAACAACCCTTAGATTCCAAATACATAAAATTCACATCATCATACTCATAATACTAAAATAGTATCATTACAAAACATAGAATATCAAAATGTATCTTTAATACATAAACGAGTAAACTATTATCATCATTCAGACTTTTCCCTTGCCTTTATCTTTTAACATACGCTGATCTGCAAAACARGTTAGTCCAACATCTGAGCGTTAGACCAAAAGTCCTAGTGAGTGTATAATCTCATACAACAAAATATTTTCCAAACAATCAGTTTAGAATCAAACCTGTTTCGAAACATATCATATTTATATTTCTCGCGGTTACACCGCCATTACATTCTCTTATCTCTTTCTCACTCACGGTTACACCGCCATTATATCTCACTCGCAGTTACACTGCCATTATATCACTCTCGCGGTTACACCGTCATTATATCACTCTTGCGGTTACACCGCCATCTCACTCGCAGTTACACTGCCATTTTATCACTCTCGCGGTTACACCGCCATTATATCACTCTCGCGGTTACACCGCCATCTCACTCGCAGTTACACTGCCATTTTATCACTCTCGCGGTTACACCGCCATTATATCACTCTCGCGGTTACACCTCCATTATATCACTCTCGCGGTTACACCTCCATCTTACTCGCAGTTACACTGCCATAATATCACTCTCGCGGTTACACCGCCATCTCACTTCACTTCAAAAACATTTCCCAAAAACATTYTATTTTCATCCGGACTTGAAGTCCGGTCAAAAACTTGTCCGGATTAAATATCCGGTCAATATACTTTGAAAATAACATCTTGGTCCGGATTAGAAATCCGGACAACACTTCACTTTCTTTGTCATCCGGTATAGATTAAACCGATCAATACACTTTTCAACCTTTGACCGGTTTAAACAATATCCGGTCACCTCTTGTCCGGTTTAAACAATATCCGTCCGGTCACCTCTTGTCCGGTTTAAACAATATTCGGTCACCACTTGAACGGTTTAGACAATATTCGGTCAAGGCAGGAGTGGTTTACTTATCCGGATATCAATCCGGATAACACTTGACCGGATTAGACAAGAATTTCCATAAAAGTGCAACAAAATTCATAATAACCAGTTTCAAATGCTTAACAAATTGTATGTAAGCAATTCATATTCAAAGCTCTAAACACTCACCTTTTAGAAATGAGATTCAAAACCTTTTGAGACCTTTTTCTTCTTCTTGATGTATAACCTTCAGAATCTTCAGAGAGTTTGCAAAATAGAAAGTATGTGTATGTGTTTTTGTGTGACTTTTACTTCATTAAAAAATATATATATATACATGCACCAAGAAAGAGGAAAGTGAGGCGGTTCATGAACCGACTCCCCCTCTTTTTTTTTTATTAAAATAAACTCATACACATATATCCATATCATACACACTCATTACATACACATACATATCATACATACATAAATCATATATATATACATATATAATTAAATAATATATATATATATATATAACCAAAATAATAACCAGACTATTACAATATTCCYTCCTTAAAAGAATTCCGCCCCGGAATTCACTTAAGCAAAAAGGTAGGGATATTTCATTCGCATTTCCGATTCTGGTTCCCAGGTGGCATCTGATCCTTTATGATAACGCCACTAAACCTTTACTAACCTAATTTCTTTGTTTCATAACTTCTTCACCTTATAATCAGTAATCTGCTCAGGGGTTTCTTCAAAACATAGCTTTTCATCTACTTTAATCTCATGTAATGGTACTGCCACATCTGGACTTATTAGGCACTTCCTCAAATTTGACACATGGAACGTGTCATGAATTCCACTTAATTCTAAAGGAAGTTCTAACTTATAAGCCACTTCCCCAATTCTTCCAATAATAGGGAATGGTCCAACATATCTTGGACTTAACTTCCCCCTTTTTCCAAAACATATCATTCCTTTCCAAGGTGATACTTTCAACATTACTTTATCACCTATTTGGAACTCAATCGGCTTCCGACGTTTATCTGCATAACTTCTTTGTCTATCTTGTGCCGCTTTCATTCGTTCTCGTATTACACCAATTTTATCCGCAGTTTGCTGAACTAACTCAGGCCCAGCTAACTGTCTTTCACCTATTTCATTCCAGTACAAAGGAGTTAGACATTTTCTTCCATACAGAACCTCAAAAGGTGCTGCCTGAATACTTGAATGATAGCTATTGTTGTAAGCAAATTCAACTAAAGCCAAATGACTATCCCACGACCCTCCGAAATCAATAACACAAGATCTCAACATATCTTCTAAAGTTTGGATAGTTCGTTCACTCTGTCCATCAGTTTGAGGATGATAAGTTGTACTCAGCTTTATTTGTGAACCCATTTCTTTCTGAAAACTCTTCCAAAACATAGAAGTGAAACGACTATCTCTATCAGAAACAATTGATAACGAAACACCATGTCGTGTCACTATCTCATCKAGATACAACTTTGCTAATCTCTCCATCGAATATGACTCTTTCATAGGTAAGAAGTGTGCAGATTTAGACAACCGATCTACTATCACCCATATTGCATCATACCCCTTCGACGTTCTCGGCAATTTGGTTATRAAATCCATAGTAATATGATCCCATTTCCAAACCGGAATTTCTAAAGATTGCAACTTACCATAAGGACGCTGGTGTTCAATYTTTACTTGAAGACATGTCAGACACTGTTCAACATGTTTAGCAATATCTTTCTTCATACCCGGCCACCAATAATGTTGCCTCAAATCTCGATACATTTTATTTGTACCTGGATGTATCGTAAAACGTGATTGATGAGCTTCATTCAAGATACGCTTTCTGAGATCACCATAACATGGTACCCAAGTTCTGTTCTGAAACTTCCATAATTCTGTATCATCTCTTACCAAATCAGATACTAGTCCACCCAATCTTTCCCGTTTGATCTTATCCTCTTTCATTGCCTCATGTTGAAATTCTCGTAACTCTTC
>NC_037532.1:30430519-30440837 GCF_001531365.2 Cynara cardunculus var. scolymus | reverse complement strand
GTTTACACGCAAGAAACATCTTGATATCTCCTCCCTTTTGTTCTAAGGACGCAGTAATAGGTACAGATGTACCAGTTACCGGTGTACTAGCTCCGACTTCCTCTTGCTCAGAATTTCTTTCCACATTTGGATCAGTTTGATTTGTATGTCTTAACAAATTTACCAAACTCTCCTGAAATTTTTCCAGCTCTGCTGCCAACATATCTTGAGTAATATATTCAGGGTCGGAAACATTATGTCTACCCCTCGCTCTTCCTCGACCTCGACCTCGACCAGACATTGAACTTTCTTGGGCCGACAATTCCTGTTCCCCACGAATTTCTTGTCTAGTACCTCGTCCTCTACTACGACTTTGTGTTTCTATTACATTCTCTGGATTTTCTTCTTGCATAACATTCCTTCTTCCCYGACTTCTTCCATAGCCAGCAGAGGTCCTTTCCGATTGATTGGGATTATCTGCCATTTCTCAGTACGTAATCTTTTTTGTCACATTTAAACACACATGATTATTATCATAATCATAACATAATAACACATTTATCCTCATGTCCACTCATAACTCAAATTATATCAATCATATATAATCTACTTTCTCATAATAGTTTAAGCTATAACATATTCCCATGTTCATAACCCAGTGAAACCTATTATCTTAATTTTYCACACCACTAGTTTAAGTCTAAGTATTTCGCAAATACCCAGATCCCTTAAACTAAGGCTCTGATACCAACTGTAACAACCCTTAGATTCCAAATACATAAAATTCACATCATCATACTCATAATACTAAAATAGTATCATTACAAAACATAGAATATCAAAATGTATCTTTAATACATAAACGAGTAAACTATTATCATCATTCAGACTTTTCCCTTGCCTTTATCTTTTAACATACGCTGATCTGCAAAACAGGTTAGTCCAACATCTGAGCGTTAGACCAAAAGGCCTAGTGAGTGTATAATCTCATACAACAAAATATTTTCCAAACAATCAGTTTAGAATCAAACCTGTTTCGAAACATATCATATTTATATTTCTCACGGTTACACCGCCATTACATTCTCTTATCTCTTTCTCACTCACGGTTACACCGCCATTATATCACTCTCGCGGTTACACCGCCGTTATATCACTCTCGCGGTTACACCGCCATCTCACTCGCAGTTACACTGCCATTATATCACTCTCGCGGTTACACCGCCATTATATCACTCTCGCGGTTACACCGCCATCTCACTCGCAGTTACGCTGCCATAATATCACTCTCGCGGTGACACCGCCATCTCACTTCACTTCAAAAACATTTCCCAAAAACATTCTATTTTCATCCGGACTTGAAGTCCGGTCAAAAACTTGTCCGGATTAAATATCCGGTCAATATACTTTGAAAATAACATCTTGGTCCGGATTAGAAATCCGGACAACACTTCACTTTCTTTGTCATCCGGTWTAGATTAAACCGATCAATACACTTTTCAACCTTTGACCGGTTTAAACAATATCCGGTCACCTCTTGTCCGGTTTAAACAATATCCGTCCGGTCACCTCTTGTCCGGTTTAAACAATATTCGGTCACCACTTGAACGGTTTAGACAATATCCGGTCAAGGCAGGAGTGGTTTACTTATCCGGATATCAATCCGGATAACACTTGACCGGATTAGACAAGAATTTCCATAAAAGTGCAACAAAATTCATAATAACCAGTTCCAAATGCTTAACAAATTGTATGTAAGCAATTCATATTCAAAGCTCTAAACACTCACCTTTTAGAAATGAGATTCAAAACCTTTTGAGACCTTTTTCTTCTTCTTGATGTATAACCTTCAGAATCTTCAGAGAGTTTGCAAAATAGAAAGTATGTGTATGTGTTTTTGTGTGACTTTTACTTCATTAAAAAATATATATATATACATGCACCAAGAAAGAGGAAAGTGAGGCGGTTCATGAACCGACTCCCCCTCTTTTTTTTTTATTAAAATAAACTCATACACATATATCCATATCATACACACTCATTACATACACATACATATCATACATACATAAATCATATATATATACATATATAATTAAATAATATATATATATATATAACCAAAATAATAACCAGACTATTACATTTTCTTTTCCATGTCATTTAGATTGTGCTTGTGTGATTATGTATCCCAATAATTTAGGTCTTTAATGGTAATGTATGTACTAATTTATGTCATTTGGTGCACTCAATCAAATGAATGGACCAATCCCACAGTGTCCATAGATGATGTTAGCGATCGTTTATGGTGCAATTATGAAGGTTGGTATTTTCAATCTATTTTTCCTGTTATTGAAATCACTTTGAGTGTTGTGCCAATCTATCTTTAATTCCCATACCGTGTTGTACACTTCCTTTGGAAATTTTAAGAAATGTGTTGCATTTTAGTAATGTTGTTAATGCACAAGTCGCAAATGACAAGCACAATTGTTGTTTTTGAGATGGATTTTGCAGGCCTGCTCAGTTTGGAGCTCGGACCCCTAACAATGGTCGTCGGGTACTACATCTCTTTTTTCTCCCTCTTCATTTTGCACGCTCGCCTCTAGATTTGATCCATACCTGACGTTTCCGTTTGTTTGTGTTTGGATTGAACAAGAAGAACAAGCGAATTTCCAAGGGAAAGAAGGGTGGCAAGAAGAAAGCGTAAGTTCTTTTTATCTGTGTGTGACAAGTTTATGATATTTTTTAGTTTCTGGAACTCTGTAAGTTGAAGATATGGAACTCTTGTACTCAGGGTACTAAGGTAAGCTTACATTTGTTATAGTCTTGTTTTATTGTTTTAATTCATTTAGCATCTGGTATTCTAAATTGCAATTTATTGAGTTAAAATTCGGTATAGAACTCGATTTATGAGATTTCATTTATATTTCGAGGCATATTGAGCTTCAATGTGTCAATTTTCTTATGTTTATCTTGAACACTCTTTTTAGAAATGATATGGCTCTGTAGCTTGATGTTGTATCTACACTTGCGATATGTTTATTGGTTAGATTAGATTGGATTTTTTTTCGAACCAGATAATGTCTTTGCTCATTTACTAATAGTGATAAACCATTATTAGCATCGGTTTTGGTACACGATCCCTTATTTTCTGCTATGCCAAATGGTGTATTTATTTTGAGACACAATCATGTGTTGCAAGTTAATATTAACTATACAAGTTAATATTTTTGTTTCAAGTCGAGAAAGTTATGAGCCTAGAATAGATTTGAACCCTTGAAGTACCTTTGTTGTCACCTTTCTTGAACCACACAACCTTTTCATGGGAATCTTATTTTGTGTATTAGAAATTATCATGTTTTCTGATACTTGGGTTTAGAAATTGAAGCCTAAACAAGGGGAGTCGTGTGATTCTGTCTACAAATTAAGTGGGCAATCATGTGTTCCAAGCAATTCGTGCTTATAAATCAATGTGAAATTATGCTATATGAAATGTAGAGGATCGTGTTTGGCAAGCATAGGATCTGACCAACCTGCTAAAGTGGACGAGGACACCCCTACAAATCTGAATCTAGGACCGTGCTTATATACACGAAGACCATCGTTGCTTTCTTGTGATGGATCTCATCAGCATACAAAGAGGCTTTGCTCCTGTGCTTAGAAGGTTGATTGACTTATCCCATTTATGGTAACATGCGTTTCAGAATCATCATCATTTATCGTTATTCTGGTTTTAAAACATAATTTGATACAATATGTTACAGATTCAACTAACGATGTCATCTGGATGACAATTGACCCAATTCAGGCAGCAGGTGTTATTACATGCCCTTGTCATTGTGAAGCTACCTGCATCTGCATACTGCAATAGACGGACTCGTTTTTCATCGTGCTTGTAATCTTAGTAAGATCAGGTGAGTTAAAATCATGTAGTAGTTATCAATATATTTCCATTGCTAACTTGATGAATAAATGGGAAGTTGTAGTAAAATTTCAAGTTTGCAGGAAAACGGAGAGCCGGTTATCTATACTACCTTATAAAGCAAAATAAAAATCCTAAAAACAACTTTAAATACATAAGGTACTACATTTCAATGCATAAAGTCTTAAAGTCTTAAAATCTTGATTACAATACTACCAACATAAAGGACAACTTCTTTATCATGCATTTCTAAAGTACGACTTAGATCGATGTTTTCTGCAGGTACATCATGAGACAACTGCCCCAAAGATCTGGGAAGAAAGGTAAGGAAAAGTGGATATATTTGTTGCAAGATTGAATGAGTGGAAGTATTTCTGGGGTTGGGCGTTTCCTCATGGTCCAGTTTTAGACCCACAGGCATCGAAGAAAGGTTTCTTGAAAAAAAGATTAGGGATGGTCATTTCTATTATGAACAATGTTGATGCTTATTTTTGTTTTTGCTCTTCTGGTTTACGAAGAGACCATTGTATTTATATCTTTAATATAGAATTTTTTTTTTGCTGCTTATGTGTATGCACATTTCTACCCATGGAGTTTTCCATATTTGTAGAGCTCTACTTAGATATTTTTTATCTTTGTTTCCAGGCTATAACTTATCCTCCTTGTTAAGTTCAAGTATGACAACAATGACGTTAAGGCTCACATTAATGTACATCTTATCTACTTAGATCTTGATTTTGAGTGAGATATATTGAGATGTTTGATATGTTTTCTAATCCTCAATAAAATTTGACATCCCGCAGCATTGCGCGGATACACAAATCTGAGTTTCTGGACAAGAAAGAGGGTAGGCAGTTGAAATTTCATTCTAAAACCCATCTTTTTTTGTCTTTTCATGGCTTGTGATTTGTCAAATTTGTAGTTTTTTTTATTGGTTTTGAATGTTTATCTTAAAACTTATGTTTCTTGGTTCTTTGCTCTAGGTGTAAATCGAATACATTTGTGGAGTCGTTTAAATATGTTGGATTTTAAATATATTAGATTTTAAACTGTCATACAAGTTTTTTCATCGATAGTCTGTAATTGGAACCATAACTCTTATTTATTCAAATTGTATTAACATGTAAAGAGTAACCTATATCATTGTTAAATCTTATCTTATAAAACCAGTGGAACTTCAAAATCGTTAAAATTCATGGCTCACACCGCATTGCGCGGGTACAAAACCAGTTTGTTATTAATTAAACTTGATTAATAATTGTGTAACGTTGATTGATGACGTGTAAAGAGCTAAAACATTTAAACTAAAATCTTACGTCATAACATAATTACTTTTGTTATAATTCTATTCGAGGTGTAGAGAGACACGTCGCTTGACAAATCGCATGAAATTTAGGGGTGGGCTAAATGTACCCCTATGCATTGTTTAATGCACCCCTATCATGAATTTCTTTCTCACACACATCAACATCAATATATGCTTTTTACATTCTCAATGCTTGAAATGACCTGATTCTGACATGAAAGGGGGTGCCATTAGCACTCCCCGAAATTTACTATGAAATACCATGAAACTTACAAATAAAATATTAACACAAAAATATTATAAACTTGTGAGAATCTGCTAAAAATTATAATTAATTATAGATAAATATAATCAAATATATAATAAAAATTCTCATTTTAAATATATCTAAAATATTATTAGGATAATTATTGATTTCTAACAAAATTACTTCGTCATTAAACTTAAATTATATTAAAATAAAAAAATTGAATCAAATAAATTATAAAAAAATGAAAACTTTTATATATATTTTTTAATTTTTATGATATATTCAAATTTATATTAAAAAAAACATTGTTTGCTTGCTCACATAAATCCATATTATAATTCGACAGAGACCAAAAAAATAAAACGAAACACTAAAATCGAGATATATCTCTATGTGTTGTACGAATATCCTTCTAGTATATATACTCAAAGACCCTTTATCCTTGTTGAGCAAGTAAACCACTTTATTATAGATTTACATTTTAAAATATAAATGTATAAAAGTTTGAATTATGATTTTAATAGGAATTTATATGTTTAATGTTGTCTCGATTATTAAAAACTATTATTAATGTTATCATCCTCTAAAAAAAGGTGTTTAATTTTCATATACTCTAAAAATAAGTCTCGTACTCGTTATAAAGTATGTTTGTGGAATCCATTAATATCTTTGCGTTTAATGCATCTCGATTCTCATGATCCCATCTCGATCGTATCTTATGATGGATGGATTTTGGTGTGTTTGTTTGATTTCATACGGTATTTTGATGGGTTTTAATGTGTTTAATATCTTCTTGATTCTTTTCGTTAATAGAATACTATCAAAATCATTTTACAATAATTTATGTTCGACTTTTCTTCTCATTTTATATAGGTTATCCCTGTCCTCACGTCTTCCCGTGACACTCTATTATATGTTTCTCACTCCATTAAAAATTGGAACCTAGGAATGGCATGTGTTTACACAGTGGGAACGAAGCCCCCATAATGACGGTGCAACTGTGCGTTGATACATTTTTGAAAAATTCATCAATTTGATATCTGAATTTAAAAAAAAAAAGATTTGGAAATGAAAAATATATTTTATTACAATAATTTTTTAAAAAAAACGAATTTTAGTTATTTTTCTATAATTATTTTTGCAATTTTAAATATGACGTGGAATATCTTAGTTGGCAAAAGATTTGGATAATGTCAGCATTAACAGGTCAACCAAACCCTTAAATAAACAAAAATTTTGATAGAGACCGCTAAATGATATTTTTGAAAGTTGGTACCCCAAAATAGAAATCAGGTGAAAGTTGGTTCCATTGTGAAGCAATTTTCCCATTTTAAAACTCTCCTTTCTCCGTCATGTGGCCACCGTCCTCCGGTGATACCACAGTGGTATCACAACGCATCTTATATGTGCTTGGGTATCACACTGAGGTCGTTTGTGTGGTCGATCGAAAATGTAACACAGTGGTATCACAATGCATCTTATATATGTTTAGGTATCACACTGTGTCTTTTGTTTAACAGAGTCAATATTTTTAGGTAGCACAGTGATATCACTGGAGGAGGGTAGCCGGAGGCAAAAGGACAAAGGATTGGGGATGGAGAAAGAAGAGAGGAGAGAGGCGAGAAAATAACTAAAATGTTCTTGCATTAAAATTTTAATTCAAAATTACCATAATTATAAATTTTCTAATTTATCTATTGATTTGTGGTTGAAATTGGATTTCACGGTTACTACAAACTAATCAATTCTCATTTGAATGAATCCATATATATATATATATATGTATATATATATATATGTATATATATATATATTGGTTATTATACAACATTTTACATTTGTACAACCAATACAACTCAATTTCAGTCGTCCATTTCATTTGATGAATATGTAATTTTCCATAAGTTTTGATTGTTTTCTAATATAAACTATCTTAATTAATGAACTTTATTATCTTTCATAAATATTTAAATCATAATAAATAAACTCTTATCATTTTCATAAATATTTTAATTTATTAGGTTATATTAGTTATACAAATGTAATAGATTGTATTTAAAATAAACTCTAAAAAAAGGATAAATATAGAAAGTATCTATATATATATTAAAGAAAAAACCAAGAGTATTGAGGTGACATCATGAGGATTAAGTATTGAGATGTTGGTGAATTGTGGTTGATTTTGAGATATCTCACATTGGTGAAGAGTTGAAAGATTTGAATAAGATAAAGTGTATAAGAAAGGTGGATTGGATGCCTTTGTGTCAAATAATAGGGTTTAAGTATAGAGGTGTTGGTGAATTGTGGATGATTTTGAGATATCCCACATTGGTGAAGAGTTGAAAGATTTGAATAAGATGAATATTAAAGTAAAAACCAAGAGTATTGAGGTGGCATCATGAGGATTAAATATTGAGGTGTTGGTGAATTGTGGTTGATTTTGAGATATCCCACATTGGTGAAGAGTTGAAAGATTTGAATAAGATGAAATGTATAAGAAAGGTGGATTGGATGTCTTTGTGTCAAATAATAGGGTTTGCCTCATAGGGTTGTTTTTCTTTGGATGACCCTCTCTGAAATCTATAACCATGGTTGGAAACCAAACAAACCAAATGGTAGAAATTATAGTGTAAAATTAATGATATTATATATATATATATATATATATATATATATATTAAAGGAAGAACCAAGAGTATTGATGTGACATCATGAGGATTAAGTATAGAGGTGTTGGTGAATTGTGGTTGATTTTGAGATATCCCACATTAATGAAGAGTTGAAAGATTTGAATAAGATGAAGTATATAAGAAAGGTGGATTGGGTGCATTTGTGTCAAATAGTGGGGTTTGCCTCATAGAGTTGTCTTTCTTTGGATGACCCTCTTTGAAATCTATAACCATGGTTGAAAACCAAACAAACCAAATGGTAGAAATTATACTGCAAAATTTATTATATTATATTTTATATATATATATATATATATATATATATATATATATATATATTAAAGGAATAACCAAGAATATTGAGGTGACATCATGAGGATTAATTATATAGAGGTGTTTGTGAATTGTGGTTGATTTTGAGATATCCCACAATGGTGAAGAGTTGAAAGATTTGAATAAGATGAAGTGTATAAGAAAGGTGGATTGGGTGCCTTTGTGTCAAATAGTGGGGTTTGCCTCATAGGGTTGTCTTTCTTTGGATGACCCTCTTTGAAATCTATAACCATTGTTGGAAACCAAACATACCAAATGGTAGAAAATATACTACAAAATTTATTATATTATATTATATATATATTAACGGAATCTATATATATATATATATATATATATATATAAAGGAAGAACCAAGAGTATTAAGGTGGCATCATGAGGATTAAGTATTGAGGTCTTGGTGAATTGTGGTTGATTTTGAGATATCCCACATTGGTGAAGAATTGAAAGATTTGAATAAGATGAAGTGTATAAGAAAGGTGGATTGGATGTCTTTGTGTCAAATAATAGGGTTTGCCTCATAGGGTTGTCTTTCTTTGGATGACCCTCTTTGAAATCTATAACTATGGTTGGAAACCAAACAAACCAAATGGTATAAATTATAGTGCAAAATTAATGATATTATATATATATATATATATATATATATATATTAAAGGAAGAACCAAGAGTATTGAGGTGACATCATAATGATTAAGTATAGAGGTGTTGGTGAATTGTGGTTGATTTTGAGATATCCCACATTGGTAAAGAGTTGAAAGATTTGAATAAGATGAAGTGTATAAGAAAGGTGGATTGGGTGCCTTTGTGTCAAATAGTGGGGTTTGCCTCATATGGTTGTCTTTCTTTAGATGACCCTCTTTGAAATCTATAACCATGGTTGGAAACCAAACAAACCAAATGGTAGAAATTATAGTGTAAAATTAATTATATTATATTATATTATTATTATTATATATATATATATATATATCAAAGGAAGAACCAAGAGTATTGATGTGACATCATGAGGATTAAATATTGAGGTGTTGGTGAATTGTAGTTAATTTTGAGATATCCCACATCGGTGAAGAGTTGAAGATTTGAATAAGATGAAGTGTATAAGAAAGGTGGATTGGATGCCTTTGTGTCAAATAATAAGGTTTGCCTCATAGGGTTGTCTTTCTTTGGATGACCTTCTTTGAAATCTACAACCATGGTTCAAAACCAAACAAACTAATGTAGAAATTATAGTGCAAAATTAATTATATTATATTATTATATCTTTATATTTATATAAAAGTAAAATCTCTCTCAATAAATATATATATATATATATATATGTGTGTGTGTGTGTGTATATATATATTAAAATTTACTAATTATATTTTATTTAACTTTTTCTAATTATTTGGATACTATTTGCTGATGATTTTATTAACAACTAATATATATATTTATATAAACAACCTTCAGATCATTAATCAAAGTATTCATACTATCGCGCAACGCACGGTTCCTTTACTAGTTATAGATGAAAGCAAAACGATAAATATTTAATTGAATGTACCTTCTTGCCTTTAGGTTGAAATATATGCATTTTGCCTTTTCGATACAAAAAGTTGGTTAATTGTTTAAACTAAAGCGGATGACGACAGACTAAGCACACGGAAAAAGACAAACAAGCGCGAGTTTCCATGAAACGTGGTACGCATTTAAAGAAGGGGTTTTGTAACCCCACCCCCTCCTACACTCTTCCCCCTATATTTTCTATACCCCCTCCTATATATTATTTTTCAGTTTTAACCTTTTGATATTTTCAATTTTGACATTTCAACTTTTATAATATTTTGTTATTATATTTTTTATGTTTTAATTTT
>NC_037532.1:30418152-30428766 GCF_001531365.2 Cynara cardunculus var. scolymus | reverse complement strand
TGTTTATCTGCAGTTAGTTACACGAATTCAGATATGGAGCTTTAATAAGTTCTACTTACGCACAATCTACTTGCAATCTTGAGTTTTAAGTAATATGCATTAATAAACAGTACTTTACGTATAAAATGTGGTTTTTAAGAGTTTTTGTCAAATGCTTTATAATATAGTATAGATATTGATAAACTTGTGTATACTCTTCTGCCATAAATGAGAAATAGAAAAAAAAAAAGAAAAGGGGAGAGTGTACCAGTAGCTTAAAGCTCGTACATGGAGATTGGAGAACACATGATTGAAAAAACCAAAAATTGAGGGATTCGAAGAAAAACCAGGGATTAAGGGATTAAAAGATTGAAGTTGAAACATATTAAGAGAAGGGGAAGAGTTTTTGAGTTAAATGTGAACATTAATTTGCAAAATTACCAAGAAAAAAAAAAGTCAAAATGTGGAAAAAAGAGGAAAATAGGATCATTGCGTCAAGGAGATGTCACGTCAGCCTATCATGATTCTGCTTTATAGATATATATAAAATAGATTCTTTGAAATTAAGAATTTCTTTTCCTGTAATCGTAGGTTTTTATGTCAATTTATGTGATTATGAACGACCTGCAGTCATCACAAGTGAACCTATATAGTTACAAGAGCTTTGGAATTAAGATTTACCTTATATATATGGGTATATTTCGTTAAGAACCTCATTTTATTGAAAATTGGGGGCGTCACAACATGACACGTGTTATATCCATCAAGGGTATCGTGTTATTCATGATGAATAACACATCCACATTCGTCATGAATGTGTTATTCATGATAAATATTCAACCTGAAAATAGACACTTGACGTGTTGTGGACAGTCTCCAAGTTCTTAAAAAAAAACAAGTTTTCAACGAAATTGCCCTATATATAATATGTATATATGAGATAATCATGTGTGAACCATAACAACGTAATACACCACAAGAATTGATGCAGCATGTGTTATTTTAATATGATTTTTTTTTTCTATCTAAGACTATGATCTAATGTATTCATTAACGTATATTTGTTTTATATTGTTTTTGTTTCACAATAGAAAGTTCTCTAATTTCATTGGCAATCGATCATAAAACGAACTATTTTTCAACTCTCGTCATGATATCTCTCAATCATTGATACGAGTTGCGAAGTTGCTTGATACATTTGTTTAATACATGATTAATCCATTAAAGTGTATAGCCCTATCCGTATACATTTTCATAGCCGATCTGCAAATGCCCTTGGCCCTTGCCTTCGATCATGTCCACCATGCGTACACTAAACATATTCATCACGTCCAAGGACCAATCCATAAATGTTATAAACCTGATATTCATGCACACAGTTCCCTTATCTTGTTATTACTTAAAAGTAAGGCGAAAGATCGTGTGAGAAGCATAGTTAAAGTGAGAAGCGTGAAAACGGATCTGGACCTTGATCACCTTTAATCTCAAACCCACTCATAAGGATTGATCCAATGCATCATATTCTAATGTACATCGAATAGTGGAAATCTCTTCTTACGCTTCTCCCCCTAACTCTATTTCTCATCGAAAGTGAAATTACTTAATTTTTTCAACCAAATTATTTCATTATTTTTAAATGGCGGTTTTTTTTAATAATAACATGATAAAAAAGTTCAGCATAAATCCATGAAAATTATTGTAGAGAATTTGACAATGAGAGTTATTGTTACTAATATGTCATAATTATAAGCAAATTTGTAAAAGTGTATAATCATTTGTTATCAGGAGCGGACCGCCTAATGGGCCTATAGGGGCCCTGGCCCCTGTGATTTTTTTCCCAATTAACCCTCCATAGTGTAATCCATTAGGTTGTAGAACACAAAAAAATTCAACTGGCCTCCCCCTTCAATCCCGAGGGCAAGCGACGGAGCGAGAGCGACGGAGCGAGAGCAGCCTGTGTGAGGACAAGCCGACGAGGAGTCGAGGAGGGTGACCACGGCGTGACGGCACTGACCAGCGTAGACGGCAGACGACAGACGTAGGCGTAGGCGAGACGCAAGACGGCGAGAGCGCAGGCTGCGCAGCGACCAGCGTAGACGCAAGCGGAGGAGGAGGCGACACTCAGGCCTCGACTGTCGACGGCCAGCAGGCCACGGTAACTCCAGCCTCCCGGTAAGTCCGTCCTTCTCTGTTCTCTCACTTCTGCTGTTTTGAGTTCCTTACTTTGTTGTGTACTCTGGCCTCTAAATGCACTTTCTGTTTTGAAATCAAAACCCAAAAGTGATGATTTACTGATTTAGGTGATTATTAGGTCTAAATTTATTGAAATCGGTTATATCTTATATGGTGATTTACTGATTATGTGGTGATTTAATGGTTATGTGGTTGAAATTGGTTATTTAGAGATGCCTTTCAGCCTTTGGTTGGTATTTGAAATTGGCTGAAATTTGGTTAATAGTCATTCAAATTTATGTGGAAATTAAGGTCTAAACTCAAAATTTAGGTGATTTAGGTGTATGCCAATATGAATTGAAATCATACTATCTAACACTAAAACTGCTATGTAGATAAAGATGAAAACTCAATCTACCATTCATGGGTTTTTTAAAAGAAAGCATGCTAGTTCTTCTTCTCAATATCCCGAAGAAACAACAAATGTAGATAATACCCTTGCATCTAGTATTCCGCCTATTGAAAACCCTTGCAAAAAAGCTCAAATTGAAAGTAATGATATTGATCTGGGTACACTAGAACGAGACCCTGCTTTGCGTCATAAAATTTATGATTATCCTATCAATCAACAAGATACAATTCGACGAGCTTACATGAATCTTGGTCCTCTTCAACCTACACTTTCTATGTTTCCAAAATCTGGACTAGAAAGTCATAAGCGTAGCTTTCAAGCTTCTTGGTATAAGTTACATCCCTGGATTGAATATTCAAAGACTTTGGATGCAGCATTTTGTTTTCCTTTTTTTTTATTTAACAAGCCATCTGGGCTCGGATACTACGGTCAACGAGCATTTACCACAGATGGGTTTCGAAATTGGAAAAAGGTGGGTGGGAAAAAATGTGGCTTTTTGATGCATATGGGAACCGATTGTACATCTTTCCACAATGTTACACAAAAGGGATGGGATCATTTATCTAATGAGGCACAAGATATACGAAATGTATTTGAGAAGTTCACAACTGAAGAGCATGAGAAAAACAAATTGAGATTGACGACTTCTATTTATTGCGTCCGTTGGTGTGCCTTTCAAGCAGTTGCATTTAGAGGCCAAAACGAAAAGTCCGATTCCATTAACAGAGGAAATTGTGGAAGAGTTCAAGGTCGCGAAAGATAGACGGGTTCCACTTTGATTTGCGATGTTTGACATGTTTATATTTAATGTTTAGTTATAAAGTTTTACTATGTTATAACTTTGGATAATGTATTTTTGGTACCTTTGAAATATATAATATACTAGTTCCGGCCCCTACGGTTAGAAGGTTTGTGTTCCGCCCCTGTTTGTTATTATCCCGAAACAAATAAAAATATTACATTTTGTTAAAAAATGAAATCAAAAACCCTTTACCTCAGATAACGTGTTCATGATAAAAATCAACGATCTTATACGATTCACATTAAAATAAAATAATTAAAACAAAAAATAATAAAACTTGGGGAAATTTTAAATTGAAGTGATTGAATATGGACATGATGGTTGGGCCCGGTGTGTGGAATTTGTCGAGATTTTTATATTGTTAGTTATGGGTTCTGTAATTCTTTCATTATAAAAAAAATTACGCATTCAGTTGTTCAGTTTGTTCTACATCAGTACATCATATCATTTTTCGCGTCGTTTCTGTCGTCGTGGTCGACGGGGAAGAAAGAAATGAATGAATGTTCTTTGTGTTGCTTACGTACACTATTAAACTAAGATGAATTAAATGAAAGCTTTCATTTGAAATCCATATATCTAGACCGACTAAACATATAAAACGCCTATACCACATATGGCAAGAACATAATTGCCGTTTATTCATAAACCAACATCGAAGTGAAGAAGACCTCATTAAGGTAATACGGGAGGTGGTGCAACTAAAACTCGACCTTCATAAATAGAACGACAGGCGGGGTGGGGAGGAGAGAGATGTAATGAACACTCTTAACAACCAAGATGATGGGCATTTTTTTTAATCTGGATATCCAACCTGCTATGCGAGCTGACTAATCCCAGCGCAACCACCTGCTTTGCAGATAGCCTAGAGTCACCGCATTTGAACCTCTGTGGCCACAAGATGATTTTTATTTCTCCTTGTATTTGAACCTGAGACGTCCTGGTACTTTTGACCTTTGAAGTCAAGCTCAAACCAATCAGGCAACACCCTTGTGGTTGATGATGGGCAAATTTGTAACTGCTACTGGAAGTATCACTAAGGAGGTGGTTGCATGGGAATCTGGAGCTTTAATGTCCCCTTTGGTTTACAGGATTGGATTGAGTTTTGAGGGATTTGTAATTGAATTCTATTCCAATCCCATGCGTGGTTTGAAAGAGTTACTAGATTTGAAATCTCACAAACATGGGATTTTGAAATCCAATGGTGGTGGTTAGTATTCCGCAGGATTTCGTAGTTTGTATGTATCAATGTTTTAAAATATGTTTAAAACATTTGTTTTGTAATAATCAATTAATAAAAAGGTAATGTAATTATTTTCATAATTTATTTATAAAGAATGGAATTCAATTCCATTCCAAATCATACACATCAAAGATTTCAAATCCTCCTATATCCAAATCTCTGTAATTCCATATCCTTCCACGAAATCCAAATCTCTCGAAACCATTTGTATCGAACCAAACCCCTCTAAAAGAAGCAAGCATTAGGGTCAATAATGATCTGTAATCAAGGCCAAGACTACTACCGGAGAAAGAGGGGTTGTCATCGTTGGATGGTTTATAAGGCTCAACGTATTGTTTGCTTTATTCTGTTTATTATGTTTATCACTACTGGTTTATGTTTCTTTTGGATCTTTGTGATGTGGTATGAACTTTGTTCCAACCATATGTGTTTATTTGTTTGGATTGGTGCTCACCCTCTCAACATTAGTGCTTGTCCTAATAAGTTGAGTGGTTATGCTTTTGGGTGGGATTCCCACGTTGGTTAGGTGTAATCCTGTGTCTTTCTTTCAATACTTTTACCAGAGATTTTGTCTTCTTTCCTAACAGACGAAACACCTAGTGTTAAATTACTACAATTGCAACTTTAATTTACGTTGCTAAAAACTAACATTTTCTATTAAGGAAATTGAGAACGAGAAGCACCATAAAGAAACTGTCAAAACTGATACTGATAAACGGAACAACACTGACCTCTTGAAGAGCATTGAAGCTAGCTTAAAAACAACCTAGAATCCACTCGAATGCAATTTTGGATTCTAAAGTTGAAACTTTCGTTCCATGCTTTCTTTTTCCAGATTGTTCTTTCAAAGGAACAAATAATGTTTTTCTCTTGTAACTTATCTGTATTAATTATTAAATTTCAGTAGAAAACAAAGTTCACATTTTATATTAAAAGGACAAATTATTAAATTAATAAATAAATGATAAAAGCTTATACAATCTCTATTGAACTCAAGTATCTAGTCATAAAAAAAGAGAAAATTAAAAAAAGAAAAACTTATACAAAATTCGAGAGGAAATACGATGCACCGGATAAAGTCATACGAAAGACAAATCCCGTTAATTTTGTGAATGACCAAGAATAATCTCTTCCAAAGTTCGTTGATTCGATGAATACTTAACTTTAGGCTTCAAATGGAGTTTACAACGAACTCAAATTTCGGAAGAAAATTGACCATCCGGATTACACAAACATGTAAATAAGAAGACCAAAACGAAATGTTCGTAAAAGAGACTGTGGGCGAAACATAAAATCCAAATGAAAAATGTAAAATTTAGCAAAAAAACATAAAAAGTTCAAAAACATGTTTAAAGAACGTTTTTAGGCTTCAAAAATCCTATAGGCCCCTTCAAAATCGGTATGTTATGGGTTTGAAACGGAGGGGCTGTTTGACAATTACTGAATGGTTTGGTGCAGAATAATTAAGTGGTCAGAATGATTAAGAAACACTCATGATATAATGCAAAATAAAATATAATTGATTGGTAATTGTGTATAATGAAATTAGGGGCTATTAATGGTTAAGTGAGATCCATGATACAAAATCATTCATAAGGTTTTAAAATCATTAAGAGGCAGATTTTTTTTACCAAACAAGATTCACCTCTTAAAAATTCAGAGGTTACCTCTTAATGAAACTATTAAGAGGCAAACAAACAACCCTGAAATCTCGTAGCAAATGTCAATCATTTAAGGGGACACCGTCTTAGCCCCATCATGGACTCATGGGTCTCCAGGAACTTTCACGTCAAAGCCCACATCAAAATATTGAGTTTGATTGTGTCCTAAATGATTCACAATGATATAAATGTATTGTTTGGATTATTATATTTAATAAAAATATAATTGATAATTAAATATCTTAAATATTTTTTTAAATAAAGTGAAAAGAAGAAAATATGTAAAATATAATTAATCCCGTGAAATATCTAGTGACGGTTGCTGATGATCAAATAAATTATTTCAGAAGAAATTATTGAAAAAAACAAAATATTGTATTTTTAAGATAATGTAAAATAAATAAAATGCTATTGCTTTGTAATTACACATTTATATTATATGAGACTTAATCATATGAAAACTTTATATATTGTAATAATTGTGAGAATATTTACCTTAAGTTATTGTTTTATATGATTTTTTTCCCATCTAAGACTAGAATCTATATATATCTATAAAGCATAATCATGATAGTCTGACGTGGCATTTCCTCGACGCCAAGATCCTATTTTCCTCTTTTTTCCACGTTTTGAATTTTTCTTTTCCTTAGTAATTTTGCAAATTAATGTTCACATTTAACTCAAAAACTCTTCCCCTTCTCTTGGTACGTTTCAACTCCAATATTTAAATCCCTCAATCCCTGCTTTTTTCTGAATCCCTCAATCTCTGGTTTTTTTTTTTCATTTATGTGTTCTTTATCTCCATGTACGAGTTATAAACTATTGGTACGCTCTCACCTCTTCTTTTCTATCTCTCATCTATGGCAGAAGAGTATAACAAGTTTATATATATATATATATATATATATTTATTAAAGGAGAAACCAAACATAATGAGGTGGCACCTTTTAATGCTTAGAACTCCTCCTATCTTTTTTCTTATTTTTTTGATTTTTTCAAATGTTGAATATGTTAAAGACTTTTTTGCCTGGATGAAAAATGTATAGCTCATAATTAACCCAGATTATTTTTGTAATTTTGTATACCCAAGTTTAACCTCTAACTCTTGATTTGCTCTTCCATTTACTTTCTTTTATTTTTAATGAAATTTGTTTTTCAAAGTTTCAATAATAAATAAAATGAAATCTTAGAAAATCCTTTGGTGAGGGATGAAGAAGGTGAGAGTTGAAGAAGAATTCAAAGATTTTAAAAGGTATGTAGAAATTATATTCATTAAAAATGTGATTTGTTATTACATATTTCTTTTTCAATATTGTTGGATTTGTTGTTATCATAAGATATGATTGTGTTTACGATTGATCATATAAATTGTGTTTACGATTTGATCATATAAATTCGAATAAAATTTTGATATTTTGTAATCAAAGGATATGATAAACTTTTTTCGAATTTAAGCTTCATTAACAATAACTATTTATACGTGATTGATAATTTAAATTTTGACTGCTTCATGATTTTTTTTCAATTGACAAAAATCCTTTGGTGAGTAATGAAAAAATAAGAGTTGAAGAAAACTTAAAAGATTTTAATTAAAAGATTTTAAAAGGTATGTAAAAATTATATTATTTACAAAATGTGATTTGTTATTATATATTTTTTTTCTTTTCAATATTGTTGGATTTGTTGTTATCGTAGGACATGATTGTGTTTACGATTGGATCATATAAATTCGAATAAAGTTTTGATATTTTATGATTACAAGATATTATGAAAAAACAAATTTAACTCCGTTCACAATAATTGTTTATACGTGATTGATAATCATCAATATATGTATGTGTGTGTGTGTGTGTGTGTGTGTATATATATATATATATATATATGAGAAACCAAATATAATAGACGCCTTTCTCTAAATATTAGAAACTTATCTTTTTTTTTCCTAAATTTTGGATTTTTAAAAATATGTGATATGTAAAAGACTTTTCCATCCCTATTTTAAAACATAAAATTCATTAAAATAAGGTTGTTTTTGGTAATTTTAAAAAGTTTAACCTCCAACCTTTTCCTCTTCATTTTTGGAGATGAAACTTCTAAACATCATGTGCTCCTCCATGATTTGTCAACGTTTTTTTAATATTAAACAAGTTATATTATTCTACCCCTAAATGATAAATATGTATTCCATTATAAGAAGACTTTTTTGACCACTTCCAACTTAATTAGCTTCAACCTTCACATTACATGACTTCAGGATATTCATTATACTATTTTCATCTTTTCATCTACTAATTAAAATAAACTTACAATAAATATTGTGGCACATTGTCACAAGATGATTTTTAAAAGGGATTTTTCATTGTTTTTAATTTATGAAATATTAAATAAGTTAAATACTTTTTTACCCGTGAATGAAAAATGTGTATTTCGTTATTTTCTCAAAAATGAAAACAAAATTTTCCAAGCCAGAGATGTCCTTAATTGAGCATTTGACATCATTATTTTATATAATTCTGAAAGTAAAATATTAAAGGGGCGTTTGGTTCGTAGAATGAAATTCAATGGAATTGGAATTCATCAAATGATATCGACTTTGAGGGAATGAAATGAAATTTGACCATGTCTTTTGATTGCGTTTGGTTGGATGGAATTGGAATGAAATTCTTAACCGAATTGGAATTTTTTTTTGTTTCGTTCACGGAATTCAAGACGAGAAAATTACAGGCAAAAAAAACTGAAACCAAAACTTTCGGGCTGGGTTCGGGGACATCTTATCGGGGACGGGGCAGGGATCGGGGACAAATTCGGGGATTTTAACGGGGACGGAGATCATCGGCCCGGCCCGGTTTGATATGTGTATATATATTAATTTTAATTTTAATTTATATATATATATATATATATATATATATTAAATTCGGGGATTTTAACGGGGATTTTTAGATCTGTTTCGGGTTTTGGTTTCGGGTTCGGTTACAGCCAACGATGAACGGGAAAAAGAGAATTTTTACCTTCACGAATTCCCCAACGGGGATCGGGGAAACCGCAGGACCCGATAAGATCCCCAACGGGGAGCAGGACGGTCATGGGGACGGTTTTAGTTATCGGTTTCTAGGACGGGGATACCAATAACCTGCCCGAACCTGGCCCGTTGTCATTCTTAGTTTTAAACGAGATCGAGCATAACAGAACAGAGCAAATCGAGATACCGCGTCGATGAATGGATGAGGGCTAAGGAATTTGAAATCCGTAGTATATGCGGTGGAATTGTGAAATCAATGAATTAAGGAATTGGTTGGAATTGGAAGGATTCCTTCACATCTATTATGTGAACCAGAACATGGGATTTGGAAAAGTTTATTATATGACACTTTATGGAAAAGTTATTTCTTAATTCATTTTTTTTCTTCAAATTTTTAGATTTATTTTGTTGGTTATATTAATTATCTTTCATCAACTCATAAATGTTCTATACCTTTCGGTTTCTATTCCATTGTTTATCTCATCTACATATTATATCTCATTTAATGTTTTTAAAAGCAAATAAATACACATACAAATACCACATGAATATCACATTTTATTTGGTTTTTATATGTATATTTGTTTGCTTTTATTAAATTATTTAAATTATATGATATATGATATTGTTTTATTATGCTTAAAATTATTTAAATTTGCTTAAAGTTWTATTTATTTATTTATATAATATCATATTTAAAATACATAATAAAAAAATAATAATAATGTTTTTATTGGGTATAAACTGATTTTGCTATGCGGTGGGATTAGAGATTTTGTATGAAAAAGAAAAAAAATTAATTTTTTTATATATTCGGTAAATAAAAAAAAAATTGTCCTGTTTAATATTTTGGAGAGATTTATTTAATGATGGTTTAAAGTTTTAGTTATGTATTAGAAGGATTGATCGTAACATATCAACAATTGTGAGGATGACAACATGAACAAAAAATATGAAGGTCAATAAATTAATCATTATATTTATATTTTATAACTCTAATAAAAGAAAATGATACATGCATGAACTGACATTGTAATATTTCAACATTAGTTTGATTTTTTTTTTCTAAAAAATTATCGTCACCGTGCAACGCACGGTGCACAAAACTAGTATATGTAAGAAGGCATTGGAACATGGATTAAGGAGAAGCCTCCATTGAGGCTTTAGAAATATATGTATTCAATATATATAATCAAAATATCTGTAAACTCATTTAATAATAAATGAAATTACGATTAATATGTATAATTCTGTTTACATGACACTTGAATATAATATATATATATATATATATTATAATAATATGTATATTTATATTTTTCTCAA
>NC_037532.1:30379904-30417723 GCF_001531365.2 Cynara cardunculus var. scolymus | reverse complement strand
TATCTATATCTAAATAATAATAAATTGATTATAATTAATATAATTAAAATAAAATGAAGATAACGCTTATAATACCTTATGATCATTGTCGATTATATTATTTACATAACACTCTTTATATATATTATTTTTAAAATTAGTATATTTACTAAATGACCAAACACACGGGTTTCAATCTTTTTTTAGTACAACATAATAAGAAAGACAAGATTTATCAAGACTGTTCAAACAAGCATAAGACAACTAAACGGTATACTGTAGCAATTGAGGTTTTGGATTTTCAGTTTATGGGGGTAGTATGGGATCCGTAGTCGTGGAGAAAATTACCCGCTTGATTGAATACGCGAAGTTGGGATCATAAAAGTTAGTTGGGAAATTATGAAATCGGATTTTACCGACAGTATAGCTCCCGTACTTTAACAATGTATAACTCACAAACTTTAAGTCGGAATAAGATCGTATTTTACAGTTAGAAAGTCCTTACTGTATACTACAACTTTCATGAAGGGTCGAAAAGTCAGTTATGACTCTAAGTGGCTCGAAACAGTGTGTTTTCGAGGCTGTTTGCACTGTATTTGGGATTAATCTGTTGATTTGTAAAATTAATTTAAAATCTATGGATAATCCAAATGAGGTGGATGGATTCATATGTTAAAGGTAATATTGATTCTTATTAATTTAATATATAAATGTGATTATCGACTCATTTAGCTAACTTCAACAAGTTTAAAAAAAAATTATTGTTATCGCGCAACGCGCGATATCAAACACTAGTTTAATATATTGTTGAACATATATTTGTTTCACAATGTGTTTGATTCATTCATATGTATACAATTCATAATGTGAAACTCTTTTACGTGTAACTTTTGGATTCACATTGTGAAACAAATAAATATGAAATAAATACATTGTGAAACATATATATGATAATGAATATTCTAAATCCTAGTATTAAATTAAATATGAAATAACACATGATGCACTAGTTCTCAAACTTATCAAAATTTCATGGGTTTTTACAATAAAAAAAACCCGTATATTATATTTATATTGAAACAATGGTTTTTTGGTCATTGAATTGTATTATTTGATATAACCATTGATTTTCACGTTATGGTGTTATATGTCTCGTTTGGTCACCTATAAATATAACACCAAAAATGGGATCATTCAACGCATAGGGCTTAAGTCCAACATTGCTACCACCCTTCAATTATTATTGTCTCGTTACCTAACAACCCACGAGTGAAAACGACTCATGCATTTTCATATAAACAATCGATGCATAAAATTATTTATTATGTAGACAATTGCGTTGAAAACGAACCTTATTCTTTCGGTTTTTAAAGGAACGTCAAAGTGGGAGATCCGAACTCGTACGCAAAATAAACCTAGAGCAAACTAAACACTTTCAATAGGTTATGTTTATTAAGGGGTCGTTTACTAAACACTTACTTGGTAAGTATTTACCAGATAAATTTTCTCATCGGATGAACATGAGAATGGTCAAGAATCTTACCGGGTAAGAGCGATGAGAATGATGGAGAGTCTTACCCGGTAAGTGAGGATGGCGACTCTTACCCAGGTAAGCGGTTACCCACTAAATTGTTGCATTCGATATGTTTTAATATACTAAAATCTTACGCATCAAAATAAATCATAGTGTTGACTCCTATCGGTAAGCGCTTACCGGGTAAGCAATTGAGTAAACGACCCCTAAGAGTAAGTTAGCTTATTTGTTTATTTTTAAATTCCCTAGTTTGATAAGCCATAAGCTAGCATATAAGATAGCTTATAATCTACTTTTTACAAAAGTTATTTCATGTAACATTTCAATAAGTTTCTTTTTGCACTTATATTTTTCAAATTAAATGTTCAACATGTCATTTATTCTCAACAACGTTGTTTTTAACATCTTAAATGTGTGATTTTTAAAAAACCTCCAAAATTTTGGGGTTCAATTTTACATTGTTTAATGTCTTTTATCAATGAATGTAAAACTATAGTCTACCTCAGTGCTTCTTTATTTTCTATTAAAAGACAAAAATAGTATACCTCATCGTCGCCTCTGTAATTTCTCTCTCTCTCTCTCTCTCTCTCTCTCTCTCTATATATATATATATATATATATATCATTGTTATCTTATTTTACAGTGTAATCAAAAGATTTACGGATAACAGAGCATGTAAAAAAATTGGAATGCTTCTGATTACCAATCAACTTATCAACTAGTCTACTAAGGTGCCGTTTACCAAACGCTTAACCGGGTAAGCGCTTACCAAGTCACTTTACTTTATCGGATGAATATGACAATGACTAAAAATCTTAACCGGTAAAAGCGAAGACAAGAACCGAGAGTCTTACCCGGTAAGTGAGGACGAAGACTCTTACCATGGTTAGCGCTTACTAGGATAAATTGTTGCATACAATACGTTTTAGTGAATAAAATCTTACATGGTAAGTAAACGATAGTGTTGAATTTTACCGGTAAGTGCTTACCGAGTAAGTGTGTAGGTAAACGACCCCTAAATATAATTAATTTATTTATTAACAGCTAATTTATCAAATATAATCGATAAAAGATCAATATACCTAATCAACTTATAACCATGAGGTAAATGGTCAAAAAGGGAAAGAAAGGGGACATGAATTATATTATGCAAAATTATCAATACATCCACTATAAGGATAAAATTAGTTGTGTACTTGCGTAATGTGGCGGGAGCCGTGAATTTTAACGATTTTDAAGTTTCATTGGTTTTATTAGAGAAGATTTAACGATGATATAAGTTACACTTGCTCTTTACATATTTATACAATTTGAATAAATAAGAGTTATGGTTCCAAGTACAATTAATCGATGAAAAAAATTGTTTGACAGTTTAAAATCCAATATATTTAAAATCCAACATATTTAAACAACTTCACAAATGTGTCCGATTTACACCAATAGCAAAAAATCAAGAGATCGAGACCGAGACCGAGAGTTCTAGAGCAATTGAATGGGAGATGAATGAGAGAACTTTTAATAACTCATGGTGAATATCAGTTTGAATCTCACATTGGGGGATGATGAGAAGACATAGAGGTATGAGAGGATGAATGCATGAGTGAAAGGTGTCAAAAGTATCTTAGAAACATGAAAAGAAAAAGTAATAATATGCATTGGTAACTTGTAATATATATTATTTTAATTGTAGATTAAGAGATTTTAAGACTGAATGCATAAAATAGTAGTACTTAATGCATTATGAGTTGTTTTTAAGACTTTGTGCATAAATGTATAGTACTTTGTGCATTAAAAAATATTTTTAAGACTTTTGATAAATCTGGTTTATAAGGTAGTATAGATTTAAGTCATAAAAAATTCAAGGTTAGAATTGAATAAATGGTAAACTTGGAGGATTTAAGTGAGCATGATAACAAAGTCAAAGGTTAATTAAGTAAAGAACGGCTGCCGGCGATTTCGTGAAAGACAAAAGCTGTCCATCCACGTGCTTTGCTTACGCCGTTAATATCCTCCCACATGCATTTGCGCAAACGCAAATGCAAATAACAGCCGGCGAATTCAAACCAAAACGACCACGTTTTCAAGTTAATTCACAAATTTCATATAAAGTTTTAAAAACGGTATATTCTTTTAAACTTGAAATTATTCGAACACATACTAGTTTTTGGCTAATTTCCAAAGATATATCTTGCTATTAGATTACAATCATTTTAAAATTTCATCAATCTGTATATTAGAAGGGTACTCGCGCAATGCAGTGAGATACATCTTGATTTTAATGTTTCGTTTTATTCTGTTCTCTGTCAATGTTATAATATGTTTTTATATGGTTTTATAAAAAAACCGATAATGTTCTTATTTTGAATAAAGTATAAATTTGAAGATATCTTAAAATTTTAAAAAAACATATATATCGATATTAGTATCAAATTAACTATTTAAATTTTTGTTTTGTTGCGTAATTTATTTAATTCAATTCTTTATTAGTATAATTTAATTTAGTTTTAATAACGAAATAAGTTATTTTTAATTTAATAATATAATTTTTTATAAAAATAATAATTAAGTATTCTATTAAAATATAATGATTATCCTAATTATATTTTAGATTTTTTATATTTAAAATGAAATGTTTATATAATATTTGATTATGTTTATCTGCAGTTAGTTATACGAATTCAAGCATGGAGCTTTAATAAGTTGTAATTATGCAGTATTTACTTGTAATCTTGAATTTTAAGTAATATGCATCAATAAACAGTATTTTATATATATAAAATGGTTTTTAAGAGTTTTTGTTAAATGCTTTATAATATAATATAGATTATGTATTTTTTTATTTTTATTTTAAGTTGAATAAGTTTTATTAGAAACGTAAAATTCGAGAACTGAACACAACATGACATGAAATATTCATCAGAAATATGAATGTGTCACTTAAAATTGATTAGGAACATGACATTTCTTTTAAATGTGGTAATATATTTATAATGAATGTGCTATTCGTAATGATTAACACATATTAATCATTAATATATTATTCATAATGAATAACACGTTTACATTTATCATTAATGTGTTACTCATAATGAATATTTATTCTAAATAAGGATACAAAACGTGTTAAATACGGTTCTTAAAATTAATTTTTTTGTTTAATCATTTAAAATCGAAACTGAATTTGGTTTTGTTTATTTTTAAATTTAAAATAATATTGATTTAAATTTAAAATAATGGAAATAAAGTGATTCGAAATTGAATCCAAACAAGTTTAAATGAGTTTTTATATTTTTGATATATCATATATTTTTGGGTTTCGGTGTGAGATGAATTTTTGTTTTCTAAAAATATAATTTTTATTATTTTATTTTAAGTATCTATACTATCTTATAAGACAAATTTAACAAAAGTCTTAAAATATTAAATGACCAAGATACTCTTTATATCACTTTTTCACCTTTTCACCTCCTCCTCTCCTCACATACACTCACCTCTTACAACCGATTACACTTTATATCATTATAATTAGTTAATTAATTTACTTTACGTCATTACTTTTAAATATTTCATTTTAAACTTTTATCAAATTAATATACATAATCGTATATCAATTAAAACATGTTTAAAAATTACATTTTTATTTTAACAAGTTACACCATTATAATTGTCTCATTAATACTTTCGAAATGAGTCCAATATTGAATAGTTTTTGACTTAATTATATTATTATATGCTATATATACTATGAAAAAATATTTTTAATATTTCGAAATGAGTCCAATATTGGGGTTAGGCTGTCTAAATTGCACTGTATAATATGTTCTTGGGTTTTTTTGAAATATATATATACATGTATTAATTCAATCTTAATCTGAGTCTCTGAACAAGAAAGAGGGTAAGCAGTTGAAATTTCATTTTAAAACCTATCTTTTTTTGTCTTTTCATGGCTTATAATCTGTCAAATTTGTAGTTTTCTTTATTGGTTTTGAGTGTTTATCTTAAAACTCAAGTTTATTGGTTCTTTGTTCTTGGTGTAAATCGAACACATTTGTGGAGTCGTTTAAATATGTTAGATTTTAAATATATTTGATTTTAAACTGTCATACAATTTTTTTCATCGATAGTCTGTAATTGAAACCATAACTCTTATTTATTCAAATTGTATTAATATATAAAAATCAAGTATAACATATATCATCGTTAAATCTTATCTTCTAAAATCAATAAAACTTTAAAATCATTAAAATTCATAGCTCTAGCCGCATTGTGCGGATAGACAAGTAATTCTTAAAATGGTAGAGAATGTTTCCAAATTCAAAAGTTGGAGCCACGAGAGAGAAGACCGATTATTTCAACGCCAAGCTGCCTCCAAACCCACTAACTCCTCACTATTTCCTTTTCACCCCTTCATCTTTCAGATAAATACAGTTATACCCCTATAGTTTCATATTTAGAACATTTTTAAAACATATTACCAATTCAACTTTCAATCACCAAGTTTCCAGACCCTTTTTATATATTTCTTGGGATATTAAAAGATAATCAAATATATTTTTGTATAGATGGAATCATATCTTTTGAGTCTTCTCAATTTATAAGGTAAATTTAAAACCTCATTCATATGAACCATAATTTTTTTTATTCAAACATAAAGATGATGTTTGATTGGTTTGAGTTTGACTCCAAAAGTTAAAAGTACCAGGAGATCACTTGTTCAAATTCAAGGAGAAATAAAAATCCTCTTGTGGCCACAAAGGTTCAAATACGGCGGCTCCGGGTTATCTGCCAAATAGGTGATCGCTCTAGGATTAGTTGGCTCACATAGCGAGTTGGATATTCAACTTAATCAAAAAAAAACATTCATTTTCAAGGATGGATGTAACAAGTTTTATAAAAATTGGTCAAGTCAGAATCGAACCCAAATCTCAAAAAACTTGGTAAAAGAATATGATAACGGTTGATATTTAATAAACATTTACTATTTCTTTTTGTTAATCGTAGGTGTCCGTTCCACCTTGCATGTACCTCGACTAAACTCATGGGCACTCGATAACAGTCAGGAGAGTCCCAATTGTGTTGCGGGATTTGAATTGGTGATTTATGAAAAGGAGGCCTGAACACCTAAGTCTTATTGCAAATGAAGTTAACTCTACAAGGTTAGCATCTTTACTCCTTTGGTTAAAATAAATATCCGTGATTCTGCGTACATCTTATTTTTCCTAGACTGTAGTTCATGTGAGATGTAGGGGTGTATACGATTTGAGCTTTTAACGACCTACTCGAGCTCGAATAGATCTCAAACACAAAATAAAGCTACCTGAATTAACGAGACAAGCTCCACAATACAAGTATGACTCGGCTCGTCGAAAGCTTGATAAATTTCACAAGTTGAGTCGAGTCAAGTCGAACCATTCAAGCATACACCTTTTCTAGCCAAACATATTTATATGTTTATAAATTATATAATCAAAATATGAAAACCATCAAGTTTGAGCAAATAAATGAATTAATCGATCTCAAGTCCAAGCTCGTAAACAAACATCAAGCTCGAGCTCAACATTAAAAACATATTCGGGCTTAAGCTCGAGCCCGATTTTTCAAAGTTATTCGAGCTCAAATCTGATACTACTTTTTCGAACCGAGCTCGAATACCTACTACTCGACTCATTTACACCTCTAGTGAGATGTATTTGGTTTGGTTATGGGGAGATTTCTGCAATAAGTCCATAATACAGGGATCTAGATGTAAATTGTAACTTTGAAATGTGGCAACAAGAAGTCCATAATACGGGGGTTTCTTCTTGTTGCTTGTAGTGATACTTTGTTTAAAGAAGTCGGATATGTGCATGAACCCATGGAAAATATCAATGATTCCTTCACGATTAGATGTTTAATTCTAAATTTTCTTCATATCGTCATGTGATCATTATAAATAATCCCTTCTCGCTACCTATCCAGGCCTAATTTCAACTAGTTGAGTGGGTGGAGATCCTCCATTACAGCTACCTTTTCTATAAATAAACCATACTCAAGATATTTGATCCTATGATCATCTTCTTTCATGATTTGAAGCTAAAACCCGTAGCTGATTTGGTATTCTGAAGGCCACTTGATGAGGGTGTGGAAAATTGAAATTTCCCAGAAATTTGGGAATTATTGATCGATGTGATCATTTGGGGTTTCAGGAAACCCTATGAAAAATTGGGAAGTTTGTGCCGAAAGTGTTGGATTCCGACAGTTTTCCTTTGCTTTGCGTTAAGGAAAAGCAAAGAAAGTTTGTGCAATTAGGAGATTTTGGAAGGATTGAGGAGATAGCAAAGTGACAGTTCTTGTAATTTTTAATATTACTTTTTCAGGAATTGAAGATCGAAGAAGATCCACCTGCAGCAAGTAAGTATTGATTCTCTGAATCTATTCACACTACATACATATATTTTATAGTTGTTGGATGTTTATAATTAGGTCATAATCTCACTTGAATGCAAATGGGTTTTCAGTTGTATGCTTGGATTTCAACTGGATTCTGCAAATTATTATAGAGTTTTTGGCCAATTATTTGCTTAATTTCAAATGGCTCCTGCAAGTTCGTATAGATTTTGACTACTTATTTGCTTTAGTTTCAAGTGGGTTTGCAAGTTCTTACAGATTTTCGCTATTACAATTGTTTCATTCAAGTTGATTTCGCAAGTTCGCCAGATTTTGGTCAACATTTGCGTCAATTTCAAGTTGGTTTGGAATTTATTGAAGATTTTGTCGATTATTTGCTAAATTTCAAGTGGGTTTTGCAAGCTATTATAGATTTTGGCCAATTCTTGCTTGAATTTGAACTGAAATTTTGCAAGTTTTACGGATTTTGGTCAACTTTTTGCTCAAATTTCAACTGGATTTTGCAAGTTATTATAGATTTTGGCAAACTCTGGCTTGAATTTGAACTGGGGTTTTGCAAGTTTTGGGAATTTGGTCGATTATTTGCTTAATTTCAAGTGGGTTTTGCAAACTATAATAGATTTTGGCGAATTCTGGCTCTAAATTGAATTGGGGTTTTGCCAGTTTTCAGATTTAGGTCAATTATTTGCTTAAATTTCAAGTGGGTTTTGCTAATCGTTATAGATTTTGGAGAATTCTTGCTTGAGTTTGAACTGGGGTTTTGTAAATTATCTGCATTTTGGCCAATTGTTGCTTAAAATTCAATTGGGTTTTGCAATTTACGTTAGATATCGTTAGGGTTTAACAAAAGATTCATTTTGTGGTAATGAACAGAGATATGGCAACATATGTTGAACCACCAAATGGATTTAGGCAAAGAGGGAAACATTATTACACGATGTGGCAAACTTTGTTCGAAATCGACACCAAATACATACCGATCAAACCAATTGGGAGAGGAGCATATGGGGTCGTGTGTTCTTCGATCAATAGAGAAACCAACGAGAAAGTTGCAATCAAGAAGATCAACAATGTGTTTGGTAACCCGACCGATGCTTTAAGAACTCTAAGGGAGTTGAAGCTTCTTCGACATATTAGGCATGAAAATGTGATTGGATTGAAAGATGTCATGTTTCCGATCTACAGGAATAGCTTCAAAGATGTGTATCTTGTTTACGATCTTATGGATACTGATCTTCATCATATTATCAAGTCTTCACAACCGCTCTCGAATGATCACTGCAAATTCTTCTTGTTTCAGGTATAAATTTCCGTTTCACACAGTAATTTATCGGGTCTTTTTTCTTTTCATTATTGCTTGAAATGATCGCTCCGATTGGTAATCATGAGAATAAGCACGTAAATACTATGTCTTTGATGTTTTGTTCTGCTAGAGTCTCATGTCAGTTAGACTTACACAGTTTCTGTTCAATATATATTGGAATTCACTTCTGGATTCAAGGACTCTTTTGAAAAGTAATTTGACGGGATTCTACATATTTTCATATCTTCTACAGTTCTGCTACAACAAAAACAGGTCTATATGATACCAAAAATGTCTACATGTCCTAATATACTTTTTTTATAGGATCCAACAATTATGTGTCGTATGTAAAAATGTTATAATAATTTTATAGGACGTTTTCAGGCATCGTAACAAGTTTTTAAGACATTTTTAGGATATTTTTGAAATAAAACGGTATATTAACTTTATGACATTATTTGAAAAAAATATCTTATAAAAAGATGCCTTTCATGGGACATTTTCTCAAAAGTGTTCTATAAATTTATCATAACAATTTTACATATGATGCATAATTGTTTGGTCCTATAAATTTAAGTCATATAAAGCAGTCTATTAAAACATTTAGACGTTTTTGATGTTTTATAAACCCGATTTTGTTGCAGTGTTGTATGCACCATATTTGTGTCTTTGTGATTATTGATCCTAATCTTATCGGCTAGACTTTGACTATTTCTTCTCGTTATATGTTAGAATGTACCTTCTCTATTAGATGACTGTTTTAAACAGTAATCTGATGAGGTTTCACATATTCTTACATGTTCCATGCACTACAATGTGTGTTTGATTATCGATCCTAATACGTCGTTTTTGTAAACCAGTTGCTTCGAGGTCTAAAGTATCTTCACTCGGCTAATGTACTTCATCGTGATCTAAAGCCCGGAAATCTCTTGGTCAATGCCAACTGCGAGCTCAAAATATGCGATTTCGGGCTCGCAAGAACTAGCCAAGGTAGCGAACAGTTTATGACCGAATACGTAGTCACACGTTGGTATCGAGCACCCGAGCTTCTCCTCTGTTGTGACAACTACGGAACCTCCATCGACGTCTGGTCTGTTGGCTGCATCTTTGCCGAAATCCTCGGCCGGAAACCGCTTTTTCCGGGAACCGAGTGCCTCAACCAGTTGAAACTCATAATCAACATTCTCGGCAGCCAAAACGACAACGATCTTGGATTCATCGATAACGCAAAAGCTCGAAGGTTCATCAAAACGTTGCCGTTCACCAGAGGGATCGGGCTTTCTTCTTTGTACCCTTTGGCGGATCCGCTAGCGCTGGATCTGCTCCGGCGAATGTTGGTGTTTGATCCGGCGAAGAGGATAACGGTGACAGAGGCTTTACACCACCCGTATATGGCGGGTTTGTTTGACCCGAATAATAACCCGCCCGCCCGAATGCCGATAAATTTGGATCTTGATGAGAATATGAATGAAGAGATGATTAGGGAGGAGATGGTGAGGGAAATGCTGCATTATCATCCTGAAGCTGCTGCATATCCAATGGGAATGGTGCTTGAAAGATAGTAGCAGCTCTGTTTCTTTCCATTAATAGCAAGTACCATGGTTTCTATTTATGGAGTTTGGATTTTCCAGTTTCTATAATTAGAAAGAGTTGTCATTTTTTATTTTTGCAATTTTGTTCATTGAATTCAAGTCTATGTACGATATATCCATAAATAGAAAAAAGAATGCGGGATTCAAATATTTTGGTTTTGTTATAATTTCGATTCTATTTAGTATGAAATGGTATCTATGTCTCTTGAAACACGGTAAAAATTTGCATCTGCCACTTATCTTGGAGATGCACAAGACCCGGGGCGTTTTCAGCTCTGAGCCTAGGTCTTCCAAACCTGTTCTCGGTGAGCAAAAAACACACGGGCCGGAATTTTCGTGTTGTAAAAGGCCCCTATTAGATTCAAGCCACGTTTTTTTGGGCTTAACTTGTCTTTTCTAGAATTTTTCAGGTCATGTTTTTTTTTCGAATTGAATTTGCCTCCAAAATTTCTGTCTAATCATTCTTTGAGGGTTGGCTCAGATCAGGATTCGGGCTCATTAGGTCCAGTTTTTTAAGTTGAACCTAGACTGGGCTAGAAGCTTGAGCCCTTTTGTGCATCGTTCCTAGTGATGGCCCGAGACCGACTTCGACCCAGCTCGGCCTAGCTCAGGATCGGTTTTTGACCATCACTAATAGTTACTTATCTATTTTTGTGACCTTATTTTTATTGGGGAATTGGGATATAGGGGTCTATTAGGTTGGATTTTGTTTGCTTTTGTAATTTCAAATTTATATTTTCAAGAAATTTTATGAAAAGAAATTATATATTGTAGGTGGGGATAATAAGTGTATTTATATATTTAAAAAAAATATTTATTAGGTAAATAATTGTTGGCTTCTTCCCCAACTAATATGACACCAAAGCTACCTCACTTGTCGCTTCATCAATCATTTGATAAAAATATTTATTATTGATAAAAAATTAAAGATATTTATCAATAACTAAACTTTAGGGATCAAAACTAACCATATAAATTTAAATTAATCTTTATATAAATTATTTAGGCCCAAATCTTAATTACATGTTACAACCAAAATACGTTTGAAATTATGCTTAAAAATTAGCCATTTACTAGGCATGGGAATAAGGCGGGGACCTCAATTCTCATCCCCGTCTCCGATTACTTATCTCTATCCCCGTCCCCATCCCCGTCGGAGAATATAATCACATCCCCAACGGGGAAACGAAGATTTTTTTTCCGTTTATGTAAGTTATTTTAAATTAAATATGTGAGAGGTCATACATGTTTAAATATCAAACATTTTCAATAAACCTAAAATCAAAATGGATTTATTTTAATACAAAAAAACCACAACATCATATAAGAACTAATAACCTAAAACCAAAAAAATTCAGTTTATCTAAAAAAAACTTAAAGTTACATGTACCAAAAGATATCGAGTAATATACAAAACTTATCGAATAATTGTATTTTGACTTGATATCCAAAATATTACATATTAACATGCAAAAAGTAACAATTTTAGATTATAAAACTAGCTACAAAATAGAAAATTATGAATTACCGCTTTAGTTGAATATATATATATATATATATATATAATTTATTAATTAATATATATAACGGAAACGGGGCGGGGCGGGGAGTACCATACCCTCCCCGTCCCATCCCTGGTTTGAGACAAACGGGGATCCCCTGCAGGGAATCCTTGTCCCCGACCGGGGCAGGTGGACCGGGTTCCCCGACGGGTCGGGGTCCATTCTCATGCCTACCGTTCACCGAAATATTTACCTGGTAAGCGCTTACCTTTAGGAGTCAATACTGTAATTTATTTTACCAGGTAAGATTGTAGTACATCAAAATAGTATCGTATGCAACAATTTACCTGGTAAACGCTTATCCGGGTCAGAGTCGTTACCCTCATTTACCGAGCAAGACTCTTTATTTTTATCATTGCTCTTACCGAGTAAGATATTTGACATTTGTCATGTTCATCCGATGAGAAAAACTATCCAATAAGCACTTACCGGGTAAACATCTAGTAAACATCCCCTAAATAACCGTTCTTGTTTTATTGGTTTTGATAATGCTTTTGTTTTTGTTTCGTTTTTATCATTAACAACCGTTGAGTACACGATATATCCTCACATGAGATGTTTTTTTTTGTCATTTTGCTTCTTATTAATAGGTGTCATGCATATTCAGTAATCTATACTATATTATAAAGTATTTGATAAAATTCTTAAAAATTATTTATTATGTATGAAATATTGTTTATTGATGTATGTTACTTAAAATTCAATATTACAAGTAAATTGTGTCTAAGTACAATTTACTAAAGCTTTATGTTTGAATTCGTCTAACTAACTGCAGAAAAAATAATCAAAATAAAGGATAAACATCTCATTTTAAATATAAAAAATCTTAAATATAATTAGGATAATAATTGAGTTCTAACAAAATACTTAATTATTAAACCAAAAATAAAAAAATGAATTAATGAAATATACAAAAAATAGAAAAAAGTTAAATAGTCTGTTTGATACTAATATAAAGAAAAAAAAATTTATGATATTTTCATATTTATACTCTAATATAAAAACATTACCGCTTTCTTAAAACCACATAAAATTGTATTATAGCATCGATTGAGACAAATATAAATAAAATAAAACATTAAATCGAGATGTATTTCGCTACATTGTGCGAGTACCGTTCTAGTATTAAAAATATATACATAATATTTAAGAGTTATTTGGTTCGTAAAATTTGAAGGAATTTGATGGAATTGAAATGACAAATTCTTTTGACCAAATTCCAATTTTTTTGTTTGGTTCATTTATGGAAATAGATGGAATCATTCAAATTCCATTGAATTCCACAAATTAATTAATTCATCATTCATTGGCAATAATGAAAGGAATTAAATTATATTACCACCCACCATAACTATGCTACTATTGTTTGTCATGCCCCACCGCTAACCCCATCCACTCTACCCCACCACTAACCACCATGTCATTACTGTTGTCATCACACCCACCCCCCCCCCCGTCACTCATTGCACATCCCTACTACGACCATGCTACTACCATTACTGTCATGCCCCTAACATAACCCCTACCACCACACCATTATTGTCGCTATCACAAGTGCCACTCACTTTCACTCACCCTCATTCACTCCCACCCCACCTACCCAACCTATTGAGACATTTTATTCCAATTCCTACCAACCAAACGCGTAGTCAAATTCCATTCAAATTTCTTCAAAATCAAATTCCTTTAATAAATTGTAATTCCATTACGTGAACTAAACACCCCTTAAGAGTTATAAACATTCAAAACATATGTAAATCAAGAAAAAGAATGGTGCAAGTATAAACATTATGAACTTATTTACGGCTTATATTTTCTATATCTTGGTTTGTGGTTTCGGATTATTCAAACCATAGTTCAAATCAAAACGTAAGACATAATATTATATATATATATATATATATATATATATATATATATATATAAGGGTCTAATCAAATGAGAACTGAATAGTTTATGGTAATTGTGAGGTCTAATCTCAACCACAAATCAACAAATAAATTAGAAAATTAATAATTATGGTAGTTTGAGTTAAAATTATAATTAAATGACATATTAGGTATTTTTTGAAAAACTCCTCTCTCATCTCTCCGACCTCCGACCTCCAATCTCCGGCATCCGGTGAAATCGGTATCACAGTATATCACAATGGGTATCACATTGTGTATTACAATAGGTATAACATTGTGTATCTTTGTTTTTATGGTTTGAGTTGGTATCACAATGGTATCACAGTATATCACAATGGGTATCACATTGTGTATCTTTGTGATTACTTGGTACCTGTCGGATTAATGTTCACCGGAGGCCGGAGATTGGAGGTAGGAGAGAGGAGAAAGGAGAGATGAGTTTTTTTTAAATACCTAAAATGCCCTCTAATTATAATTTTAACTCAAACTACTATAATTACTAATTTCCTAATTTATCCGTTGATTTGCGGTTGAGATTGGATCTCACAGTTACTACAAACTAATCAATTCTCCCTTGAATGGGTATACATATATATATATATATATATATATATATATTATGCCAAGGGTATTTGAGTAATTTCATTTGCTATGTAACTTCCATACCATTAAAGGGGAGTTACAAAATCATAAAATCCCTAAAAATATACATTTATAATATTGATATTTTTATTTATTTTTTAATCTTGATCTTCCATTTTTATTGTTTTATGAGTTTTTAATTCGTGGAGGAAACACGGTAGTAAAATTTTCGGTATCGTTCAAACTATTATGAATAAACGCATTGGAAAAAAAATCGACAACATTGAGAAGATTAAAATGGTTTATGGTGACAATCGGAGTTTGAGTTCGGGAAGTGAAGAAATTAACCAAATCGAATGTCTTGTTAATGGATTAATATTTTATTAGACTCGTTTTAATCGAATTTATGTTCATTATGATGTGTTGTGTTTTTTGTAGTTCATATTGAGTTGATAAAAAAAATTAATCATTAATACGTACCTAATTCACATGTTCAAATGGAAGTACATGYAYGRCYCATTTTCATATTGTCATATTACCGACTTTTATGAATYATGAAMCATTGTGTTCATGTTACTTCTATCATATGAACACAAGTGTTATTTTTTAAGCTTGATATCAAACCTTTATATTTGTGTAAGTGTTTGCACCCGGTGTTCATARCGTTGGKGTTATGTGTTCATATATTTTATACGATATGAACAAGGGGTGAACACGATATGAACAATGGGTGAACACGATATGAACAAGGGGTGAACAACCACATAAGACCAGAAACATATATGAATAAGGGTTGAACCTTAAACAGTGTAGATGCAATGCATATATAAACTCCAATTGACAAATGATCGCTCTTGAATGTGTTTATAATGAAGGAACTATTGTTCACAAGTTGTTCATATTGTGTTCATACCTGTTTTTTTATTTATTTTCTTTCGTATAGCAGTTATTCTTATTATGTTCATATTGTGTTCATAAATGCTATGCAGTCCAAGTTCATATATATGTTAATTTTTTGTTTGTATTTGACACAATGGTTCATATATATATAGTTGTGTTTATATGGTTCTTACATTAACAAAAATCATAGAATTTTTTTATTTTGTAACTCCCAATTAATGATATGGGAGTTACATAATTTTTTTTACCTAAATACCCTTTTCAATTTTGTTCACCTATCTTTTTGAAATTCTAAATTTAAAATAATAAGTTTTTATCATGATTAATTACAACCGTTATTGAAAAATTGAACGACTAAGATCGGTTAACAAAGTTAACACAAAAACTTTTGTTAACATTTGAACCTGACCCTATATATATATATAAAGGTTCATTTAAGAAGTGACGAATATTTGAGAAATAAAGAAGTGAACATTACCCTTCATCTGGTCAACATTTACGAACTTTGACCGTGAAGCGCCGAATAATTTCTCGCATGGGTATGCAGAAGATAGATGGGTAGTTTCATAACTTTTACTAATAGGCGGCAAACGAGTTGATATGTGAACTCATGTAATGCACATATAAATTATGTTTTTGTGTGTGAACCCGTTAATTAGTTCACATCGAATCATAAGGGTTCATATATGAATCATACGGGTTCATATGTGAAACACAATGGTTCATATATGAATCAGTTAAAATAGTTCATATGTGAATTACATGAGTTCATATATGAATATATAGTTTATATTTGAATCACATAGGTTCATATATGAATTCGTTTGCCACTTATTTGTTAAAGTCTCTATTTTTTGCATACTCACAATTTTTTACCAGTTAAAGTCGTAATAATTGACCAGTCAAATCCGATCTTAACTATATGAAGGACTAGGATCACTTCTTTACTTCTCAAATATTTACCACTTCTCAAGCTTCAATTCGATTCATCTTAATTCTCAAGTTAACTCTCAAGCTTCAACTTCTCAAATATTATACCCTGGCTGGCTCGTGCGGCCGTACAGGACATCAAAGCCTAAAGGGGCATCAAGTTGTCATCTATTACTAGCTTTTGGTTTAAGAATTTGGGAATTGGACAACTGAACTTTAATTATAAAAACAGGCCCAAAACCTAGTAGTGATGAATACTTAATGCATATCGTGAACCGATTAACGACATCATTCCAACAACTCAATCTAATTTCTATTGTTCTTCAAAGTTCGACTATTTCGATTTTCAAGGCATGAAGTTCTCTTTCTAGCCGATTAATGGTCACAAATTAGATTCAAGAAATCAAAGATGGAAATCTTGAATGACTGATTTTTACTGTTGATTGAACTTACGGAGTTGCTGTATGAGTCATATTATGATTTATGAATCTTTAAATCTTTTTGCAAAAAAATCTAAATTTCCAACTGATTATTATAAAGTTGGGTCATGTGGTCGTTTGAGTCATTGACCTACTAGGCTAAGGCTAAGAGGCTTTTGTCATTTTGATAATGAGTTTTCTTCTTGCATATTGAAATATATGAGAACTGAAATTTTCAAAGCACATGAACACATCACCGTATCAACATAACTGGAGCACACCGCACAACATTAACAACATATTGTGATATTGTCTTAATTATTGGGCACTTAATCTTTGCAATGCACGGTAACATAAATTATGAATTTTACAATTTATTATTGTTCTTTTGACTTTTGTTTATTACCGCATTAGATTTAGGGGCCGTTTGATTGGTTTTTTTTATTAAATTATATATGGATAAAGTTGTTTGTATGAATTAATCTGTTTGTATAAGTTGGAAATATTTTTGTTTGGGAGAGTTTCTTCGCAGATGTAATGAGTGTTTTTTAGTCGGAAGGGACAAGTTTGGAAGAAAAAAAACTTGGCTTTTTATATAAATCTCCCCCCTAGAAACTTACTAGATAAGTCACTTCTATATCATTAAGCCACTACGAAACAGTCATGATAGTTGAGCGAATAAGCTATTAGTTCTATTAAACTTATTAAGCTCCTAACAGATAGGACCTTAGCCTTTAGTCATTAGACCTATAACTTATGAGTTTTACTTTTTGTTTAATATGACAGTAATTTGGATGCAATTTACTATTTTAGTTAAAAACTAATTATAATTTTTCTTGTCTTTTAAGTCTCATATATTGAAATAAAGTTTCTATTTTGCTAATTTCAATTTGGAAAAAAGGAAAATTGGAAAAGAAGGAAGCACAATTTTAATCCAAGATTTATCATTTTATCATTCTATATTTTGTATTCGAGGTTTTGCTTTTTATGTCCTCCCCCCATTATATTTTTTTTATTATAATTAATAAAAATCAACATGGGGATGAGACACTTAGCTTGAATAGGTTCTAAACTCTTTAAAAAGTCGCATGTTTCGTTATTTCATTGGTTTAACAAAATAGGCTTAGGGGCATTCTTAATCATTTTTGCACATGGCATCAAAATCTTAGGACCGACCCTGATTATACCCTATTTTGTATTGAATGGATTATATATATGAACTATGAAATTTTGTACTGTCGTCACTTTACACACGACACAAAATATTTAGATACACACCGTATAACTATAAATCACACCAAATTTGCAGTGTAGTATTATTTTGGTTTGAAGCACATAAAGTTGGATTGTGCTTTTGGAAAAATGTTCAAACTGAATATGCTATTTGGTTTACGAATTTAGCTCTAAATTGTATTGCACCGGTGCAAACACACCTAATTATAAAGGAATTAACCTTTGAGATTTGCAAACGAATTGAAAGATGAAAAGCAAGACGAAGATATAGACCTAAATGACAACGGTGGGTTTGAATTATACTACGACGATGGAGTTGAGTTTGTTTGAGGCCATTACCCGCCCCGGTGAAGCTCGCCATCTTCTTCCACCGTCACCTCAAGCTTGTCATCTTTTTCCATTCCCATAGCTACCACCATCTATCGGAACCCGCTATTATGTTTAAGAAAATAAGAACCTTAAAATAAGCAAAATGACTAAAGGGACCGACCCTGTTTGAGGTGCACCAGATGGACTCCAACTTAAGGGGCTATTTACCAAACTCTTACCCTAGTAATTACTTACCGGGTAAGATTAATTTTAGTCCACTCAAATGATATCGTATTCAACAACAATTAGATAAGCGTTAACCATGGTAAGGGTTATCGTCCTCACTTACCGGGTAAAATTTTTGGTTCATACCATATTCATCCTGAAAGGTAATGTAACTTGATAAGTACTTCTCTAGGTAAGCGTTTGGTAAACGAACTCCGACCCAATTACATGAAAGAAAACCAAAATAAAAATATTGCCTCAAACGTTTTTTTTAATAAATAAAAGACGAAAAAAACCCAATAAAACACATTAAAAATAATATATATGTATTTTTTATTAGTCCAAAAATAGAAAAGGATATATTTTTGGAAAACATAAATAAAGATAAAATCTTATTATTTCTATTTTTTTAATAAACAGATTGAATTGCAACCAATAATACTTTTAAAACAATTATTAAAATTAAAATAATTTTATTTTCTAAAAAGGCTGTATTATAATTAATTTCCCCCTGCTATATTTTTCACACCACTCCCTTCTCTTTATCTCCAAAAAACCAGAGTCTGATCAGTGACACATGGTGGTTCTTGGTGTTGCACCGTCGTCATCATGTCGTCTCCAGTGATCAGTGAAGCCCTCTTATCCGGTTTCACCATAACTTCCACCTCCCTTGGCCGCCGCACCCACTTGGTTCAATCCTTCTCCGTCGTCTTCTTATACTGGTTCTACGTCTTCTCGTGAAAACAAACACCTTCCAGTTTCACTATTATCATATACATATACATATATACATACATACACTCATACTTTTCTGTGATCATCACTGTAATTGATCAACATGGCTGCTGCTGGTGTGATGAAATCAACAGAGTCAACTCAGCTCCCGGTGTTGGGTTCAGATGATCATCATGACTCGGTCTCGAAGAAGCAAAAAAGAATGATATCGAACAGGGAATCGGCTAGGAGATCGAGGATACGCAAGAAGAAACATGCGGATGATCTTATCGGGCAAGTGAGTCAACTCGTGAGTGACAACAAGTACATGGCCATCAACTTGAGAGATACGACTCGGATGTTCCTCCAGATGGACTCTGAGAACTCGGTTCTTAGAGCTCAGTTGGCTGAGTTGACTCACCGTTTTGAATCACTCAATGAGATCAACAATGGCTTCAACTCACTGAGTGGTTACCATGAACACTTGTTCTTGCTTCCTTATAACAACATGTTGCATAACGATCAACATTTTAGGGTTGACATGTTTTTGAATTAAATCAAACCTTCAAAATGTAATTTTATTGTTATTCCGACACTTGAAAAACAATCCAAAAATCTTGAATTCAAATATAATGTTACAAAAACAGTCGTCTTATGAATGATCAGAAGTGTCATCTTATGATGTATGTCATGATATCGATTTTAATCATTGATTAATCTATTTTATTCAATATCATTAATTAGCTATGATTATATAGAGAGGTGTGATCTTTTGTTAACCAATTCATTTGTGTTAACTATACGAACTCTTTAAACAAATAAGAATCAATCTAGTACCATAGTTCATAGCCATTTTGAAATTATCAATTTGTTGTAAGTTATATATTGTATGTGATTGTTCATAAATCTCCCTATTTTTTTTTATAAAATTACATTTTGTTCATGAATGCTCACCTATGTTTATTAAACATCCTTTTTTTAATTTGTTACAAAAATGTCATGATGAATTTTATTCATAGATTACAAATATTAAAGGCTAGAATTGGTTCACAAAATTAACACCATATATTGGGTTAACAAATGACCTCACTGATATATATATATATATATATATATATATATATATATATATATGTGTGTGTGTATTTTGGATGATAGAATGGGAATTGATGACATCAAATCTACATTATTGGCAAGATATATCAAAGTACTACTTCAATTATATCATATAAATATTCTATGTCCAAAACCTTCCTCATATGTATTTGTTTTATATAAAAATTCATGTGAATGTGTGCATGTATAAACAAATCAAATCAAATTCATCCAATATACTCTATTCGAAAGTATGGTATAAAAAGTGGGACATCGAGACTTATGTAGATTTTTTTTTTTTTACCTGGTTTTAAGGAAAAGAACGTTTGTTTCTATGAAGACTCTTGGCTTATGTAAAACTGTAATAAAAAGGAGAGAAAAACCAAGACTGATAAACGTTAGCAATAAAAATGGGTTGGCAAATTTGTTTAGAATATAAGCCGATAAATAGGTTGCTCACCTAGGGTGGTTCCAGTAAAGGAGAGTTAAGATGAGAAGCGTAAAAAATGATCTCCGTTCTTGAATGCACATTAGGATGAGATGCGCTGAGATGAGATGTACCGAGATGCACCAGATCAATCTTCTTATTAAACATGATTCATGGGTGGGTTTGAAATTAGAGGTGATCAAGGGTTTTTACTTTGCTTCTCACACGATCTTTTGCCTGCTCACTTAAGCATATAAATAGGGTTGCATATAAGCTGACTTTTATAGAATAACTTTAAGCTTGTAATCAACTCGAGTTTGATTTAGTCGGACTTTCTGAAGCTTGTGCTCCAGTACAAGTTGAACAACTTTAACATTGTGTTGGGTTGGCTAGGTTGAAGACATTTGAACAACCAAAACGTTTGCGATTTGTAAAATCTCAACCCAACCCAACCCAACCCAACCCAACCCAAACCGTGTAGGTTGGGTTGGGTTGATCAGGTTGAAACTTTGGTATATTATTCTATGGTCTAGCTAATTGTTTGTGTTTAAAAACAGTAAAATAAAAATAAGAATATACAGAAACGACTAATAAACTCAAAAAAATTGAAGGTTCATGTGAATAAGAAAGTAAGATTACGGTTGAAATTGTAATATAATTTTGAATATATCTAACTATGGGCTGGTCTATTGTACATATATTAATCAATAACTTAATAATCAAATTAAATTCACAATATAGATGCGGTTTGACCTAACTTTGTATCAACTATATATGAGATTACCTCGGTTGAGTTTTTTTTAGGTTTTTTCGGGTTGGGTTGGTTGGTATTTTGAGCACTCGATCCTAACTATAAGCTTAAAATATAAAATGTAAGTTTATAAAACTCGACTCGAATTCTTACTGAGCTTTTCAAGGTTTAATTTGTGTGTATACTTTTATATCAATCGAAAAAATCAAGACTGTAGTCACGACCATATTTGTAATATATAATTTAAGCCATTCAATGATTTAAATCAAGTTTGTTTTTCCGATCAGAGTTTTGATAGATATTTTCAACCATTTAGGCTATTGAATTGAGCTCGAGTCTTTCTCGAGTCTACATTAAGATGACTCGTAAAGCTATTGAGTTCCAGTTTTGGCCAATAATATCGAGTCAAACTTGATCCCTGTCGAACTCGAGCTTGTCTCGACTCATTTGCAGCACTACACATAACTACTATGGACTTTCGACTTCCTATGTATACAAGAATACATGCATTAGAGATGGTTAAAATGGATTTGGCCCAAAAAGTTTTTAACAAGCCCACATCCAAAGGCCCATTGATTAAGCCCACGGCCCAAAAGGTTTTAACTTAAGCCCACATGCTAAAAAAAATTAAGCTAAAAGTTTACGGGCTATTCCATTTTAACTTAAGCACTAGAGATGACCAAATGGGCCCGGTCCGGCCCGTAACCGTCGGAGGACCGGAACCGGAATTGGAGAGGGACCGGAACCGACCAGGACCGGTAGTAACCGGTTGTGGACCTCCGGTTATGAACCGGTTAGGGATTTTAATGTTTTCTAGGACCGGAACCGGTTAAGACCGGAACTGGTTAAGACCGGAACCGGTTATGTAACCGGTTATAGGACCGGCCCGACATGAGATACCGATTAAGATTGATAAATAAATGTATTTTCAAATAATTTTAGAGTTTGAGCTTTGTAAAACAATGTAACTTTAATCATAATAAAACGTATTTTTAAAGTGTATTTGAGTGAGCCGTATTTTTAAAGTATATTCTTAAACGTATTTATAATAAAATGTTTATATAAACGTATATAACAAAACGTATTTATAAAATTAAACGTATATATATATATATATAACAAAACGTATTTTTAAACATATTTATAATAAAACGTATTTATAATAAAACATATTAAAAATAACATATTTCAAAGATATTAATAACATATTAAAAATTTATTAATTACCAAAAATTTGAAAAAAAAATGAAAAAAATAAAATAAAATATTTTTTTGCAAGGGACCGGCCGTAACCGGTTATGGGACCGGAACCGGGACGGAATGTTTAACCGGTTACCGGTAAGCTTGACCGGTTATGAGGTATTTCACCGGAACCGGGACCGGTTATGATAGGACCGGTTTCCGACGGTTTTTGTCTTGATCGGGACCGGTAGGGACTGGTTAAGGCCCGGGCCGGGATCGGTTTTTGGCCACCTATATAATAAGCACACATCCACGGCCCATTAATCATATTTTTCCAATATAAATGTTTTTAATATTAAAGGGGTGTTTGGGATTCTTATAAAAACAACGTATTGATTTATTTCGGTGTGACATCGCTAATAAACACTTCTGAGTGTTTGAATAAACAACGTATACCGGTGTCAAACCGGTAATAAGGAGTTTTTAAAGAAGTTAAACTATTCTAACTTAGGTTTAACTTCTTTAAAAACTTCTTATTACCGGTTTGACACCGGTATAAACTGTTTATCCAAACATTCAAAAGTGCTTATTACCGGTGTCACACCGGAATAAGTCAATAAGTTGTTTTTATAAACAATTCCAAACACCCCATAAGTTAGAATGGTTTAACTTCTTTAAAAACCGGTTTGACACCGGTATAAACTGTTTATCCAAACACGCAAAAGTGTTTATTACCGATGTCACACCGCAATAAGTCAATAAATTGTTTGTATAAGCAATCGCAAACACCCCCTAAATCTTATCTTTAAAATAATTATTGTTCTTTTAGTTTTCTAAGAAAATCCATCAATTACTTTTGGTGATTAAAATATTTCTTATAGATTTTTCAATTGTAATTTACATTTAAAATGAACTCCAAGAATATAAGACGACGTTAATACAAGCAGTAAGTTTAGAGTCATTTGGTTTTTACGAGAGTTGTTTCATCGTATCTTAAAACCGTATATTTTTAATGAGAAATTAAAGATTGAAAACGTCATATTGTACGTTTTCTGACCGATATCTTGTTGATCCCCTGTCAAATTCTATTTCTTATGACGGACAATAAAATTTGTATTTTTCTCGAAAAAGTGTAGGGCAGGAAATAACACGTATTATGAAATTTGTAATTTTAAATCGTTTATGAAGTTGGTTAATTAGAATAATATTTTTATTTTTAAATTTGCAGGTTTAATATGATTATAAGTTTTACCATACAATCAAGTAACCACTTGGATTGTGATATAGTAGTAAGTATATAACGAAAATCGTATCTTATTCGGATTCAAATTTAGACACCGTTAAAACCCTTGTAATAATTTACAAAGTTACACAACACATCCTATTTTAGAACAAACCCCACCAATGTATTTCACTTTTTATAAATTGATAATTTAAATTATTAGTATGTAATATTAAATAAATTGTTATTTTTATTTATAGATTATTGTCCTTTTTATCACATAAAATTTTCTTTTGGGGCATTGAATCACAATTTATAATAATTTCTTATATATATTTTTATTTTTAAGATGAAAAATGGTCCATTTGGAGAGTTGGGATATGCGATTGCCATATCATCTACGACCTAAAACTTGCCGACAAAAACCTTATCTTTATCTAAAATAAATTTACCAGAAAATATATAAAGATGAATTTTTTATTTTATGCATTAAATTTGGTCGGTTAAATCTTGAGGATGATCACCAGGAAAAAAGTATCAGCCGACATATTGGACACGTGTCCATCGACTGCTAGTGAACTCTAAATTATCCAAAATCCTAGCGTCGTCGAGTACCACGTGTAAGCTTCTCTCACATGCTATTCATCTTCCTTTCGCCACGTATACCATCTTTTCGTTATCTCCTTTTCCCCTATAAAGTCCCATCCCGAATCTCTTCAATCTCATCAAACAGACCAAGAAAACCAAAAACAAGTGTTCACTTGTATACGATCTGAGAGTGTGTCTTGTGCTTTTTCTGAAGCTTTTTGAGTGAAAAAATGGCGCAATACGGAGGAGATAAGCAGTACGGAAGGGAGGGTCGCCTGACCGACGAGTATGGCAACCCTGTTCGGCAAACTGACGAGTACGGAAACCCGATTCATTCCACCACGGGAGGAACCATGGGTGATTATGGTTCCACCGGTCACCAGCAGGGATTGGGTACCCACGGTAGTACAGGAACTAATTACGGAACCAGCGGTGGTTTGGGTTCCACCGGCCACCAGGGCTTGGGTGCGAACGTAGGTCATCCCACAGGAACCGGTTATGGAACCGGAGGTGGACTTGGTTCCACCGGCCACCAGGGCTTGGGTGGTCATGCCACAGGAACTGAGTATGGAACCGCTGGTGGTTATGGGACCACCGGTCACCAGGGGCTGGGTACGGGTACGGGTACGGGTACGGGTGATTACAAAACTAGCGGTGGTTATGGGACCACCGGTCACCATGGCACCGGGACGGACGTAGGACGTGCAACTGGTGGTACTGGTGGGTTGTATCAAAACCAACCTAGCGCCACCCCTTACATGGGCGGTGGTTCCGAAGCTGGAGGTGGGTACGGTCAGCACGGAGGCATCGGAACCGGCACTACTGGTACCGGCATCGGAACCGGAACTGGAACTCTTCATCGTTCAGGCAGTGGCAGCTCAAGCTCTGTAAGTGTACTATAGATATATATATATATATATATATATATATATATATATATAATCTTGAAAATGAAGTAATAATTGATGTTTGAATGCAGTCGGAGGATGATGGACAAGGAGGAAGGAGGAAGAAGAAAGGTGTGATGGGGAAGATCAAAGAGAAACTTCCGGGCGGTGGTCACAGTACAGATGAGCAGCATCGGGTGTCAAGCACGACGACGACAACGACGGCGGGGGGTGGTTACGGGCAAAGTCATGAGAAGAAAGGGATGATGGAGAAGATAAAGGAGAAGCTGCCTGGACATCGTAACGACTGATTGATCAATTAATGTCATGGTATGATTGTGAGTTAAAGGATGGATAGGTATAGGTATAGGTATAGATATAATAATAAGGATGAAGAATAATCTGGTGATGATGGCAGAAGGTTGATTTACTACTTTACTCTTACGTGTTTTCATATGGTTTTTGTTGTTTTTAATTCCTTGTATTGTGTTTATGGAGGAATAGTATTACTAAACTAATACTTGTTCATTTCATATCGTCTCCACGTTTATTTCTCTTGACTCTGGTTTATGACTTGTAAAAGTTTCTTGTTATTAATTTCATTAAAGTAGCTAAGAAGAAAAAGATTAGTAAGCTAATGACCTAAACAAAAGAAAAAGACTTTTCTTTTTATGGGGATGTTTGGGATTCTTGTTTGAAGTAATTCATGATTTTTTTTTTTTTTTTTTTATAAAAACACTTATCAATTTATTATGAATTAAAATGATTTAATTTTTTCAAAAACTTTTTATTATTGAGAAGAGTTTAACTTCTTTAAAAACTTTTTATTCCTTGAACTTGAATCTACAACCCTGAGGCGCAGTCCTCGGGTCCTTCAATAATTGGATTATGTACTTTACAGCCCCTTAATCTTCACAATTTATACAAATTAATCAAAAGATAAGATTGGAAAATGTTAATCTATATTTTAACACTCTCTCTCAATCTTGACTTTTAATAAATTAATCATCTTTAGCTTCGAACACAAAAAATTATGCTGATTGTTCGGAAGAGATTATTTTAACTACTTTTAATAATCTTTTATTGATGTTTTCATGAATTTGATGGACATCAATTTCAATGTGTTTTGTGCGTTCATGAAAAACGGGATTGTTAATAATTTGTATAGCAGATTTATTGTCACAATATAGGTTTACAAGAAGTAAATTTTTTATATTTAAATCTGACATAATTTTAAGAACAACACAGATTACTTCACATGTTAAAAGTTATCATGGCTTTATATTCAGATTCAGCAGAAAATCGAGAAACGGTATTTTGTTTCTTGTTTTTCCATGAAACCATACAATTTCCAAGAAATATACAAACCAATAACAGATCGTTTAGAGGAGAGACACTTACCCCAATCAACATTTTCAGTTATAACTATATCATCAATATATCCTAACAAAACAATAAAAACATTATTAACAGTTTTGGTAAACAAATAATAATTACTAACACTTTGAAAAAATCCATGATCAATTAAATATGAAGAGAGTTTTGCAAACCATTGACGCAGGGCTTGTTTTAAACCATACAAAGACTTAATTAGTTTACATACCCGCTTGTCCTTTCGATTATAATAACTCTCAGGTAAAATCATGTAAACTTCTTCAACTAAATCGCCATATAAAAAAACATTATTTACATCTAGTTGGAAAATACTCCACTTAAGTTGAACAGCTAATGCTATAATACAACAAACAGTAACCATTTTAACAATAGGAGAGAAGGTTTTCTCATAATTGGGACCTTCTCTTTAACTACCCCTTCGTAACAAGCCTAGCCTTATACCTTTATATATCTCCATTAGACATACTTTATTTTATAAATCCGCTTACAACCTATGGCTTTCCTACCAGGAGGTAAGTCGGTAATAACCCAACTACTATTTCTATGTAAGGCTTTCATTTCATCGTTCATAGGATTAATCCAATTTATATCTTTATAAGCCTCTTGAAAAGTTTTTAGTTCATTGGATTTGTTCAGACTTGACACAAAACACAAATTATCAACATAGAGACATGAATAATTAACCACTTTTTCTATACCATATTTGACCTTTTGTTCAACAACAAAATCATCAATTTTTTTGGGAAAACAGATGGTCTAGAGGATTTCGTAGCAGTTTGGATCAAATTTGAAGGCAAACCTTGAGTACCCTTGGAGATGAGAACAAGAGAAGAAGAGTCATTGCTACTTATTTATTTCTTCAAGTTGTGTTTCAAAATTTCGTTGAGTACTGGCAGCTGGGTCAGAGTTGTTCAATGGTTGCCAACTGCCAACTCTTTCAAGGTTCTCTTCACGACCAGAACCTTGTCCATTATGACTGTTTGAGTTGTCTAGAGGCCTTCTATTGACAGTTCTAATTGGGCTACCTAGAACTTCATGGTTACTAGGGACAGAAGAAATGTTATGAGTAGTTTCAGTATTAAGTTTGTCTCCATTCCCATCATTGGGTGAATAATCAACCACCTTATCAGAAGATTCAAATACATAATCAAAAAAAAAATTAATTGATTAATATCATCATTAAGAGATTCACTCAACCTGTCTAACTTCATCTTGAAAGATAAAATGTTTTCATAAAATTTAACATCACGAGAAACATTAATTATTCGAGAATCCAAACTATACAGTTTGTATCCCCTTTTTTGAATTAGCATATCCCAATAAAACACATTTTTCAGACTTGGGAGAAAACTTATCTGTGATGGTAAAGCAGCAAAGCACAAACATCGAAAGTTTCGAAGATGAGTAAGAACAAGCTCAAATCCATAAACAAGCTCATAGGGACACCGGACACTTACCATTTAAAACAGACGAAGGAGTTCTATTTATTAGATATATAGAGGTAAGAATGCACTCACTCCAAATATTCAGAGGGATCCATCCTTGAAACATAAGAGCCCTAGCTACATTAAGTGACGATGTTTTCGTTTAACTGCCCCATTCTCTTGAGGAGTATAAACACAAGAGGTTTGATGAACAATTCCTTTTATTTAAAAAAAACTCAAATTTTGACATGTAAATTCAGAACCATTGTCACTTCTAAACACTTTAACTAGCTTTGCCAAATTGAGTATTAATCAAGTTAAAATTTGTTATAATATTCTCACCAACCTCATGTTTACCTTTTAATAAAAAGACCCAAACAACACGAGTGAAATCATCAACAATAGTAAAAAAAAATTATAACATTCTCTACTCTGAACATGATAGGGACCCCAAACATCCAGGTGAACTAATTCACCTAGACCTTTGGATTTGTGAGGAAGCCCTCCCTACGGGGGGAAGAGCCCTTTCACAGTCGCTCCTCTACAACTGAATACAACTCAAAAAAAAAAATCAAGTCTGTTTTGCCTTATGGCAAACCTCACAAGGACCACAGTCCTCATTTTCAATTTTAAGTTGTTCTTTAAGTACCTTTAAAACTTGGTTAGAAGGATGACCAAGACAACTGTGCCACAATTAAGTAGAGACAAGAAGACATGGCATATTATGATAGTAAGAAGAACAAGCATGAAAACAATCTATAAAGGATTTGTTCTAAATCTTAGCAAAGTAGCTAAGAAGAACATACGTAAGCTAGCTTAGAGAGAGAAAAGGAGTGAGATCTAAAGATACAAAAAATGAGAGAAGTGACTTGAACAAAAGAAAAAGACTATTTATATTTAACACTAATATTTTTATAAAACACCCTGAAGATTAAGACATGGACTCCGATACCCCTGAAGAATCTACAAATGTGGGGCATAGTCCTCAGGTCCTTCAACAACTGGATTATGTACTTTACAACCCCTTATCTTCACAACCTTACACAAATTAACCAAAAGTTAAGATTGGATCTCACAATCCACCTTTTATAGATATTTATGGAAGTTGGTTAAGAAATTTACCCATAAATACCACTTGTACTAACCCACCTCATCACTAATTTCCCTTTGTTTAAAAATTTTAATTCCGGTAGTTTATTTGTTTAAAAAATTAATTTTTAAAATATAATCATTTAAATTAAAAAATAATTTAATGATTTATGCATCAAAAAAGACAATTGAATTTAATCAATCAAACTGAAAAAAGATTTCTTTATTTATTTGTAGCAGAACCAATTCAAGCTTTTGACAATCCATTATTTTCAAGTTTTAAAGGCATCATTGTTAAAATTGCAGGTTTTTTCTTTGTGAACATGCCAAGAACATCAAGTTGGAATCGCTAGTAGCTACAGATCAACATGCCATGATGAATATCGTATACCGTCACTACTGAACACCAAAACAGGCAATAGAGCACCCCTCAAGTAAAACCTTCTAGAGCCGGCACGGTGGAGGTGACAAAGGACGTAGAATCGAACCTCCTGCAGATAAAGGACGAAGTAAAAGAAGAGGCCATGTTAAGAAATCCCAAGGTTCGACACATTGGGGCCCCAGGTCCTTCCTTTCTATTCCTCGGTTAGCAAGCTAATTGGCAAGGTTCGACTTGACCGGAAGCACAACCAAGTAAAATAGAATATGATGATCATCAAACGCTTGTTTAGCATCTCTTTTTCACGTTCATGGGATCAACAGATAATCTAGATCAACACAAACATACCCGGTATATCCCACACAGATGACACTGTCAGTGATGTGATGGACCCAGATATATCTTGATTAACAACAATCTGCAATTTCATATACCATTTCTAGTTTTCTACCAACAACATAATGATCCATCTCTAGAAACAAACATATACCATCCTCCCTCACTATAATCATAATCCAATATACAGAGAAATTCTAGCTCTGAAGGTGATTAATGGTGGCCTTTTGCCTTGTGCAGTACTTCCTTGAGAACACCAGCAATTCTATCTGCCATATGATATTCTAGAAACCTTTCTTTCACCCTTTCATACCCTCTCTTCCCCATCGTTAGCCTTCTCTCCACGTGTGTCGCCAGTTTCACCATGTTCTTTGCAAGCGGACTCACCCCTTCTTTGCCGGCAGGATGCAGAAAACCCGTTGATCCATTCACCACAATCTCTGCAGTGCCTCCGGCTGATGTTCCCTGTGATTCGCAGGCGGTGATAAGAACCCATATCTTTAACTTCACTTTTGTGGATTTATGTACATTTGGGAACCGTAAATATTTTGAGAAGCATGAAAACCAACTATTCATGATAAATATACATGAATATCCAGCATGATATGCAATATTCATTATGAATAATTTACGAATAGTTGGTTCCCACGGTACTCAAATGAACCTGCATAGAAAGGAAATCGGAAAGGGAAACAAGAACATTTACCAGTACAGGAAGTTGGAATGCCATTGCTTCGATTGTTATCCTCCCAAAACACTCTCCCCGCCCCTACACATAAGAATAACCTGGGTAAATATCGATAGATCTAATACAATATCTTGATCTCAATTTCTGAAACATATACCTATCAATCACCAAAAAGTGAAAAACTTGGTAAAAAGAATCAGAAAATATAAAAAGTTGTGAAATTATACAGTTGTATTGCCCGCTACCAAAAACCAAACGAGACTCAGTGAATCCTACGTATTCCGAGAATCAGGGGTAGAAACAGGGTAAGTGTAGCATGGCGGTAATTGGGTTACCAGGGTGTTACGCCCAATAGACAGTTGTCTTAGTTTTCATATCATACAAAAAGTGTGAGTATTTGCCATGTATTATATACTTAAAAACATATGAATACCTGAGAATTCTGGACTAGAACATCGATTGCTGCAAGATAAGGAGCTACAGTTAGAGTTTTATTGACAAAATGAACGCGATGTTGGATTTTCTTCTGTGCCACGAAGTTCCGCAGTTCTGTTTCAAACTTAGTCTGGACACTCATATCACTGCCTACAATTACTGCACGTATCGATGGCACTTGTAGCTTCTTTTCTTGAATCAACTGTAAGCTCTCATAAAATGAGCGTAAAAATAGATCTTGACCTTTTCCACGGGAAACACCTGCAACCCATTATCATGCTTCCTTGTAAATTTATAGATTATCATTTAGCAACCAAAACAACAATATCGGAAGATAAAAAAGACAAATTAAAGAATAAAAGAGAGACAAAAATGTGTTGCACTCTTGCAGACATCCTAACTCGGTTTTACACACCTTTTTACTAAAAATCGAACCAAACACATCCAGTACGCAAACCTGTCCTCTACCCGGTGCGTTTGGTATGCAAACTGGACTGGACAGAACGGGATAGAGTGAGGTAGGCGGTTGAAAAAATTATGGTTTTAGGGTTTTAATTTGACATGGGTGGTTTAGTGATTTACCAATCTTGTAAGGTTTTAGGGTTTTAATATGATATGGGTAGTTTAGTAATTTACCAATATTGTCTCATCTCCCTGAATTTTGTTCCGCCTATTTTGGTGGGGAAGAAAATGCATTTTTGTCCCAATCAGGTTATGTCTTGTCCCAATCTAATGTCGCACCAAACATGGGACAACAAGTTTTTGTATTGTCCTGTCCTACGTCACGTACCAAACACGCCTTACGGGGTCCGGCTCACAAAAGTGATGCCCATACTATTCAAGATGGCAGAGGGATGGGGTTTGGAGACAACTAAATAATCACATTGAAGCAGAAAACTTACTATTTATGGCAGCAAAGAGTATATCTTCGTTACGCACTCCAAGGGACTCTCTAACATGCTCCCTCAAAACCCTTTTCGCCACACTATCTTCAGCAACGTCCATAAGTTCTTTGCTGTTGCCAAGGTGAACAACGTACGTTTCTGGCATCTGAATCCTGTAAAATAAACGTACTAACCATAAGCTAAAATGTCAAGCATAGATTTAAACAATTGGGAACAGTTTATTCAAAAGCATGTACTCACTCCGTCCCAAAATAAATCTCCACAATAAAAAAGGCACACAGTTTTAAAATGTGTAATCGTTACATTTTTAATTAGCTAAATGACAAATTTTACCCTTGATAATAGAGGGAGTAATGAATTTCTCCATCTAATAAGTATGGGTGGAATTCGGTAGACGACACCTATTTTGGACAAACTAAAACCGAAAATGTGGACAGATATTTTAGGGCCGGAGGGAGTCTTTCTCTATTAAGCATTCAAATATTGGCCGGAGAACGAACCCAAGCTCATAGATTAGGAACAAAATGGGAACAGTTAGAGGAAGCGTTATGTTCAAGATACAAACTCAAAACAGCGGCCTAAATGAGCTCAAATCAAGCATACGAACAACGGAACAATGTGCAAATCAAATTTCCGAATATATTCTATCTCGTTCTTTATCATGTTATACTCCCTCGGTCCCAAAATAAGCATCCACATTTCTATTTTAGTTTGTCCCAAATTAAATACCCACTTTCAAAAGTAAGTGCCTACTTTCCAATTTACTCTTGGGGTATGAGATGGAGAAATTCGATACTCCCTCTATTATTATGGGTAAAATTGTCATTGTAAATTAAGAAGTGTAATAATTACACATTTCTAGAACTGTGAGTCATTTTCATTGTGGATATTTATTTTGGGACTGGAGGAGTATTAGCTAAGAAGAGCAATTACGAAGTATAGGTGATGGGAAGGATAAACTAAAGCATACTTTAAGCGTTCTTGAGTCCTATTCTTCCAATATTCGGCTGTTACATAGGAATCGATCATAGACCCAGCAACCATTGGCAAGTGCTTCACGTAATCCAGTTTGAAGTAATGCCCTCGCATTTCATGAATCCACCATAACACCTTTGGCAGTACTCGAGGAACATCTTTATTCAGAACAGCGTCCAGCCATTTTCCAGCAACAGCAGTGTTTAGAACAACCAAATCGGCTTTTATTGCAGTATCTATAGCTTCTTGACCCTTAGCAGAGAAGACCTACAAGTATGAAGAACATTAAAGAACAACCAATATATCAATATACGTCGGAACCCCCTTAGGCTCCTCAAGGCCTCTTTTGGAGATTAATCTGGCAGTTCCACATATTCTCACATGGAATGAGAGCCAAGTTCTAGCACTCTAAGGACTCAACACTCTTGGGGGCAATTTGTGCCCGTCTAGCCTTCTTGGAGTTCCAAATCGGCTAGACTTGGATCAATTCTCCTCAGTATATGTTGGACCCCCTTCTCTCCTCAAAGCTCTTTTGGAGATTAATGTGGGTTACACATATTCTCACATTAGACAAATAAGATGCTTAAAAAAAGAAAATCATTAAGCTAAAGATGATGAAATCAAATACATAAGAAAGCAGAACAAAAGGTTTTTCCAAGTCACCGTCATTAATGTTAAAAGAAAACTAGATGAATGCAGCAGATTTTCTAATCCCCCCCTTCTATCCCGTCCTATGTATGTTCAATGTTGAATTCAAGGAGCTATCTATTTACCCTAAACTTCATAATTAATGCTCTCATGGGTACATGCATATGCATACAAACCGTAATAAAGCAACAAATTCAGAGACCATATCTAATACAGGAAGCAAGGATTACCTAAATGATGTCAAATCAAATAAGTCACAAAAGGGTCAATGGCTTAACGCCATCCAACTTATTGGTAGATCTCAACTTCCTTGGAGGTCAAAGGTTCAAGCCTCACCAAATGCCGTATATAAATAGTATATACATCAAAAAAAGATCAAAGAATTCAGGGGGTCTTTGGTTCAGTAAGAGGAATGAAAATGGGAATGAATTTCCATTCCCCCCGGTTTAACCTGGAATCAAAATTTGGGCTCCGTGGGGGAATGAGCCCATTATATTATACAAAACCAAACCGTTTCTTTTATTTTCATTCTCATTGATTACTGCCAAATACCCCTAACCAAACACCCCCTCAAACTCCGTGACCATCAATCCATATGACGCCTTATCTTTCTTAACCAAATGCCATCCTAGTACGTGTGTATATATATACACGGTTTTCAAAATCGTTTGAGGCGTACGCCTTGAGGCGAGGCGATCCAAAACTGCTCATGAGGAGGCACCTCATGGTCCCTGGACGAGGCTTAAGCCTCAATCTGTGAGGCGTTTCTGAGGCGCACGCCTCTCCAAACAACATTTTTTTCTTCTCCATTTCTTACTTTTTCCTCTCTCAAGAAGATATTCATCTCAAAGGCCAACCCAAAAAGTAAGTTCTTTTTAGTTTGTGTCCATATTTTTAGTTTACGTATAATGTATTATATTATATCATATATATTTCGGTCAAGTATATATGTTCTATATCATGTATAATGTATTTTCTATATGTATAATGTGTTATATATGTTTTTCTGTATATTTTCTGTTTTTATATATTATTATTGTTTTCAGTTTTCTGTTTTCTATATTATTTTCAGCTTTCTGTATTATTTTTCTGTTTTCTGTGGATTTGGAAGATGAAAGTGATAGTGATTATGGATAAGATGTGGAGCTATACAACTTGATCATGCTTGGGGGAACTATAAGTTGTAGATTGATATGTTTTTGGACGTATAACTAGTAGTTTATGAATCTATGACGTTTAAATTTTGGTATGGAATTATGTTTTGCTTGCTATTAATATTTATGAATTTTATTTGTTTCATGCCTCACTGCGTGGAAGGGAAACGCCTCAAGTCCCAGTTCCGCTTTCTAAAACCTTATATATATAAGATTTTGGTACAAATACAAAAGCAAAGGAAAGAAAAAGATGGTTCTTGAGCATACAAATTTCAATTCAGTCATGAATCGAGTATAAAACGGAGAGCATTCTATAGAACACCTCATAATGGCAAAAGTTTATAAGTTCATTCAAATATATATTGACCAACGGTAACAAATGCCATGAAACGAAAAGATTAGCAACGAATGATTTGGCAATGGAAGATGTACCTGTACTCCACGATCCAACATCTTGTTCTCCAAACTGTATATCACCTCATCTTTTCCGGGTGGCTTTTGGATCGTTATCCAACAAACCTCAGCACCAACACCTCTTAATAGAAATGCTAGTTCCATTAAAAGCAATGGACCACCTGAAAGATAAATCAAGAAAGTGAAAGGGGATCAAAAGACATGAATGAGTGGCAACATATGCATTATAGCTTTCCATTTCCTCCCCGTATGACACAATTTCACAAAAACACTAGGGCGCATTTGGTACTCGGAATGGGACTGGACAAGACTGGGCTGACAAAAGTGAGTTTTTTTTTTTTTTTGAAGTATATAATATTTATATTCGGCAAATAGAACACATAAACTCACACACCCTCCTCACTTTTAGTGAGGTTTGAACCTTTGACCTTCTAGGAGGCCAATGACTCACATACCGCTAGGCCAAAGGCCCTTTGGTAGACAAAAGTGAGTTGGCGGGTGAAATAAATTTGTAAAAGGTTTTAGGGTTTAATTTCACATTGGTACTTTAGTAATTTATGCATATGTCCCATGTCCCTAATTTTTGGTCTACTCCGCCCTACCTACTAATTTCCTCCTCACCTACATCAACGTCAAGACTTACTTTTTACATTTTCAATGTATGATTTGACCTAACTATCACATAAGTAGCAGGGCATATAGCAACATCCTTCTGTTCCACCTATTCTGGTGGGACAAAAAACCTGCATTGTTGTGAGTTGTGACACTTGGGGGTTGTTTGGTTGGAAAGGTTTTTGTTTGATAGGGTTTTTCATAGTTCTTGGAGCGTTCTTTTTAATTGTGAGGGGCAGGTCTACAAAAAACTTGGCTGTCCCAAACAGTCATGTATTGCTAGCTAACTAAATAAGCTGCGAGTCGGTTAGGCTGCTAACAAACCGGCCCTCAGTCTTACAATGTCCCACTCTAATTGCAGTGCCAAACATGAGACAAGTTTTCTTGTTAGGTGAATGAGAAATATCTTAAATCTTTTTCCCCATATAAAGTGTTCGTACATCATAGCAGTTCTCGGTTCTATGGCAGAAGTTATTAACTTATACCCAATGAAAATGAAGAATTAAAGAGAAGAGTTGAGAAACTAGATTACCTGAAAGAGATAGTTCATGAGAGACGAGAAGAACAAGCCTGGACTTCATAAAACTGAGGGGACTAGCTACTTTAACCTGAATCGGAGGCGGCGCCTTGGGTTTGGCCGTCGATTGAAAGCGTTTACCAACAGCAGGGACATCGAAGAGGTGACGATCACATGAAGAATCATAAGCGGCCCTGATAATAAACGCCACCGCCGTAGAGACGGATAACATGGCCAAGAGTAGCAAAAGCCACCGCGTTTTCTTCTGGAAGAAGAATGTTGAAGATGACTGTTTGGCCATGGGTAGGGTCTATGAAATTGGGTATGACTATTGTCGTGGATGGTCCAGGTCTCGGCATTGATCTAGGGTTTCTTGTTGAAATCTTGTGATGTGCATCTGGTCCAGCTAGAGAGAGATTGGAAATCGAAATCTGTCTCTCCGGTGGGTGTTGGTTGTATAGAATAGATTGTTGATGTACGGGTAACGTGTGTAAGCCGACCAAGAAAAGGGTTCCGAGCTTTGGGTCCCGCAGTCGTGTGTGTGTTGACCGGCCGGATTTAGGACCGGAAATGGCGAAAGATCGGACACAAGCTTCTTCGCTTATTCTATCTATCTATTTATTTATAAATAGCAAAATGGTACAAGTTGATTTTAATATTTTATTTATAAAAGTTAAAAAAAATCTAATGGACTTTAATATTTGAAATGATTAAGTTATTGGATAATTTGTTAGAACAAATAAGTTATTGAACATTTCAAAACATATTAAATAAGTCCTTCGACAATTTTTTAGAAACAAATAAATACTTGGACAATTTAAAACATGTTAAATAAATTATTGGACAATTTTTGGAACAAATAAGTCATTGGACAATCCAAAACATGTTACATAACTCCTTGGACTTTTCTAAAACATATTGGATACATTCTTATGATTTGTACAACTAGTTAAATTGGTAAAATAGTGGAAAAAGAAAGTCGAAAAAAAACCCCAATAAACATTCATATTTTAAACGATTAAGTCCTTAAATATTTTTTGAATCAAAAAGTATATAGATCTATAAAATTAAACAAAATATAACAAAAAAATAATTACATTTAAAAAAAAATTTGAT
>NC_037532.1:30374290-30379396 GCF_001531365.2 Cynara cardunculus var. scolymus | reverse complement strand
TTTATCAAAAATCTTTTTTAAATGTAATTTTTTTTTTGGTAAATATAAGTATTTTTTTGTTATATTTGTTTAATTTTATAGATCTAAATACTTTTTGGTTCAAAAAAATTTTAGGGACTTAATCATTCAAAATATGAATGTTCATTGGGTTTTTTTCAGACTTTTTTTTCACTATTTTACCACTTTAACTAGTTGTACAAGTCATAAGAATGTATCCAACATGTTTTAGAAAAAGTTCAAGGAGATTTAACATGTTTTGGATTGTCCAATAACTTATTTGTTCCAAAAAAGTGTCCAATGAGTTATTTAACATGTTTTAAATTATCCAAGGACTTATTTGTTCCAAAAAATTGTCTAATAAGTTATTTAACATGTTTTGAAATGTCCAATGATTTATTTGTTCCAAAAAATTGTCTAAGGACTTAATCATTTCAAACACTAAAGTCCATTGGGTTTTTTTAGACTTTTCCCTTTATTTTATTCTTTATTTCAGTCGATGTTATAATATGATCTTATGTGTATTTAAAAAAAATGTTTTTATTTTTGAATAAAATATAAACTTGAAGATATTATAAAAAATTGATCAAAATATATTGTTATTACTATCAAATTAATTATTTAAAATTCATAATATTTATGTAATTTTTTAATTTAATTTTTTTATTATAATTCAATTTAGGTTCAATAACGAAGTAATTTATTTTTGGTTTTAATAATAAAACTTTTTTATAAAGATAATAAATTGATTATTTTGATAAAACACGATAATTATTCTAATTATATTTTAGATTTTTTATATTTCGAAATGAGATATTTATCCTCTATTTGATTATGTTTATCCGTATTTAGTTATACAAATTCAAACATGGAGCTTTAATAAGTTGTATGTATGCATAACTTACCTGTAATCTTGAATTTTAAGTAATATGCATCAATATACAATACTTCATGCATTAAAAATGGTTTTTAAGAGTTTTTGTTAAATGTTTTATAATATAGTATAGACTAATAAAGGGTTGAGTTTTGATATAATGGATATGACACGTCTTTTTATTATTTGGATTAATTTTAATTGAAAAGATATGTTATATCAAGTTTCATCTAAAACGTAATTTATGAATTGTTTTAGAATGAAAAGTGATAAAATGTTCAAATTCTTTGTTACGTTTTTCATCTTAACTCATTTTCACACAATCTTTTGTCTAGTAATGGAACACATAAGTGTTAATGTAATAATATATATACATATACAATATATATGGTTTGATTCTGATGAGAAGACTAATAAGCGAACTCCATCCTCAGATCAATCATAATTGAAGATTATCACTAATGAGATGTATCAAGATACATTGGTTCAATTATTGTGAGAAGCGTTGTTCATAAGGTGGTGATAACTCTCAAGTTTGAGAGTTACTCCTATTTTTGTCATTTAAAACACTCATTTTGCTTTGTTTTTCCCCTTTTTATCTAAAAAGTTTTAAAAAGATGATTAAAAACCAGTGATTTAATTTTATTCCAAAAACCATCACTATGAGATTGTGCCCATAATGTCACCACTGTGGGAAGATTCTGAAGTTGTGTGGGTAAGGATGAATTTTGTGGATTGGTACTCTTAAAGACAAATTCAGGAAGTATGGAGCTGGCTTGAAAGAATGTCATTCTAATTGTTGCATGAAAGAAGAATGTCAGGTATCTCGTTAACCATGATCTATTTCCTTTTGGATAAAAGAGTATCGTCTCCTTCCCTTTTCTTTCCTATTTAATGTGGCCTATAATTCCATTGAAGGATATCTCATTTTGGAGTTGATTCTATCCAAGTTCTATTTTAAAGCTTTTAAGTATTTTGTATTTACTTTCTTGTAGTAAGCTCCCGTAGTTGTAACTTCTGCCCATAATCTCACTACTGTGGCGACAAAATCTTGTGTTATCTTAATAGAAGTGTTGTTTAAGTCTTATTCCCTTTCTTCTATTATAGTTTCCATGTCAAGTATGGGTTAATCACCTTTTTGGGTGTGTGTGAGTTAACTTAGGACTTATAAGAAACATTTCGGTGTTTTCATTTTTAACACGTTGTAAACTTGAACACTTAAGTCGGGACTAAACTCAACGCGGATAAGTCGTTCCTTTTGAAGTGTTAATGTTAGATCCTTGACCCAGAGATGGACGGATTTGAAATACGGCTTAAGTGATGCACAAAAATTTGAGAAAATCTTTGATAATTATGTGGGGATATGAATTTTGTACGTATTTAGCTAAGGTTCATATCTTAATTGAGAATTTATATACAAAGAGATTTGAGTATGAATTTTTGGTGTAATAGAACTTGGTACTTTTATCTAATCAACTAAATTAGCAAGCTTCGGACTGGTGAAAGTGAGAACTTTATGGGCACTGTCTATGAAACTTCACTTTCGAGAAATTTGAATTTCTATAGATATCTCATGAGTTTATGACCCCCATTATATTATTGTTTTTGTCTTTATGGAGTACTTACATATATACCCCATTTTTTATTTACAAGTCTATGCCGTCTTTTAAGTTTTTCACAAACAAAAACTTAACTTTTAATCACAAACCGAAACATGCTCAAGAAGTTCATGAAATTCTCCGATTCTCAGTAGTTCAATCCATGTGGAACAATCTTGGTACTTTACTGCTCTATTACTTATAAGCAATCATAGTGTTGACGTGCATTTGTACCACCATTGTAGGGACTTTGTGTCCATTGTGTAAACACGAACGATTTTTGCTGTCAGGTAGAGTGAAATTAAAAATGATCAAAAGTCCAGATCTCTTCTTATGTTTCTCACATTAACCTTTATTGTCACAAGATCAATTGTGTGTATATATATGCCATGGCCCATGAGGTGTTATCCTACGTTCTCGAATTTGAGGTGGAAGGAAGCATGCCAATAAAAGAAAAATAAGTTTTTTATTCATATTTTTTAAAAGGAAGGGAAAACAAATAAAATAAATAAAATAAAATAAATTTTTATGACCTTAAACGGAATAGAAAAGAAGTCATTTTTTCAAATATACTCTTTAAGAGAACGTTTTGATATTGCTTATTTAAAGTGTTTATTAACTTATTCCTATATATTACCAGTTTTAAGGAGTTTTTAGTATTTCGATAAAAAAAAGAAAAAAAGAAATATGTAATCGGTTTTGCACAAGTAATAAGAAGTTTTTAATAAATTACTTCATTATAACTTATTACGGTGTGGTATCAGTAATAAAGAGTTTTTAGTGTTTGGATTTGGATTTGGGAAAAAATAAATATTTATCAACTTATTACGTTTTGGTACTACCATAAACTAAAACAAACTTTTAATAGAACTCTGGTTTGACACCACATAAATTGATAAGCACTTTTATAAAAAAAAAACATAAGTTGTTTTAAATAAGCAATCCCAAACACACCTTAATATATTATTATAATGAAATATTGGGTAGTTTTGTAATTTTTATAACTTTTTGTAGGTTTTAATCTCTGGTTGGAAGGAAAGTTTTGATAGGAAACATATGATTATTTTATTTATGTTTCATTTCTTTCTCTCCTAAAAGGTTTCGAGAATACGAGTATTTTTACTTTCCTCTATTTTTCCTCTCTTTCCTTTGTAAAAACAGGTTTCGAGAACACACCTGACAGACTTGTATTCACACACCCAGACTTAACAACCAGGATCAAAAGCAAGTATACAATTAGTCCCAATATCGTCTTTCAAGTAATAAAGTGGTACAAGTACCGGATATCGTCCACAATGATTATAGTAAAAGTTCAGTAACACTAATATTAAAGAAATGATTTCAGAAGGCGAATTTTGAAGACTTTGATTTTATCTGAGTTAACACTACTAAAAATGAACAGGAAAAAACATAAAGCCAGAGTGTAAAACTCAGGATGAGATGTAAATACTATTTCCAGTATATCAATGTTGTCAAAATGCTACGACATGAGACAATGCTGACAAATTACTACAACATGCAATTAGTGACAACTATTTTCATCATTTATTTTGAGGGTATTTCTCTCGGTCTTTATCTTTGCACTAATATTATAGCTTTCAACCCATATCTCTATGAGGTATCCAAACCAGTGAAAGTGTCAAATAGTGTTCTCAAAATATACGGATAAACAAATCTCTTTGTTAAAAAAATACTCTCTCGACTGGATTCTCATATCATTCAAGTTGATGTGTTCTGAATGGCTCATCTCTAAATTCATTCCACTTTAACACTCAAAGTGATCAATCTGTTGAGAATTAACAAATTAGAAAATACAGATAATGAATCTCTTTGTTAGCAACTCTCTCAAGTCTACTTCTCATATCATCCAAATTGACGTGCAATCAATGGTTCAGCTTAGAGTCTATGACACTTTAACACTTTCCAGGGATCAACTCGTCAAGAAGTGTCATTGGTTTTATAAAACTTGAAATGAAATAATAAAATATTGTTGTTACATAAAAGGGTCTACCTTATTTGATTTACAAATTCACCATTTTCGTCTTACACCTGAGCTAAGAAATTTAGCTACTCATAACGGAAAGAAAATTGCAAGAAATATAAATTGCAGTAAATAAAGGCATAAAATTAAATAACATAAAGTAAATGACAAAATATAGATTACGGGAAGTAAAAAGCCGAAAGCGTATAAATAAATTACGGAAATTAAATTGCAAGAAAGTGTAATAAATAAATGACAGAATTTAAATAACGAGAAATAAAGAACAATTAAAAGAAAGCTTGAAAGAGAAATTCACCAGAAGTTTACTTCTATTTCCAGAGAAAGAAATTACTAAAAGTAGTGAGATGATGAATGATCAAAACACTAAGCCCAACCTCTATCTTTTTATACTAAAATATAGAGATGGCCAAATGGGCCCGGCCCGGCCCGTAACCGAGGAGGACCGGGACCGGGACCGAAGAGGGATCGGGACCGACCGGGACCGGTAGGGACCGGTTGAGGGACCGCCGGTTATGATCCGGTTAGGGTTTTTGACGTTTTTTGGGACCGGGACCGGTTATGTAACCGGTTATAGGCCCGGCCCGGCCCGGCCCGGCCCGGTCAACGAAAGTCAACGAAACGTATATATATAATAA
>NC_037532.1:30364296-30374015 GCF_001531365.2 Cynara cardunculus var. scolymus | reverse complement strand
GGGACCGGTTGGGACAACCGGTTACTAATAACCTTGACCGGTTACAAGGAAAATCACCGGGACCGGGACCGGTTATGTCGGGACCGGTTACCGCCGATTTTTGTCGCGATTAGGCCCGGTAGGGACCGGTTAAGGCCCGGCCCGGGACCGAATTTTGGCCACCTCTACTAAAATAGAGGTGAGTGCAAAATAGACAATGAACACTAATTTTAAGTTAAAGTAGCCTAAAGTACAACAAAAACAAATAGTTATAATCTAACTGTATTAAACTTAACCAACAAGTTTCCAGCTAATTAAAATAATACAGCTGGTAATACACAAAATATCATTCAAAAAGTCAGCTCTAAATTGCCAAATCTGATATGCATACGACATCAAGATTGACATTTCAATACTTTATAATGTAAAAATCATCTAGAGTGCATAGTCAATTCACATGATTCTATAAATAAGCCAAAAGTAAACGTTTTTTTAACAATGCAATCGAGATTTAAACATGGTGAAAATATATCAGATAAAAACGATATTTCATCTCCCGAAAACCGTAAATAAATTTGAACTTTAATCCTACACAATATTAAAAACTACAGTATTTAGTTTAATAAATTACTAGAGAAAAATTCAAAATATCATTATAAAAATCACTATCAATAAGGAAACAAGGAATAGGAATTGTGATGCAAGAATTCAAGTCTTGTACCAAATACGGAAAGAATTTGACTCCCAACAAACTCCTACGACAACAAATCTAAATCTTGACCTTTACAAAGTATGGCTTTAACTATAAAAGTCAACTTTACTATTTTCTGGATTTTAATTCAAACTTCTTGGGGTCATTTATATACAAATCAAATTTGGGGAGTAAAAAAAGAAATGAAATTCGAGAGGGAAAAAAACAATAATTATTAATGTTTTTTAATATGAGAAGAAAAATGAAAGGAATTATATCATTTTTATAAATACTAGAAGGGTATTCATGCAATGCAGCGAGATATATCTCGATTTTAATGTTTCGTTTTATTCCGTCATCTGTCGATGTTATAATGCGTTTTTATATGGTTTTGAGAAAAATGATACTGTTTTTATGTTTGAATAAAATATAAATTTGAACTATATCGATCTTAGTATCAAATTAACTATTTAAAAGTTCATGTTTGTTGTGTAATTTCTTTAATTCAATTTTTTTATTATAATTTAATTTAGATTTAATAACGAAGTGATTTATTTTTAATTTAATAATATAATTTTTTATAGAGATAATAATTAAGTATTCTGTTATAACACAGTTATTATTCTAATTATATTTTAGATTTTTTATATTTAATATTTAATATGAAATGTTTATCCAGTATTTGATTATATTTATCTGTAGTTAGTTACACGAATTCAAACATGAAGCTTTAATAAGTTGTACTTATACATTATTTACTTGTAATATTAAATTTTAAGTAATATGCATCAATAAACAGTACTTTATGTATAAAAAATAATTTTTAAAAGTTTTTATCAAATACTTTATAATATAGTATAGATACCAAAATATATTATTTAAATGAAAGGTTGGTGGTTTTGTAAGTTTAATAATCTTTTTAAAGGGTTTGAATTTATTTCATTTCATCTCACGTTTGATAGGAAACTTATCATTATTTTTCATTCCATTTTCTTTTTCTTTCTCTCCGTGAAAAGTTTCGAGAACACAAACTTTTTTACGTTCCTCCATCTGTTCTCATTTTCCTTTCCTTGATGTTGTCGCTAAGGTTTTGATAATATGCGTAAATATATCTTTTTTTTGTAAGGGTGTCCGGGCCAAAGCCCGACTAATCCCCGGCAAATTTGGAGGCTAAACATGGCCCCACTTAAATGTCGCCAACACTCCCCTCCCAGGAATCGAACTCGGGTTCATGACTATGTCATGCCCAAGCCTTTACCATTAGGCTAGAAGGTCTTTGACTGTGTAAATATATCTTTATTGGATGAAAAAAGCAAATAGAAGTTTGAGATATGCACAGGTTGGCTAAAACTGGTTGAAAAGTTGATCCAGATTAATTTTACTATGTTGTCGGTTTATGAGTTCGATAGTTGATTTGGTTGGTTTTCTATTTTCCAAATTGAAATATTCTGTTTGGTTGACAGTTCAAGAATCGTAAACCTGATTATTTAAGTCAAATCAAACCAATATACAATATTTTTAAGTATTACCAATATCAGTACTTTTTTAATGTTAAATTTTAGTGATATGTCTCGTTTTTCACAAGGTCAAGAGTTTTATTCTTTACAGTTTTTACCCTTTTCATTTGTTCACAGTTTTCTTTTATTTTTATTTTCTATCTTTCTTTAGTGAATGAACGATGTTTCCCTATGACGAATATTGTCGTTAATATGTAAATTTACGAAGAGCCAATTTGATAGGTGTCACATATGCATTAATCGATAGGTTATATATAGAATGATAATAATGATAAGTAGTAGTAATAATATTAATAATCTATACCATATTATAAAGCATTTGACAAAAACTCTTAAAAACCACTTTTTATGCGTAAAGTACTATTTATTAATGCATATTACTTAAAACTCAATATTGTAAGTAGATTATGCGTAAGTATAACTTATTAAAGCTCTATATCTGAATTCGTGTAACTAACTACAGATAAACATAATCAAATACATGATAAACATCTCATTTTAAATATAAAAAATCTAAAATATAATTAGGATAATTATTGAGTTCTAACAGAATATTTAATTATTATATTTATAAAATGTTATATTATTAAACCAAAAATAAATTATTTTGTTATTAAACTTAAATTAAACCATAATAAAAAAATAAATTAAAGAAATTATATAAAAAATGAGAACTTTTAAATATTTATTTGATATTAACATTGATATTTTTTTTTCCAAATTTATATTTTATTCAAAAATAAAATCATTATTGCTTTTTTAAAAACATATAAAATCGTATTATAACATCGACAGAGATAAAAAAAATAGAACATTAAAATCGAGATGTGTCTCGTTCCATTGCACGAATACCCTTCTAGTAGTAAATTATGGATTTGGTTCATAAGATATGTCAAAAATTATGGATTTGATCACTTAACTTCATTTATTACAAAAGAAACCTCAACATATACAGCTTATTATGGATTTGGTCCATGAGACTAACGGTCGTCTATTAATTTCATTAAGCTCATGACCATAATACCCTTGAATTTAATAGAATTAGTAGACGAACGTTAGCCTCAGAGACTAAACCCATAACAAATTGCATACGTGAATGTTTCTTTTGTACTAAATGAAGTTAAGGGACCAAATCCGTAATAATTGACATACCTTAGGGATCAAATCCGTAATTTACTTTATTAAATAGTAACTATAATAATAAGAGCAGTTGACTAACATGTTGGTTCAGTTGACCTAATTCAAAAACAATTTTTTTGTTGCATAGCTATCAAACAATATCCTCACTTAATATTTAATTTATCATTATTTCATTTTTTTTGTATTAATATATGGTTAAATTAATTAAATCTTAAAAGTTTTATCTACTATATATAAGGGCAGTTTCGGTTGAAAACCGTATTTTCATTACCAACTGGGAATTAAAGCATGTCACGCGTTTGAAACATTAATCATGAATGTTGTAAAAAGTTCACGTCTATTATTTATGATGAATATGAATATGTGACTCGCTTTCTATGGTTCTCCGATTGCAACGGAAATGTGATTAATTGAAGTTTTTTTCTCTTTCTATATATACACAGAGAGACACACGAGTGTTACCAATTTAATCGGTAAGAAACAGTATATGTTCAGCAAACAATATAATATATATAGCTTTACATTGAAATTCGATAAAAAAAATATAAATCAGTAAATAACTTTTTATTTTAAGAATTTTAAAATTAAAATTAAAATTACAAGTTTAGTTATTTTATTCCATTTTTATAAGCATTTATGCAAAATTGATGTAAATAAAATACAAAGTCATACCTTTTTTTTGGTTGCATGAAGTATGTAAGTTATGATATAATTTTCTTAAATATAATAAAAACAGTAATTAATATTTTTCAAATTTAAAAGAAGGGGGTTGATATTACCAACCGTGATGACTTTCTACCAAATGTTCCCCTCTCATAGACCATCTTCTCACACACAATCTCCCTCCTCACATATCACTCTCATCACACACTCACACCGATTCACTTTTTTTTTATTTTAAAAATTTAAATTTATATTTTATACCCCTATAATTAGTTAATTAATTTACTTTACGTCCTTTCCTTTTAAATTTTTCATTTTATACCMTGATCAAATTAACATACATAATCGTATATCAATTAAAATATGTTTAAAAAATACGTTTTAATTTTAACAAGTTACACCATTATAATCGTCGCATCGATATCTTCGAAATAAGCCCAATATTGAATATTTTTTGACTTAATTATATTATTATATATTATATATTATGAAAAAATATTTTTAATATTTACATTTATAGTTATTTATTTAATTTATGATATGTCATTTGTTTTTTTAATTTTTGTTTTACATCATTATCACATTAAAATACATAATTTTATATTAACTAAAATACGTTTTAACATGTCACGTTAAATTCCATCTCATATACATCAAGTAACATGTTACATTATGAACAATAATATCGACATTAAGTACAAAATACGTTAGAAAAATACGTTTTAACATGTGTACCCGTTTACATAATTGTAAAATTAATTTGATTTGAAATAAAGTAAAGTTACTGATTTGAAATAAAGTAAAGTTATTGATTTGAGATAAAGTAAAGTTGTTGATTTAAAATAATGTAAAAAGAAATCGATATATATATATATATATATATATATATATATATATATATATATATATATCGAACGAACGAACGAATCGTTCATTCGATATTTCACTCTCTTATATAACTCTCTTTCTTCTTCAATATATAACTCTCTCATTCTTCAATATACAACAAATATGGGAGAAAATTTGATAACAACACCAGAATTTTTCACCAACGAGGTACAATATTATGTTAATTGATATTTAGGTTTATTAATACTTACTTGTACAAATGAAAGTTATAATTTTTTTTTTCCAGGTGTTCAATTCTCGGGAAGAAATAACTGAGTGGGTGCACAATGTGGGGCGTTCAGTTGGTTATGTTGTTGTTACGAAAAGATCAAAGGCAAAGCCAAATGGGAATGTCTATAAAGTTGTGTTTATGTGTGAACACGGCAGAGCTTACAAAAAAAAATTCTCATTCGTCATACGGGAACAAAAAAAATTTGGATGTCCATTTGAGTTGATAGCGCTGTTTTCGGCTAAACATAGTTGGTGACGTAGACGGTGGTATGTGATGTACATAATCATGTTCTTGCACAATATATGAAGGGTCATGCATATGCAATGCGGCTGAATGAAACTGAAGCTCAACTAGTTCAAGATCTATCAGCCCAACATGTCAAGCCACGACACATCTTATCCACGTTAAAGGGTAGACATACGAGAAATGCATCTACGTCAAAAACAATATACAATGAACAACAAAAGATTAAGACAACAAACGATGCAGTATGACCACAAATGCAGATTGTTGTTGATTTTTTTGTTAACAAAAATTATGATTTTGAGACTCGTGTTAATGACGAAACAAACGAGTTGGAAGATTTATTCTTCATTCATCCAAGATCATTTGAGCTTTGGCGTGCATTCCCACAAGTGTTAGTCATCGATGCCACATATAAAACAAATAGGTACCTTAAAATGCATGTCTATTATGTTAATGTCAATATTATTATTTTTTTTAACATTATTATTTTCTTTACCATGTGTGTCCACACAAGATGACGAGATTGGATGTGATGATGAAGTTCAATTGTTCAAAGAAAAATTCAATAAGCAGTTGTATTATGGTCGTAAAAGCTTACTCAGAAAGTTGAAGGATATAATAATGCCATCAAAACCGTTCGATGAACCTTCGGTTCATAGAACCACTCGTGGCCGTCCATCTACAAAGAGTTAAACTTTGAATAAAAGAATTATTGAAGACCGTAGACGTAGTTGTTCTAACGTGCCATCAATTATTAACTCTGAAGATTTGGGGCATCAAGAATCAGCGAGGCATAGTTCCTATTTCCAACGACAACCCACCACCCGACATCCGTATCTTGATCAAATCCCGAGTTTATTTCATCCATACATCATACAAATACAAGATGTATTAGGCGATGGAAATTGTGGATTTCGAGCGATATCTACTTGTCTGGGTGGTCATGAAGACGAATGGGACAATATCCGCAAAGAGTTAATGATTGAACTAACTGAGCATGAACAATATTACTCTTATGTGATTGGCAATGAGTGCTTACGCATTCACGAAGCGCTAAACTTTTTCCAAAAGGGCGTCTTCGCACCAGCTGCGCATTGGATTGTTATGCCTGAAATGGGCATTCTAACGGCTTCAAGGTTCAATGTCATACTGCATATTCTCAATATGGCAGGCAGTGTGACATACTTACCGTTTAGGACACAACCTCCGTCGTCATCTCAACACGTGGCAATTGCAATAGTGCATGTTAATGGTAACCATTACATAAATGTGGTATTAAATGGAGAATATCCAATGCCCACACTTACGCACCATTGGACATGTTATCGTTTTGAAGATGCAAGTACATGGATTGTCCCGTATCAACATAGATTCAATGCATATGAAAAATATATAGAGCGTACTCTTACTCGTGAATATGTTGATTTAACATGAAAAATCGAAGTTTCTAATTAATAAATTTAATTTATATTTGAAATATGTATTATTAATATTTTATTAATTAATAATAATATAAAATTAATTTATTTATATAATTATAACACAAATTAAAAACATAAAAGATATCATTATAGAACATGTAAAAAATGTAAAGGATTAAAAGTTAGAATATAAAAAAGGTTAGGGTTAAAAATTAAAATATAAAAAAATTAAAAATGTAAATATTTTAGATTTGTCATTTAGTTTTTTTTGTCCATTAAGATAGGAGGGGGTGGATAAATTTGTTAGGAGGGTATGGGGTTAGAAAACCCCTAAAAGTAAGTCATTTAAGTTGGAGTAGTACTAACACCACCCCTAGTAGGGGTATTGAATGTAAAAAGAATTGAAATTGCTTTAATTTATATCAATTGTCAAACTCAATCAACATCATATTATATATTTTTTATTATCATTATTATTGATATATATATATATATATGTATATATATATATATATATTGTATATTATTATTATAACTATTTTAAGTTATATTATATAACTATTGTTATAATTTGCTTTTTTATATTAAAATTATTATAAAGTATATTCATAATGATTTTTGTTGATACTTATTATAATAAGATGAAGTATACTTGTTGTTTGTCCATTAAACATAAAAGTTAAAAACTTTATCTTTTTATTATTATTTATTTAAATATTGTAACACTCCCAAAAGAAAACAATGAGGAAGGAGATAATTTTAACCGATAATACAAAACAAAACAAAATAAAGATAGAGTTTAAAAGAAAATCACCCAACAACAGGGAATAGTAGAGCGTTTACAAAACGACAAATGAGGCGATAAAAAAACAACCTATTAATCTAAACAATTATATGCCTCGATTAAGTACGGGTGTTTCTACCAACTCCAAAAATACGAAATCGACCAACTAGTAACGCTCGAAGCATCAAGTACTTTTTCTCCAAAAAGAAAGGACTTTAACGAACTACCTTCTTCTCAACCCTTTGATACACCTCCGCTAAAGGAACCTGATAAGCAAGTCATATCAAGAAGGAGTGTTAGGCTTACGCCTAGTAAGTTCAATTAATAGAGTAAGAGTGACTATAAAACCTTTTTATTTAAAAAAGCAATTATATATAAAAAAATATCGATAACACAACTTTAGACAGTGAAAGAGGGAACGTAAGTCCAAGTAATTCGTGGATGAGTCAAAACATCCGAAGATGACGGGGGAGACCCGATTTACCGTTGATTGTGACGGAACACAAAGTAAGTCATAGATCAATGTTTCAGAGCATCACTTACAAGTTATAAACCATTGACATCAACCTAACAAGTCATGTAGTCGGTCGTGATTTTAAGCTCTTTACCTCGGAAATTATATAATGATCTCAATGCCTATTTCCGAGTGGAAATAAGAAGATAGGTTTGGAAGTTACATAATGATCACAATGCCTAAATCCAAATCATATAAATCTTCTCACAAGGTAATTAAATCAACTTCCGTACCCATAATCCATCATACTCCGGTACTATGACTAAAAGTGACGTCTTATGCTTAATATCATTCATTTAACAATAAGTATTACATGCGAGTTCTATAGTCATAAATTATTTTCTTATTTCTAAGAAAGAGCTCCTCATACGTATATTATGAGGGTTTTTAAGGTTTTAAGGCCAACAATACATGAGTGTGCGAACATATTAATTTTAATATATTATTTCAGACCGTTTTACTTTAGTCAATTAACTTATTACTTAATTTTTGTTAAACATGATTATCAGTAAACAATTAACTCATCAATTAGTTTATCAGACATAACATATCATTTGTTGGTATACTTAGTTTTTTTTATTGTTAATTAATTACCTTTAGATATAAAAATACATTACCTAAACTATCTATTATTAAGGATAAAAATGTCATTAATTATTTAAAAAAACGTAATAATTATACATTCTTAAGAGTGTGTACCCTCTATCATGGACATTTATATTAAAACGAAAAAAAAGTATATTTTTGTATGTCAAAAAATTAAATCAAAGTTTTCGACAAACTTTTCTTTATTTTGGGGTAATAAGTGTGTGATTAGCAACCATTCTTTATAATCTAATCTTTATAAATAAACTTGCAAATAATATTTATAAATAGATGTTATATATCTTTTTTTCATAACTTTTTAATCTATAAATTAATACACACACACACACACACACACACATATATATATATATAGGGAAGGGTTCAAACGAGAACCCTTGTGATTTACGAGAATGCGAGAACAACCCAATAACCTCATATTGTGATAAAAAATAAAATTAAAAGATTTTTAAAATTAAAATTGAAAAAGATTAAAAAAAATTAAAATTAAAAGGGTAATAATGGAAATGATATCATCAAATCTTTTAAACACGATCATTATTTTCATTAACTTTATCATTATCTAGTAAACGGTTAAGAATTTAAGGAGACTCATAACTTCAAATCGCAAAACAACTGACCGAAGCAAACCTTGATTGACGGTGATCGACAAAGAACAAGCAACCCTAATCGACCAAGAACCCTGATCGAGAAGCCATTGCATGCAACAAGCAGACAACAAGAAGAAGTTTATTCAAGGTATCTTTCAAAATTACTCGTTTCGAACAAGTTTTTAATCGATTAGTTGTAATACTCATGTGATATCAATGTCATTCGATTTGATCATGGTTTCAATTGGTTATGTTAGACATTATCACAACGATTTCGAATGGTTTCGATAGGTTAGGATTATACTAGGTGTGATAATCATGTATATGAGTGTGATAATCATGTGATAGGGGTGTGATAATCACCGTTATACATCACTTGGGTTATCATTTTGGTTGATAAGTTAAATTTTTGGTGTAATCATGTGATATGGGTGTGATAATCATGTGA
>NC_037532.1:30362947-30364081 GCF_001531365.2 Cynara cardunculus var. scolymus | reverse complement strand
TAATCATGTGATATGGGTGTGATAATCACCGTTATACATCACTTGGGTTATCGTTTTAGTTGATAAGTTAAATTTTTGGTGTGATAATCATGTGATAGGGGTGTGATAATCACCATTATACAWCACTTGAGTTATCGTTTTGGTTGATAAGTTAAATTTTTGGTGTAATCATGTGATATGCGTGTGATATGGAGAAGAAGAAAACTAACAAGAGTAAAACGTGGAAACGTGATAGGATAATTATAGTTAATTCAAATAAAATAAAAATTATAAAAATTACTTAATTACATTGTTGTCCTTATTAAATTATTTATATATAATAAAAGTTAATTTATTAATTAAAAAAGTTTGAGGTTATTAGGTCGTTCTCGCGTTCTCGTAAATCACAGGGGTTCTCGTTTGAACCTCCACCTATATATACATACTATAACTTATATATTGTCTACACCTTACTTCATTTCCAACACTAATATATTAATCAATTTCCATAAATGTTTCATCCTTACATCAGACAGGTACATGATATGAGAGGTGATGAAAATTATGAATCCCGAGCAATAACCGTCCATCTTGGTCTTCATGAAGATGCATGTCAACAATTCGGTTTAACTTGATGAAAAAGTTAGACGCATACAAGACAAAATACCTCAACATATTTGGAAGTCAATATTGGAATATAGTTTTCGATATTTTAAACTTCTTTCAATCAGATCGAGGTGCCCTGGTTGAACATTGGATGACAATGCCTGAAATTGGTGTTTTGATTGCTTCAAAGTATAATGTGATCTTACACATTATAGACATTACAAGTTGTTCAACATACTTACCTCTTAGGTCTATTTCGTCACTGTGGTATTAACATGTAAGTTTTGTAATTTGGTACGTTAATCGTAACCATTATGTGAAACTAGACTTGGCAGAATCATACCCGATCCCTACTATTACTCCACATTTTTTTCACTTCTGCTATCTGTGTCCTGCTGCATGGTCTACCCCGTATTTAGATCGAATAAATAAGTACCAACAACTTTTACGTGTTAACTGTTCTACAGATAATGTTATTTTAGAATAAGTAGAAATATAATATAAATTATGTTATGTCTTATTTATATATCAATTCTTTTTTTTTTTTAT
>NC_037532.1:30341559-30362391 GCF_001531365.2 Cynara cardunculus var. scolymus | reverse complement strand
TGGTTGTCCAACTCATATCCTTGACTCCTTGATTGCATCAATTATGTTTACCTTTTATTGTGATAACATATATATATATATATATATATATATATTGATTAGAAATTGCTTATATTAGTTTATATACAATATTTTATCATATTATATTTTAAATCATTTACAACTTCTTATTACAAAGAATGACTTTTAAATACGTTTGAATTTCATAAAACTAACTATAACCAACTATTCCACGTGTTTAAAATACAAGATACACGCTAAGCAAATGAAATACCATTAATTGCTTCCCCGCCTTATCTCCCTGAAAATCTCATTTTGCACAATTCCCGCATCAAAATTGCATTATATTCGCATCGACATCCTACTAATACAACAAAATACTTTATAAAACTGATAACTAACGTGAGCCTTTCTCACTCTCTCATAACCCCAAAACAAAATTAATAGACACAATGGAAGTATATTGCGTTCCGTAACACTAACACAGTTATAATATATAAGAATGAGTGAATTATATTTGAATTACATTATACTTTTACGAACCCAATATGTGAAGTTAAAAAAGGTCATGAGTTAGGTCAAGATTTAAGTCGTACAACCTAATAAACGATTAAAACGTTTTAAACCAAATGACAAATAATAATTCATTCATAAATTGATTTTTTATCTATAAATTAACTTTTTAAATGTATAAAAAACAAAGTGTCACAATCATGAAAATGCTCTAAAATTGAAAAGCAAGCAACTCCTTGTTTCACTACCCACACCCCATAAAATCTTTGTCTATAAATGCTTGAATCCAAGTTTCCACTTCCATAGCAAATCAAAGCATACAAGACCTTCTTTGACCATAGGGTGTTCAGTTGAGATAGCCCATCACAACACAATGGCTGAGTCACTCACTATGCTCATGGTTCTCATCTCCATCTTGGCTCTAGCCAATGGCTCTTACCTTTATCCCCAGTTCTACGATCGGTCCTGCCCACAGGCTAAACAAATTGTTCAATCAGTAGTTGCAAACGCTGTAGCAAAAGAGAGTCGTATGGCTGCTTCTTTGCTCCGCCTCCATTTCCATGATTGCTTCGTCAAGGTTTGTTCTTCGTGTTCGTTAATGGCTCCATATGTTGATTTTTTTTTCTTATCTAGTAACTACGGGTGTACGGGTCAACTTGTACGTACCCAGATGACGATTAAGAAGACCAAAGACGGTGCACATACACCCACTCTATCGTGCAGACACAACCAAATTTTTTAAGGGGTCTTACTCTGCATGTGCTTTAAATTGATGTGTGCTTCCTTAAGTCAACAAAAAATGATTGCAGTCTACTGTAGTGTCATTATTGAGGCGTTATAGATTTGCAAGTTTGAATCCCTTTTGCCAATTTTTTATTTTATTTTTTGTGGTAATAGTAGTAAAAAAAAGAAAAAATAAAGGAAAAAATTATGCAAAAAACCACTCATTTATCATTTTCTATAAAATGGTATTTTTTTAAAATTTAATTTACATTTTATTTTATATTATATTAATTATCTTGTGCCCTTGCTTGAATTTTTTGTATGGATCTGCCTCTACATCCGCTTCGACTAATGTTATAGGTCCTGAAGATAACAGTCTAGGAAAATATCTAGTGGTCCTGAGGAGACTCAAACCGGCACATATATAGAAATTATCTATTGTTACTCCATTGATCAGAGACTAATTCTTTTCACAACCAAATGTTCATTTAGGGATGTGATGCATCAGTACTTCTCGACAGTGGTGGAAGCATAATTAGCGAGAAAGGGTCGGTTCCTAACCGCAACTCGGCTCGTGGGTTTGAAGTCGTGGACCAAATCAAAGCCGCATTGGAGAAGGCGTGCCCTCATACTGTCTCATGTGCCGATATATTGGCTCTGGCAGCTAGAGACTCCACCGTTCTGGTACCGTATTCTAACACATCATATCACATTATTGATTTATATCGTACAACTTACTAATACATATAAGATTTGATTATTTTTCATATTTGATATATAATTGTATATATAAAGATGTTTTGAATCTTTTGTAGGCTGGTGGACCAAATTGGGAAGTCCCATTGGGCAGAAGGGACTCGTTGGGTGCAAGCTTGAGTGGTTCGAACCAAAACATTCCAGCTCCAAACAACACTTTTCTGACTATTCTCACCAAATTTAAACTCAAGAGTCTCGACATTGTTGATTTGGTAGCACTTTCTGGTAAGATTAAAACATTTATGATTGACATTAAAAGCTACTGTTTTTCAAGAAAACTTTGATAAATGGGTTTATGATTTGGAAAAAAAATCGAAAATTAAAATTAAATTCAGAAGAATATTGAAAATTCAGATATAGTTCAAGAAATTTTTGAAAACTTGTTTAAAGTTCAAGAAGATCCTGAAAACTTGGTTAAAATTCAAGAAAATCTTAAAGATTTTCGCTATAATTTATAATAAACTTTTGAAAATTCAAGAACATCTTGAAAAATAGTTAAAAAATTTCTAAACAAATTTCAAAAACTCGGTAAAAATTTCAAGAAATCTGAAAAGTCAATTGTAATCCAAGAAAATCGTGTCATAATTCAACGAAAATTTTGAAAACTTGGTTACCATTCAAGAAAATCTTGAAAACTATAAATTGATGTCGAAAACTAGTCCCCTTATTGACTTTTTGGTACTTCGTTTCTCCAGGAAGTCACACCATCGGGAACGCTAGGTGCACCAATTTCCGTCAACGGCTATACAACAACTCCGGCAATGGGCAGCCGGACTTGTCGCTGGACCAATCATATGCTGCAAAGCTCCGGTCAAAGTGCCCGAGATCCGGCGGCGATCAAAACCTGTTTTTCTTGGATCCCGTGTCACCAAGAAAGTTTGATAACAGTTACTACAAAAACTTAATCGTTTCCAAGGGGCTTCTAAGCTCCGATGAAATGTTGTTCACTAAAAACCAACAAACAATGCAGTTTGTGAAGCAGTATGCTGCAAATCAAGAGCTTTTCTTCCAGCAATTTGCAAAGTCAATGATCAAGATGGGAAATATTAATCCGTTGACCGGGAAAAGTGGTCAAATCAGAAAGATTTGCAGGAAAGTCAATGGTTGAAGAGGAGTATGATGATCAAGTTTAAGAATTTATTGTGTTTTGATGTTATATCATATTTTTCTAGTTGATTATATATATGTATAATTTTCTGTAATAATCTGATATTGTTGGGTTCTTATTATGTCTTGAAAGCTGTAACCTGCCATGGAACTTTTGGTAATCCTGGAAATATATATATTACCTTTAGTAACGAAAAATATGCTACTGATATCAACCAACTTTATCTATATACCAACTTAATCAGCTATCAAGTTTTTTGATTTATGTAAGTTGGTTATGGTACAAAATCAACACTGCAGACCTGTAAAAGTTGAATACGTAAAAACACGCAAAAACATGATGATGCGGGTTTAATACAGGTTTAATACACGCAAAATCATTGATGCCCAAACAAAGTCCAAAATTACACTGTTCAATACTCGCATAAATTAATACAAGTTTCAGACAAGGGAGTCTTCGGATCTTTAAAAGTCAAACAAAGTTTCAAACTTGATATACTATTGAAAACATGGATATGACTGAAAAAGTGGATACTGATTTAATTGTTATAGTCGGTATTACTGTTGTTGGTTGGGTTAATATACCCCTAATACCATCTATGTTTTTAACCATAAACTTACTTTTGTTATCTTCGGACAAAGGAAACCTGACCTAAGAGACATCATAGGGTAGAAACAACAAATTTACGCAGGTCAAAATTCAAGGTTGTCTGAATAAAAGGGTAGAACGAGCAATTACCTCGAGCCTAAAAGTAGCGGCCCCAAATTCTGTTTTTTCTTAATAATGGTTAATATCTAAAAAATCCATAAAATTAATTGATTAATAGTTTCAAGATTCTTCAAAATTATAGTTTACTCTATATAAAAGGAAAACCTTCGGGTTTTAAGGTGACATGATGAGAATTGAGTATTCCCAAAAGATGAACCTTAATTGAGTTTTAGTTGTTCCACATTGATGGATAGTTGAAAGGTTTGAACAAAGTAAATTGTATAAAAAAGATGACTTGGATGTCTTTGTGTCAATTCATATGGTTTGCCTCATAACTTTGTTTTATTTTAGATGACCCTCTTTGAAATATATAACCATTGTTGTAAATTTGTAATTAAAACCAACCAACCGTAAAAATTATAGTGCAAAATTAATAGTGTAACCAAGGATGATAACTTAACAATATGAGGTTTGAGTGTTTCTCAAATCTTTAAATAAGGTTGACTTTCGTCATCTTATATTGATGAAAAGATGATAGTCTGGGAGAAGATGATAGATGTATAAAAGCATGATGGATGCTTAAAGTCTATAACCATGACTGAAATCAAAACCAATCAATTGATAAAATTATAGTACTAAACCAATGCAAATGATACATTTTTTTCTTAACAAAAGTTGTAACTATTGCAGTATTTATAATAACAAATGTAGTTTAAGTATCTATTATATCACTTATATATACATAGAACAAAAGTGTTAACTTAATGACGTGCTTTCATTTGATTTTAGTATTCTCCAATCATGATTTATGGTGTTGGGCATGACGTTATAAATATAAATACGATCCCGAGTTTCCAGACACATCGCACTTTCACTGGGGTCGAAACTTTCACATTTTTTCTTAAATTGAGTTTTGATCACGGCGCAACGCACGGTGTCGAACACTAGTTTCTATAAAACAAATCTGAACATTTACAAATCAGGTTTTGATCGAGCCCCAATCAATCCTCAATCAAACCTGATATATATTCGATCATTCACTAATCCTTTCTGAATTGGTCTCATATGATAAAATCTTAATCGAATCTCGTTCAAAGGAATTGACCAAACCCTTAGGGGCCGTTTGATTCGCGGAATTCGAAAGAATTTGATGGAATTGGAATGACCAAATTCCAATTCCTTTGTTTGGTTCATTTTCTTGAAATGGATGGAATCCTTCAAATTCCAATGAATTCCACAAATTAAGGAATTCATCATTCCTTAGCATAATGGAAGGAATTGAATTCCATCAACACCCACAACGACCATGCTATTACTGTTTGTGATGTCCCACCCCTAACCCCCCCACTACCACCACCACACCATTACTGTCACCGCCACCCACCCTACCCCACCACTAACCACCATGCCATTACTGTTGTCATCACACCCACCCACCCCCGGGCCCCGGTCACTCACTGCACATCCCTGCTACTACCGTTACTATCACGCCCCTAACCTAACCCCCACCACCACATCATTATTGTCGCTATCACATCTGCCATTCACCCTACTCCACCCCACCCTACTCCACCCCACCACTAACCACCATGCCACTATTGTCGTCGTTATACCCATCCACTCCCAGCCACCCGGCCACCATCCCACCACTGTCTTCGTCATAACTGCCACCCATTCCCACTACCCCGCCCCTTATCTAACCCCCACCCCTTACCATTATTGTCGCTTTCATAACCGCCATTCACTCGCAACCCACCCGACCCCAACCCTAACCCACCACTAAATACCATGCCACTATTGTTGTCATTATACCCACGCACTCCCAGGCCCCAGCCACTCGACCACTATCATCGTCACATCTACCACCCCGCCACCTACCCCACCCACCCCCACCTTACTCCAACCCACCACTAACCACCATCCTACCACTATAGTCTTCACTTGCCACCCACTGGCCCATCCCCAATGCCTCACCTCACCCCGCCTACCCCCAACAACCCCACCTATTGTGGGGCAGGGGCAGGAGTGGTGGGGGCGGGGTTGGGTAGGGGTTAGGGCAGGGTGATAGTTGTGATGACGACATTAGTGACATGGTGGTTGGTAGGGCGTGGGTGGGGCGATATGTGGGATGGTCCAAACAAAGACGATTGTTCCAATTCTATTGAGAGATTTYATTCCAATTCCTACCAACCAAATGCATGGTCAAATTCCATCAAATTCCATTCCAATTCCTTCAAAGTCAAATTCCTTTGATGGATTTCAATTCCATCAAATTACATTATGTGAACCAAACACCCCCTTAATTGCTATTTAGAACATCTCCAATGATAATGATCTATAAAAACCTATTTTTACAATTTTCTCTTATCACATCATTACTAACTAAACGAAATAAACACTTTTATAAAAGTTCACAATAATATTGATTTATTTAAACCCAGTCTTTTGCTAAATTCAATTTGAATATATAAGAAACAAAAAATTTATAAAAAACTAAAAAAAATGTTGGTAATTTTATAAGAACCATAAATTTGTTACATATTTTCATGGACAAATACATAACTTTGTTATATGTATTCATGGACAAAGCGAAGAATTGTGTGAGAAGGGAAGTTATGTAGAGAAACGTAAGAAGACATCTGAACCCTTGATCACTTTTAATTTCAGGTCCACCCATAAATTACGCTTTAAAAGAGAATTTTATCCAGTGCATTTCGGTGCACAACATTAGTGTTGACATTCAATTAAAAATGATTCAGGGATGAAGATCTGTTTTTATGCTTCCCATCGTAACTTTTCTTCCCACCCGAACCTAACCCTCATGGACAAATACGATTACGGGGCTATTTGATCGATTTTTCGTTAGATTCTATGTGAATAAAACTGTTTGTATGAATTAATCTCTTGATATAGTTTAAAAATGTTTTTGTATATAATTTCTTATATCATTAAGGGGTTGTTTGGCAGTTGCTGAATGATGTGGTGCAAAATTATTAAGTGGTCAGAATGATTAAGAGTCTCTTATGATATAGTGCAAAAAGAAATATAATGGTTTCGTAATTGTTTACAATGAAATTATGACGCTAAATGATTAAGGGAGTTCCACGATACAAAATGGTTTTAGAACCATTAAGAGACAGATTTTTTTTGCCAAACAAAATTCTTCTCTTAACAAACTACCCCTTAATAGAACTATTAAAAGGTAAACAAAACACCCCGTAAATCTCTGACTTAACAAACAAATAAGCTTCGAGTGCGTTAAGCTGATTAAGTTACGTGCTTTATGTAACACCGAACTTGCCAAACGAACTGCTTTTTTGGTTTCTTTCTCTTACGGGAAGTATCTGAGTTGGAACACCAGGGAAGCAACCGTCGTCGGAATTCAGAAAAAGTAAAAAATGGCCGCATCTCAGGCGGTCAACTGGCAGTGGGAGAATGCCGCCGCCGGCTCTGTAGCGGGCCTTGCTACCGTCACGTTTTCACACCCCCTCGATGTCGTACGCACCAGATTCCAAGGTGCGTTAATATCAATATATTCAAATTGTTATAAATTAGATAACCTAATACAGTTCTTCTTAATATGTTTTGTTTGATTTGAACAGTTAATGATGGCCGAAATCCTCATGTCCCGAGCTACAAGAACACTCGTCAGGCTCTCTTCACCATTGCTCGATCAGAGGTTTCCTTTTAAAGTTATCCTCATTGATGCTTAAGTAAAATATCTCTGAATTTGCGTGAAGAGTTACCTTTTCGTAGCTCAACTGCACTAAATGCCTGTACCTAAAACTACAGCATAGATTGGAGTTCCATTGCTTTGTGTTTAGTTGATCTTCTGTTTGACATTTTTTCCATGTATAGTAGCCCTTTCAATTTTTCTTTCTTATGACCACTCCATAATGGAAATCATGATGTCCATAATTTAGGACGATGACAGGTAATCTCTCGGTAAGCTTGTCTTATAGTCTGGTGCTAGGGGTTTGGCTTTATAAACTATTTATTTCTAAATTCTAATCACTTCCGATGTGGAGCAGAACGCAATAATTATGTTTTGGCTCTCTTTTATTCCTCTTCCTATTGTTATTGACAAATATGTTGCATCTTCTTTGGTAATCATCAAAGTAAATATACAACTCATGACAAACTATGTATGCTCATACTTTTGATATGCTATCATGACCTTTTAGAGCAATAATTTTTGGATTGAACTACTTGATATGATTTCAAACATCAAATGAAATAAAACAGGAAAAAATGTTCACTAATGCGACAGAAAGAGGAGTATATAAGGATACATGTTACTGCGAGTTATGAGCTTGATTAGTTGTTTCACTTGACACAATTGGCCTCTTGTTTTGAACAAAAATATGAACTAGTGCTTTGGAAAAGAGGAGTGTAAAAGGAGTATCAGTGACGAGATTTTATTCTTTATGAATTATATGGATAATATCTTTTCAGGGTCTCAGAGGGCTCTATGCTGGCTTTTATCCTGCTGTACTCGGCTCAACTATCTCTTGGGGGTTATACTTCTACTTGTAAGTGAAATATTGTGACTTGGTTTAATTGTCCCTATACACGCTTTTAACTTTTCTACATGCTTGATACTTGGTTATGCTACTCAACTTATCACTTTGTGCAATTTTCATTTCCCCTGTTGGTTAAATGATCTATAACAGGACAAACACCCATAGCATTGGTGCATTATTTATCTGGCTTCACGCTTAAAACACAAACTTCATTTTTCCGTGAACAAACTTTGCAGTGTCCGTTCTATTGTCGAATTATCTCATGAAAGAAAGACATGTGATTATCATATGATCTAATTGCATTCTGTCAACAATAACCTACGTACCTGATTTACGTTTAGGGACAGCAAATGCAAGCTTATGTAAGTTATGTGTCAAGGGACAAAACTGAAGGTTCATAGATACTTGAGGAACCACCTTTTTTGTTCACTCCTTATTGTCATAAACCCATTCTAAGACTCCTTTTCTATCTGGTTAAATCAAAGCAAAATTCTACTTGATTTATAGCAAGTAGTTATATACGTTGAGGATCTAGCGGGATTGATGGGAGTTTAATGGGAATTTTATGATTTTGGGGCGTATAAAGTTTGCATATATAGATAACCATACAAAAAGGCAGGAAAGAGATGTCTTTTACTCTTATTTTGAATTGGAGAGGTATCTTAGATTTCACATCTATCATGCATCAGACTTTAGTGGGGTTGCTTATATGCATATTCGACCTCCTGACATGATCTTATCCTTTTATTATAGCTATAGCAAAGCTAAACAAAGGTATTTGAAGAATAGAGACAAGTTGACCCCAGGTCTTCATCTAGCTTCAGCTGCAGAAGCAGGAGGTTTGGTGAGTAAGTTTGCTCTTCTGAAGCTTTTTATCATCTTTTACACAGAAAGAAGGGGGTGGTGTGGTGAGGGAGGGGGATGTGGTTGGCTGCTTCATATTGTAATGTTGACCTGATATCTTTTGCTCGTGTCGATATATTGTACCTGGCCTTCCTGTTTTAGGAAGAAATTGAACACCTCAGAATCTTCGTTAAGCTAATCATGCAACTGTCTAATACGTGAAAGGAAAAGCGGAAGATGCTAGAAATCAAATACTGCAAGTTAGGTGTTGAAGGAATGTTTATATTCCTAAACTTAGTTTTTGAAGAAAATTGTTAAAATGATAGTAGTGTCAATTGGACGTATCTACGCATTAATGCAATTTGACAACGAACTTTTAACAATAATTTTATAGGTGGCAATTGTCTTGCTTTTTTCTTGTTCTGGAAGCTAAATTCTAAATAGTCATCTGTTTCTTATCCTTAGAATCTTGAGATATGCTTATATGGTGTTCACTACCATCTTGATTATGATAAAGTTTGTCGGTTTTTCCAGGTATGTGTTCTTACCAATCCTGTTTGGCTTGTGAAAACAAGATTACAACTTCAGACTCCTCAGCACCAAACACGACCATATTCTGGTTTCCATGGTCTGCTCTGAACCTTGTATTAAATTGCAACCTATGTGGTTTCTGATAAATTATTCTTCTCTATTTTCCCTCCTAGTGAATCCACCAATCCAGTTTTATTATATCAACTATTGTTCAACATTTGTACCGACATAGAAACATACTAATAGTTCATAATAGGTCACCTTGCATTAGGTATAAATCGGATGTTTCGATATATGGTGTCACCATATTGCGCTAAAGGTGTGAATTCAAAATAGGGTCATTATAGTTTGACCATAAGCCAATGCATCAATAAACACGATAAAGAATATCAAAAACAACTTTCAAGTTGTAACTTTTCGACAACAAACCTGAACCCTAACCCTGAAGTTCATAAATTCAGTTTCCCATCAGAATTACAAATCACTGAAAACTGAAAGGTCCTCAAGTGAATTTGATCAAATATGAAACATGCATATATTTAACCAAGTGTATCATGTGTCTGGCAAGAAACATATACTGCAAGTCCTTGCATACTGAGTTGCAGTGAGAAGATGAAGCAGTGCATTCAGTGGCAGGGTGATCTGGCATCCTGCAATGTATTTGAGACTTCAAAGAGAAGGGAGACTGGAAAGAGGAAAAGATAGCAGGGAGGAGAGGACGATTTTTGAGTTTTCAGGGTTTGACAGTCTTTTCCTACTAATTAATTCGGATCTGTATGTTGAATGGAAGTTATAGAATTTACAGAAACAACCACAGAATTTTTATTAATAATGCATGTTTACACTGAAGAATTTTGGGGTACGAGTGTTACTTTAAAGTTGTGGGTTTGAACTCTTAAAAATGTCCGAATTTTTCTAGTACTCCCATAATTTCCAAATCACCTCTCTATATTATAAAAGTTCAATGAAATTGAAGGATGTCCCGATGACCTCATGGGATCCATTGATTTCATAATGACAGGATAGATACTGATTTATCACTGGTCATAACCAGGTTCCAGCTGTGGACTTGCAGTTTTCAAATCATCTTTAGCAGATTCTGGGTCCTAGTCTTCTATATATCTTTATGCTTAAAAAATCTGAATCATTGATACTCCAAAATTATGCAGTGTGAATATTTGATTGTGGGTAAAAATGTTCCAGGATGCATCAGCACTTCTCTTCTTCAACTATGTATAAGATGGAGTAGTTCAAAATGGGTGCCATGGTAATACAAGACTAGGATACAGATGCATGTGAAATGCTTGTTGTCTAAAGAAAAAAAAGGCATAAAACTTTTTTTCTTTTCTTTTTTCTTCTGCAAACAGAACAACTTTTGTTTTAATGTACTGAGGATATATCTATTTTAATTTCACATAAGGGGCAAGGGGTGATTTCAAACATGCTTTCAGATAAATTTCTCCCTTGTTGAAAATTTTCAGTTTTCTCTTTTGCTTTAGTAAATCTTCAAATGATTTTGCTGGAACATGCATACAAATCTTTTATCAACTCTACTATACATCCTTTGCAGAAGCCACATTCAACTTTTTAAGTCAAATGTACTACTCCCGGTATCAAAATTGATGCCAAAGGGTCATTGCCCAGCGGTACCAGGGTTACCGGTAGAGCCTAGCCTCCTAGGAGGTCAAGGTTTCAAACCTCACCAAGGGTAAGGAGTGTACATGAGTGTTTGCCGTATATAAAATATCGCAAACTTACAAAATTGATACAGGCTTAATTGTGATAAAAGATGGTAACATTGCAAACACAAAAATAGAAGCAAGATGGGGGTCAAACTGTAAAATGATTGGTACTAATTTTGAATTTTGGAAGTACTAACCGACTAGGTTTGCCATTTAAAAAAATGTCATTTCAATTGTGACAAAAAGAATACATTTTTAGAGAAAAGTCTAAAGGGAATTTTGATGCATCAAAGTGGGAAAAGGGTGTGCTTATACAAAAGATTAGCTCTAAAAGGTGTGAATGGATGTTGATAGAGAGAACATGAAGGAGCATGATGCTTTACCCTGCCGTTCGATTTGGATTCAATGGTTTGAGATCAATTTGGGAAGAAGATCCCATCAGGCACTTGCAATGGATAATAAAATTCATGAATGTTAGTAGGTTGTTGTGCCTGTTGGCAAGTTTTGTGCTGTGTGGAAATGAATGATCTCATGCAGTTATCTTTTTAACTATGGGTAAAAGTTTTAAGCATTAGGGGATAGCATACTAAAATAATAGCTAGCATCTCGGTTCAAACTCAATAGAGATCTTTGTTCCGCCATCTAGTAAGTGTTTGTGTAGAAGCTTTGTCATGTATGTGTACACACAAATGCATGCTAACTTACTGCTAATACTGCACATATATGCCTTTGATATAAGCAAGTTATCTCATCTGTTGTGATTTCAGATGCTTTAAAAACTGTGGTGAAAGATGAAGGGTGGAAGGCTTTATACAAAGGGCTTGTACCTGGTCTTTTTCTGGTTAGATTTGGTATTGCTATTTATGTTCAAGTTTTTATGATATAAGCAGTTTCTGTCAAGTATATTGGCACTTAAAAATTACAAGTTGGTTTATACATGATCATATCTTTCTGGCTGTTTCTAGAGACACATCTCATTTGATGGATGGTTGATATGCCATTCAAGAACATCATACTTTTCAAGAATGTTTACCTACAAATCATTACCTGACCCTGACACTACAGTAATGGCTGTGCAATTTATGCAGCAAGTCAGTCATGGGGCTATTCAGTTTACTGCATATGAGGAGCTTCGTAAAGTACTAGTCAACTTTAGGTTTGAACGAAGCGTGCTGATTTCTGGTAGTGCTGATCTATTGGTAAGTTTGTCTGATGAATCATTTCGAACTTAAGGACCATTAATAACCCATTAATGTAGCATGTGCTTATGAATATTTTATTTTTGCTTAATGTAAGAGGACACACAAGATTTGTGTCGGTGCTATATTCTGTTTCCTCAACTACTTGTAATAAATAAAACCCGAAAATGTATGAAAAATTAAATGGAGGAAGATGATCATATCCAGTTGATGTGTCATTTATAATTAATTTCCACTTATAATTGGAGACCCCTTAACATGTTGTTGTTGAACAGAGGCCATAGATGTAGGAAAGGTTACTTCAGGCTTCGGGCTGAATAGATGAGCATAAAGATGGGATGCCACACACATAGTTTGTTTTTAACGTAGGCTATACTTCTGTTTGTTCTCCAAGAGTGCTATGCCGATGGCAGTTTGATCAATGATCATGGAGCTCCTTCAAGAGGCCATGGGTACTCTATGGTGGTGATGAAGACCATCATTGATGGGATCATTAGGGAAGCACCAATGGGACGGAGTTGAGAATGTTTGGAAGAACATAACTTGAAGATGAGTGTGAGAATAAGATAGATTTTGGAGAGGCTAGTCAAATGGTAAAAGCTAATTGGGGCACATTGACCATCTTACATCAGGATAATTCATTTGGCCAGAATGGCCAGTTTGTGTCCTTTCCACCTAATCAAATGCAACAAGAGGCATACCTGTGATACAACTTGATAAATTTGTGCTGCATGTGGTCATGATGATATAGTATGGAAAAAACTTGGTCGTTTTCAAGTTATTTTCCAATGTGTAAGGAATGTTGAAAGATAGAGAATGACAGGATAGGAAAAATAGGACAATGAAGAGAAGTTTTGAGTGGCTCTATTGATGAGAGAGACGAATGCAACACTTCTTGAGATGTTTCACTCATCTCCAGCCTGGACAGCTGGACTTTGACATTTCAATATTGTAATGTATTTAATATTTTGGATCTAGATAGGAGTAAATGGAAGGTTGTTAGTCATGTCCAAAGCCTTGATTTTACACCTCCTTTAATTTATGATGGGTTTCATTTTTGGTGTCACCCACTGGTTTAAGATAAGCTTGTTGTTTCTGAGGCAAGCACATTTGCTCGTTCATGCTGACTGCCTTCCATGCTTCCTGTGCATGATTATAAGAGGTATTACCTATTATGAACAGAAGTTTGGTCTCTCTGCATGAACTTCTGAGAGGTTTTCTGTTGAAGGTGCCCTTTTCTTTTAGTTGAGCCAAGGATTTTATATATTGATCCCCATTATGTTTTTCTATAATCCACGTTTTTCCCTAGCCCAATATACTTGGTATCTTTTTCTTTTCTTCCTTTTCTTTTTAATATTCTTTAGCTTTCCTTGTCATTCTGCTAAATTGGCTTGAATGCATCCTGGAGTACAACTATGCTATTTTGTGTCTGTCTATAGAACAACAAGAAGAAGGTTTCAGGAGTGATAGACGTCTTCCAAGATTGGCATGTGAAAAATAGTAGACGGATTCACATGAGTGGTGTGTGCCAAAGGTGTTGCCTTGGATAGGAGTGCATGGAAGGATGCCATTCATCTCTTGGATCCCTAGGGGGATTTGACTCTTTATGTTTGCTTTTGTACCAATTTTGGTTTCAATTTTACCTTACCCCAACTGGTTTAGGATAAAAAGGCTTATTGTTGTGGTTAATCTTGTTCTATATTAATTCCTTTGTCGTTTAGGCTTTACACTATACGTTTAATTTGCTATTCCGTGTTGCTGTCTTGATGTGCTTTCCTTTTCACATGATTTGGCTTTCTTTCATGGGTAAGTTAATTTTACTGGGACGTTCCTTGCAGACTACGATTGATTATGCAACTTTAGGAGCTTCATCTAAACTGGCTGCCATCCTTGTGACATATCCATTCCAGGTAAGCATTATCATCATGTCTGTTTACTTGATATGTTTTTCTACTTATCCAAGTACAAAACTAAATGCTTCAAACTTGTAACTGTTCTCGTGTCACATGGGTTAATTTTCAGGTCATTCGTGCACGCTTGCAGGTAAATGAGTCTCTACATCTCTATGCTTTTGACTATTACTCTTGTTGAGACCTCATGTTAACTAAAGTTAGGGGACTTTGTGAATCTATTTTGGGATCCAGCAATGTTTCTCAAGTTTTATAATGTTTCTGGTAACTAAAGTTGTATCCATTTCCACATTGTAGCAACGCCCTGGTATTAATGGAGTTCCAAGATATATGGATAGCTGGCAAGTCATGAAGAGAACTGCTCGGTGCGTGTGTATTCTATTTGCAAATACTCATTTATGTCACTGTTTACTTGCTTCTTTGCCATTCATGATTAACTACTATCTGATGGTATTGCCAAGGAAATCTTTTTGCCATGACATCATTAAAAAGTTTAGTTTCTATTAAAATGACAAACATGGAAATCGAGCCTAGTTCTCAAGCAAACCGAACCTGTAATTGATCGTTTTTGCATCCTATTTGAGATTTTTTCACTCCCGCTCTATGTAATAGCGAGATTTTATTCTACCAGTTTTTGCATCTAAAATAGTTTGGGTAATGATGATAGCATCTTATTTGAGATAGCATTACCAGAACAATAATGACATTCCCCCACACATTCAAAATAAACAATAAAAAGATAAATTTCTTCTTGTCCAAAATAAAATTGAGCCATGGCAGCATATCATGTCCATTTTTGTTCGGAGAATTTCCAAAGATATTCCCATGTTGACTACAAAATTACATTTGCTGTTATTCTGTGGCTTATGAGCACGAATTTCATTAGGACGTGGATGTTGAAGCGATTTTAGTTCATTATCTTCTTATTGTCCAGCAGTTCTAAATTCTGAGAGGGCATGGATACTTTGATCTTGACACCATTTATGCATTAATGGTGTCACCATAGGCCCAGAGCAACTATATGATGGTTTTCGTAGCTACGATCCCATACTGTCTAGTGATTTCATCTGCATCTAGAGAAGATTCCCATTGAATTCCCAGTTTTTTTCACTTGTGTAGTCATTCTGCATATGAATGAAGTAAATCCAGATTTATTTCCTCAGTGAAATGAGAAGAAGCAGGTTCATTGCATTTGTAGTTTGAGCTCTATGAATATGAACATAACTTCATGCACATGTTTTACTCTTTTAAGTCTGTTCCATACTAACCCACTTTGGCTTTTAGGTTAGAGGGTCTAAATGGTTTCTACAAGGGCATCACAGCAAATATTCTGAAAAATCTTCCTTCTTCTTCACTGACCTTCGTTGTGTACGAGAATATTCTGAACATGCTGAAATTAGCAAGGGCTAAGGAGTGACATGTGTTCTTCCTAGTTCTCATTTTACTCCAGAGGATAATGTATGATTTGTGAATTGAAGAGGTCATGTGTATAACATCACTAATAGTGTTCCAACAGTTTTGTTCTTCGACACCAACTTTGACAACTATTATGCTGTAAACTGGCAGAGGATGTGGAAAGCAAACAAATTGCAGAAAGGCTGATGGCAGTGTTGTTTCCACTACATTAGGGCTGGTATCTTTTGTCGAGCTAATGCATAACTTCTTCTGTTTTCAGGAAGCTATCTTTCCATTTTCTCACCTCCTAACATATGTTTATGTAGTTATACTCTGCTAAGGAGAGGTGGACTTGATGAATTTCTGACTCGAAGAATCAATCTAGTACCTACTGTATCTCATGATGGAAGACGATGATTAGATCCCATAAAGGGTATTAAAATTTTTAGTATTTCTTTACGAACCTATCCGCATTTAAAGAACTTGATGAAAATAAAAGAGTTTCAGTCAAGAAAACCGACCATTTACATCTAGATTCTATGATGTTTGATATGTTTATCCACATGCATATGCACATCCTTCTTTTATCAACCTTATTCGCAAGTAGATGAAGCTTTTAGTTGCCCGATATTTGTGATTGCGTATGCTTGTTTGAGTGATAGCAATGAGATTTCCAAAAGAAGATGCAATTCGTTTGATTAGAAATACAAAGAAATATAAGACATTCTAGTGGTTGAAACTGAAGCAGCAACGTTCGAAGTAACAGAATGAAAAGCAACAACAGGAGTGATAGATTTAAAATGTCGAAAAGAGGATTCCTCACTTCTTTCTCTCATTCAAAACCATGCATAAGACTTCCATCTTACACAACTCCAAAATCATATTTCTGATTTACCTTCCTTGCGGATATATAATACTGAATCTATTTGATTTCTAAAAAAGACTTTTAACACTAACTTTTCGATAAATCCTTTGTTAGTGTTGTGAAGACTGGTTTTTTCATTTTTTTTTGGTCAAGGTTTAGTAGGAGATCCATAAAGTGGAATCATCTGATTTAATTCATTCTTAGTTGCCATGAGATGATTATTCGAACTCTGGTGAGCAAAAGCCTACATAGCTTCCACTGCTATGCTTTCAAGTTTCAACCACTCGATCATCTTTTAGCTCTACATGCAAATAAAGGCTGGGTCTTGGGGCTCCTTCCCATAGGTCGCTGGATCGGGTCTCAGGGCCACTGAGGATTTTCTTGTTTCTTCAGGGCCCCATGGGATTAGTCGAAGTGCTTATGACCCAAAAACTGAAAATAGAGTCAATAGTTGATCATTTGTAGTGGATTATACCCAGTTACAATCAACCAATTTAGCTATTCTAACTAGAAAATGCCATTCATGTTTGCAAAAGCAATGTTCTCTTCTTCTGATAATCTATTTACTCTTTTCCTTCTCTCTATATGATTTCTGATTCTGCTTCTTCTATCAATCCTAATTATTATTTCCTTTTCTGGCTTTACAAGGGTGTTGGCGTGTTCTAGTGTGTTGTAGATCTTATCCAGGACTTCGTATTGTGAATCAAATAATGTGTCAAACCTGCAGATCAAACTTGACTTGAGTCATAAATCATCTGATTGTTGATTATAGAATTCTTTTTTTGTTTTGGGTTTCACCTGAGTCATGTATTTCTCTGAGTAAGTAATGGAACTTCCTTTGAGATCAGAGACTTTTCAGTCCATAGGCATTCATTGCATGCTAACCAAACCCAGCCAAACGTGCCTCCCACTGGGAGGTGGGTCTGGGAGGGGTGGAATGTATGTAGACCTAATCCCTACCCCTGAGAGTAGAGTGGTTGTTTCAGTGAAAACCCGCTGGTTTCAAATATTGCTAAATGAATATTACTGTGCTTTTGTAGTTATTTAATGTTACGATCTTAGGTAGCATATAATGACAGGAACTCCTAGGAAATATAACTCGGTTTTCGCCTTTGCTGGACACATATTCTTATTCATAAGACCGATCCCTAGAAGCCTAAGTTGCGGTAAGTTTCTCAAGGAAAGATATGATCTGATCAGAAACTTGTTTAGGTTTCTCTTGCTGGATAAAATGGTGGCCTTCTAGTATGACAACTTCAATATCAGGAACTAGTCCTTTGAAAACATCTCCATCGACATATTCCTTTGTTCCACCAAATCCAATATCTTTGTCTCCAATAATTAGCTTCGATGGAACAGTTACTTTTGACCCTTGCCATGGTGCTTGCAGCTCCCAGTTGCTGCAAAGTTCACATGATTAGAAATAGTAGGAAGAAAATCATATAAATAGAATTTAGGGTGCGTTTGGACACAGACGGGAAAGGGCAGGACTGGACGGGCAAGAGCAAGATAGGCGGGTGAAGAATTGTGAAAGGTTTTAGGGTTTTAATTTGACCCAGGTAGTTTTGTAATTTACGGACCTATTTTAGTGGGACAACAAAATGCATTGTTGTTCCACTCAGTCTGGACTCTTGTCCCGGTTTAAAAGTTGGTATCAAACATGGGACAACAAATTTTTGTTTTGTCTTGTCCTATTCTATCCTGTCTCACTATCAAACACACCCTAGTATTATTTTTTGGAACATCCTCATGCTATTCTTAAATGTCCATAGCCGTATTTCGATTCTTACAGATCCATAGCACGATAGTAGTTTAAACCTCCGGTGAATCCAGACTCCTGAAACTTGTCTGCGTATACTTGGAGTTCCTCTTCGGTAATCCATGGTGGTAACACTGAAGGAGTTTCTAGACAATCGATAAATTCCATGCCAGGAGGTGATACCACCTTCTCGATCATCCAGAACTTCTTCATTACTGTCAGGTAATCATACTTTGCAAAAGACTTCTCTGCCCTTCCTGCTTCCTGTATTAGTTTCCTAAACTTCAAATCTGTCGACCATTTAACAATCATCTGGCTATTTAGGACAATAACCTTTTGACAATTTTTCTTTGACCTTCCTACACATTTTTGTGTTAGGAAAAGACCTGGATGTCTTTAAATTTATCAGAAGGTCATGTATTTAAAAATAATATGTGAGAAGGTTATTCTGCTAAATAGTAACGTCCACACACAGCTATAAAAAGAACCTGGAACTGGGATATATAGAGATCATCCCCATATGATTGCTTGAAGAATTGAGTAGGGTTGATATCTGGGGATCTAGGAAAGAATGGAACTGAAATTGCCACCATTCCTTTGACTTTATCAGGCCTGAAAAGACTAAGATGCCAGGCTGCTGTTGCACCCCAATCATGCCCCACCACAAACACCTGATCCATACATACCCAAGGTCAACCCCAAAGCTTCATCAACATCACAACACACACACACACACACATACTGGATTTGTTTTGTTTGGATTAAAAAGAGAGAGAGAGAGAGAGAGAGAGAGAGAGAGAGAGAGAGAGGACCTGTTGGTGATTGAAGTGATGAAGAAGGCCGAGGAGATCAGCTACGATGTGGAAGATGGTGTAGGCAGTGGGTGAAGGTGGGGAGTCAGAATCACCAAAGCCACGGAGGTCAGGTGCAAGCACATGGTAACCCTGGCTAGCCAAATGACCAATCTGATGGCGCCATGAAAACCAGGTATCTGGGAAGCCATGAAGGAGAAGCACAAGTGGTCCTTGTTCATCACCTTTCTCTGCAACATGCATCCATATTCCATTAGTCTTTATTCTATGGTGATTTACATCACCCATCTTCATCATCCCTTCCATATCTATATTCTACCTTCGTTTCCTCACTAGTTTGTGTATAGAAAACTGAATCTCCAAGTCAAAGCTAAAGCTTGCTATGGTCGTCGGTAGATGGGAATGGGATTATATTTTACTTAATTTTTTAATGGGTGAGACTTGAATGATGGGTTATCTAAACAAATGTTTAATTGGTTTGAGATTGGCTCCAAAAATCAAAAGTATCAAGAGGTCCTAGGTTCAAATCCAGGAGGAATAAAAATTCCCTTGTGGCTACGGAGGTTCAAATGCGGTGACTCCGGACTATCTGCAAAGCAGGTGGTCGCCTTGAGATTAGTCGGCTCACATAGCGGATTGGATATACGGGTTGATAAAAAAAAATGAAGGGTTATCTTAAAAGCTGCATTTGCTATATTAGACGGTGGGACAAAAAAGAGTTGGTGCTCCATCAAAAAAAAAATGGAAAAACATGGGACAAGGATGAGAGAGAAGTTAAAAAATTATTAACCTACCTTGATTTGATATTTAATTCTAATATGATATTTATTTTAATGGTCATCACTCGTCATCATTCATTATTGGTGCAATCACCACCAGGCACCAGTGGCAATTGGAAGCCACCGGCAACCACCATTGGCTATCTACACATCTCATCCTCTACTGCAACAACCTCCACAACCACCGTTCATCGCCATCCCCCATACCTCCTTCACATCGGCACAACTACCTCCTCCACCACTATCGGCCGCCACCACCACCACCATTGTCCACCGTCTTCATGACTTCATGTTCTCCACAACCATTGTCTTTCACCAACTCCACCGCCTTTACCTCCACTTGTCGCTGCAACAACCTTCGCCGCACCTTCGCCAATTCATGAAGATCTTCCAATTGGAATCAAACATAGTTTTCACTTGGTACGAATGTTGTTTTTTCGAACTTCCATCAGTTACGTCAAATTCTTCATTCAAATTTCGTATTACCTATACTATATTATAAAACATTTGACAAAAACTCTTAAAAATCATTTTTTATGCATGAAGTACTGTATATTGATGCATATTACTTAAAATTCAAGATTACAAGTAAATTATGCATAAATATAACTTATTAAAGCTTCATGTTTGAATTCGTGTAACTAACTGCGGATAAACATAATTAAATAGAGGATTAGCATCTCATTTTAAAATATAAAAAATCTAAAATATAATTAGGATAATTAT
>NC_037532.1:30332453-30341489 GCF_001531365.2 Cynara cardunculus var. scolymus | reverse complement strand
TTTATTTTTATTCAAAAGTAAAAACATTATTTTTCTCAAAACTACATAAACCGTATTATATCAATAAAAACAAAAAAATAAAACGAAACATTAAAAAGAATATGTATCTCGCAGCATTGCACGAGTACCTTCTAGTTATATATGTACGGATTTAGGTATATGAAAATTATGCAAAATGTTTGTAAACTAAATTATTTTATTTTGTCATTAATAACTATTATATGATACATAAAATAATCAAACAACTTTTAGGGGCAACTTATCTAATCTTGTCCTAGTCGTATTAAACATCAGACAGACAATTTGCCCGTCCAACCTTCTTGTCCTATTTAGTCATGTCCAGTTTTATTATGTCTTGTATAGTCATGGCTGCATATCAAACGCTACTTAAGGGAACCCATTATTGCTAAGGGATCAGTTACCGAATGCTTACCGGCAAGAGTCACCGCCCTCTTTTATCTTGTTGGTTGACATTATTTGCAATCAAAATGGATTGCTTGTAAATGTCTCTTGTCCGATAAACATTAACCAAGTAAGAGTCTTTTTTCTCACTTACCGAGTAAGAACCATGGTTGTTATCATGTCTCTTACTGGTTAAGCTTCCCGGTCTTTGTCTATGTTCATCTGGTGATATAAGTATTCTAGTAAGTGCTTATCTAATAAGTTTTCGATAAATAGATCTTTTTTTATCAATTTTATATTCATACATATTAACATCGATAAATCGTTTTACACTTTTAATATATGATTTTGACAGACAAATGATTCATTTAGCAACGTTTTTTTTTTCAAATTTCCTCATGTGTATTAACATCAAACTTCTCTTTTTACATTTATAAGATTTTGATTCGATCTAAAAGGATTTTACAACAAGTAATTCTAATGAACTGCCTTTATTCGCCATTCCATACACACATGTGTCCGCCTCTATTTAAATATGGTAATTTTTTTTAAAGTATATAATATTTATATATGACAAATACAACAAATAAACTCACACACTCTCATCACATTTGGTGAAATTTGAACCCTCGACCTCCTAGGAGGCTAGAAGCTATCAAGTTGACTTCCTCTTTTGAGAGGTTACCAAAAAACAAATGGGATCAATGTTCTAAAATTGTTTATAAGATAATACAGTCCAAGTTCAGTTCTACTCATGTTAAAGAGTAGACAAACAACTTGTCATATTCAGTTTAGTAATTTAATGAGTAATTCAAATTACTCAAACGTTGTTGTAGAGTTTATTGGTTATGAATATGAGGTTAAGTCATCAAAACCAAAATAGAGGGCGATACTTGTCAAATGAACGACAATAATTAAGTGTTCGGCAAATTACCTCGTTGTTTAAGTAGCGTTTAGTACGTAGATATGACTGGACATGAAATATAACTATTTAATCTATATACTTTTTCGTTTAAGTATATGAAAAATATGAATGGTTTTTGTTTAATTTTATTTTTTTGTAATTAATGAAATGACGAAAATAAAACCGAGTGTTTATGTCCATTGGATCAATCCAACTCGTTCAACTCATTACCCACTTTACCGTTGTTGTAATTTGCCCATCGAACTCTAGATTTTGATTCATGATCCAATTGACCCAATCTGTCTACGTCCTTATCTTCAAGTCTTCAAAGTAATTACAAACGCTATTTATTTTTAGATGTGTCAAATTAACTAAAATATTATTAAGACAATTTGAAATTTAACTTGTTTCTTGCTCTAATGAAAAAGATATATATTTTGGTCCCAGTGCTTTGTCATTGTTAAAACATCGTAAAGATATTTGATTGAAAATAAAAACCCCATCATCTGATAAGATAAAGGACACCCTATAAATACTTATCCTCAAATTCTTAGTATAAGGATCGAGATGGAATCCTACGGGGAAAACGTTTACCAACTCACATTACCATACCGAATGAATATGGTAAGTATCATGAATCTTACCTGTAAGAACAATACAGTGACTAAAAGTCTTATCCGACAAGGGAAACGTACAATTTTTACCATGATTAGTGCTCACTGAATTTGTTAAATGTTCCCTTTGTCACATACGGAGGTTATAATGACTATCCAATAGACAGGATCCAATCAACCAGTATCGGGTCGGGTCGGGTTCTCCACTGATTCATGCGGGTAGGAGGGCTTCAATAGACGTTCGCCCCCTATCCAAACCTCACGCATCCTCCCACCGGAAAACAGACACACTCCCTCCCATGGCTGCGTCTCTCTCCTCCTTCTTCACTCTTCACCCCCTTCGCATCAAACTCCATAGACATTGCATCAATCACAGGCTTATTTCCTCCTCATCAAACTCCCAACAATTCTTCATTATTTCATCCCGTCTCCCCCAAAAACGCCATTTCAAAAGACCTTTCTCGCTCAAGTTCTCCAGAAATTTGTCACAGTGTTCTGGAAACCCCATATTCAATGATGATAGGAAGAACAGTACACCAAGCTTTCAACATTTCCAAGCTCAAGCTCAAGCTCAAGCTCAAGCCACTGCTCTCACATCTTCCGATGAGTAAGTGAATACGATCACTGGATTCCAATTTTTTTTTTCCAATTTGGATTAATGAGTTCTAGATATAAATGAAATCCTAGGTGATTGAATTTTGAACATTTTCATGTCACATAATCACAACTTCCTTCCCAAAACAAAGACAAGTTTGATAAGAATCCACATTTTATTCTTTGTGTTTTGTGGGTAACTTGTTCTGTAGAAAGTTTAAAATCCATGTCAATGTTGAAATTAAAAAAATGAGCTGTGTGACATTCTTGGTCAAAATATAGCTATTTCTTATGGGAAGGAAGAAGAAGTGATAGGTTTCTCAAGTTATAACTGATCTCACATTTATGGGTGTTTTTCTTGCAACTTTCAAATGCACAGTATAGGTGAGAATTGGACTTTCCATAATTTGGGCTAAAAATGATGCCAACACTCGAAATGCAATGGAAATTGATTGTTTATTTGGAGTTGGAGGGAATATTTGTCTCTTTAAAGTTTATTTATTATGAATCTTGCTTCTTAAATTTGTGATCGAAGGTGTATCCATAGGGGTTTGGCGTCATATTGGCAAGGAGGTACGATGGAGATGGTTATGATTTTTCTTGTTCAGAGAGTCAATTATGGTGGTAAACAACAAAAGCAAGTTTGAATCCACGCTTTTTATCCGTAGATACATTTGGATAGGAGAGTTTATCAACATCCCACATCATGAGGGTGAGTTTGGTATGTGAGACAGAATAGGACATGACAAGACTCAACAAAACTTTGTGTCCCACGTTTGCAACTTGCAAGACATTAGACCGGGAGAGGACGAAACTGAGTGGGACAAAAATCCACCAAAATAGGTGGAATAAAAATCAGGAGAAAAGATTGGTAAATTACTAAACTGCCCATGTCAAATTAAAACCCTAAAACCTTCTACAAACCTTTCACCCGCCTACCTCACTCGCACGTCTAGTTGAGTCCTATCCACATACCAAACTCGACCTAAATGACCAAAACCTTACTAGATGTCTTTCTACAAACAAAAACCATGCAAATCTTGAGTGAATTGTAGAAGCCTTTGTATGCAAGATATATTATTTGTTTCCTCAAGAAATTGTAGTGTTTTTTTTGTGGTAGAGGTCAGATCTGCTTACAACTTATCCTCCCCAAACCCCACCTCTAGATGGAATACACAGGGTTCCTTTGGTTTGGTTTGGTATTGTAGTGTTCCTTAGGCGATGTTGTCTTAATGGTCTTAAGAATCTTGTTTCAATGCATCTGTCACTTCCCTTATTTACAAATTTAACATTGTTTTACAAGGGTTGCTACAAAAGATGTTCATATGGTGACACTGTCGTTTTTTAGAACTCATATTCTTATTTTACTCTTTCTAGTGCTGTTCCGTCCTCTGAAGTTCTTCCAAGAAGTCGTATTTATCAGGAAACATATGGATGCCAGATGAATGTAAATGATATGGAGATTGTCTTGTCTGTTATGAAAAAAGCTGGATATGATGAAATTGTGGACGAGCCTGAAAGTGCCGAGATAATCTTCATCAACACTTGCGCGATTAGGGACAATGCTGAACAAAGAGTATGGCAGAGACTTAATTATTTCTGGTTCTTGAAAAGGCACTGGAAGAGTAATGTTAAAACTGGTCGGTCACAATCTTTGCGTCCTCCAAAAGTTGTCGTGCTCGGTTGTATGGCTGAGAGATTGAAAGATAAGATATTAGATGCAGACAAAATGGTCGATGTTGTTTGTGGGCCAGATGCATATAGGGATTTGCCACGTTTACTAGAGGAGGTAGACAATGGGCAAAAAGGGATCAATACCCTTCTTTCTCTTGAAGAAACTTATGCCGACATAAGTCCAGTTCGCATCTCTAAAAATTCTATTTCTGCTTTCGTGTCGGTGATGAGGGGTTGTAATAATATGTGTTCTTTTTGCATAGTTCCATTCACTAGAGGCAGAGAGAGGTCTCGACCTGTTGAATCTATAGTCAAAGAAGTGGCGGAACTTGAAAAGGAAGGCGTGAAAGAGGTCACCCTTCTTGGTCAAAATGTGAATAGTTACAACGATGAACATGATGAGGAAGTTGAGGCTGGCGGCAATTGGAAGTTAAGTGACGGGTTTTCCAGCAAGTGTAAGGTGAAAAGTGTGGGATTGCGTTTTGCTGATCTTTTGGATAGACTTTCTTTGGAGTTCCCAGAGATGCGGTTTAGGTACACTTCTCCACACCCGAAAGATTTCCCGGATGAGTTGCTATATATAATGCGAGATAGACACAATATTTGCAAAAATATTCATTTGCCTGCACAATCGGGAAATAGCAACATGCTTGAAAGAATGAGACGAGGGTATACAAGAGAAGCGTACTTAGAACTTGTGCACAAGATACGGAATATAATACCGGATGTTGGATTAACAAGTGATTTTATATGTGGTAAGAATCCTCAAAGTGTTGCATTCACACCTGAATGTTATATCGTCTTAATTCTCTTTAATATCACTACAGTGAGATCGGTTTTATAGGATGTCAAATATGTCTAAATATCCTAATAGACTGCTTTATATGACTAAAGTTTATAGGACCAAACAATTGTGTGTTCTATATAAAAGTGGTACAATCAGTTGATAGGTTGCTTTTAAACGTCTTAACAAGTTTTTATGAGTTTCCTATGAACACGTCTTTTTATAGGACACTTGTTTCTTACAAGACATTTTTTCCGAATAATATCATATATAAAACTAATAGGACACTTTATTTAGTGTCTTAAAAAATTTGTTCACACTCTCAAACATGTCATAAACTTGTTACAACACCTTTACATCGGACACAATTGTTTAGTCCTATAAAACGGTCTATTAGGAGATTTAGGGGTTGTTTACCTTTTTTCCATTAATCCTTGTATGGGTTTAGTTATCTATCTAGATAAGTATGTCTGAGTGAGGGACGAGTGACCGAAGGGTTTGAGGGAGGCAAAAAGAGAGGGTTGGATCATTTCTGATGCATTTCTGGCATTAATTTGTTTGAGGTGGCTTAATGGGGACAAGTGAGAGGTCCTGGCTTATTCCATATAGTCATTTTGGCTTAATGGCTCATAAAGAAACACTCCTGTATGTCTCAGTGATTAACCGTCCAGATGATTAAGCTCATTAAGCTGCAAATAAACAGCCCCTATGTTTTGCGTCCTATAAAACCGATTTTATTGTAGTGCATGTTTTTGAGTATTATCTATTGTTTTATTTATACTATTCTCTTGAAGTTGAGTAATTTCTTTCCACAGGCTTCTGTGATGAAACAGAGGAGGAACACAAAGATACTTTGAGTCTTGTAAGGGCTGTTGGTTATGATATGGCATACATGTTTGCATATAGCATGAGGGAGAAAACCCATGCTCATAGAAATTATACCGATAACGTTCCCGAGGAGGTAAAACAAAGGAGATTAACGGAACTTATTGAAGCATTTCGTGAGAGTACAGGTCAGTGTTTCGACTCCCAAATTGGCAGTATTCAGCTTGTCTTAGTTGAAGGACCGAATAAGAGAGCTCCTGAAACAGAGCTAATTGGGAAGAGTGATAGAGGCCATAGGGTTATATTTACTACTTCTCCGGTACCCGATTGGGTGGATGGTGATGGGGATCGAAATCCAAAAGTTGGTGATTATGTAGAAGTTCGGATATTGAAATCTTCACGAGCATCGCTATTTGGAGCTGCAGTTGCTATCACCACAATGAGCTCATTTTACAAAGTTGCACATGAAGAAGCTGTTGCATCTGCAAACAGAAGTTGAAACTCAAGCAGCCATGATCTTTGTAAGTTACATTTTGTTTAGTTACTTGATCTTGAGATGACCTTTTTCTTTGGATTTTGTCTGATTTTTTGTAAGGAAAGCTACCAAAAATTAGTCTCTTGTACTGATTATAGCTCAAAGTTGATGTGTATATATATAGATATATTACTTATGGGAAGGGACCTCCATTGAGAAGCGGGGGACTGCCCACAACGCGACACATGGTATAATCATTAAGAATATGGACGTATTATTCTTCATGAATGTTGTAACATATTCATTATAAATGTGTGATTAATGAGTAACACATCTATATTCATCATGAATGTGTTATTCACGATGAATATTCATCCTGAAAAAGGACATGTGGCGCATTATGGGCGGTTCTCGGGTTCTGAACAAAAAACAGGTTCTCAACCGAACTTCCCTCTATTGCTTACAAGCCTGATTTTTTACCACTGATTTGTTTAAGCAGAGAATTAATGACTAATTAATGGATGAATCTCTGATTTAAAGCTCTATAACTGCATATGTGCTTTCCGTTTGAGTTAGAATTCATGGCACATTTTTATCAAAATAGCTGTTTAAGATTTTTTTTGATTAACCTGGATATCCAACCCGCTATGCAAGCCGACTAATCCCAGGGCGATCACCTGCTTTACAGATAGCCCGGAGTCACCGCATTTGAACCTCCGTGGCCACAAGGGGATTTTTATTCCTTTTTGGATTTGAACCAATGACCTCCTGGTACCTTTGATCTTTGGAGCCAAGCTCAGACCAATCAGGCACCACCGTTGTGGTTATAGCTGTTTAAGATTGTTCACATCTTATCTGGATTATAAGCATCTTGAAGTTATGGGTTTGTTTCTTTTTCAGGTGTTTTACAGAATTGGTTTCAACTAATTCTACCCACCCACCTTTTTCACTTTGTGATTTCTGTTGCTGATGATTTTTCTTGGTGGGACTACCATTCTTCTCATATCTGTTGCTCTTGTCTGTGCTTTTGTATTTATATTTAAGTTTTTCTCAGTTGCCAAAGATTGTTCATTCATACAAATATATATTATATAGAGAGATGGCCAGATTCGTACGAGAACAGTAACCAAAATAAAAGAACGCGAAAAAGGTCGAATTACATGTGATATTACACTAAATCACATGTGATTCATGCGATTTTGAGGCAACCCAGGTCGTCTGCTCACGCTTGTTGACCTGTGTTATAGTCGCATGTAAAACCACATATGACTCACATGTGGTTTGGCTATTTTCCTATTATTTTATTTTGACCATGCTCTCGTGAGACCACGAAATAACACTGAAATGTTACAGCAATTCATTGTGAAGGTATGAAAAAAAGCAAACATTCACAAGAAAAACACTGTGAAGGTTTACCTTCATAGTGTTTTTGTTGTGAAGGTTTAATGTTATTTAAGTGGTCTCACGGGTGTCACGAAAACAGTTTGGTCAAAGTAATCTATGTCAAAATTCTTGAACTTGTGTCCGAAACAATGTTTTGGGGTTGTTAATAGCACCACTCATAAATGAAAGTTCAACTAGTATAAGAAGGTCATGTAAACACTCAACCTCGATGCTTTGCAATATCTTCGGTATATTTGTAAAAGTCAGTGGTGTCTTGCAGTTTGATAATCATCGGGAATGAGGTTGTTTGACAACAATTATCTATTTGGTGTTTGACGGCTAGGATCTGAGTTATTTATGTTCATTTTTGAGTGAATTTTAGTGTTTTTGGATTGAATTCTGGAATTTTTGACTATTTGTTTCCTTCATCGGTCGGTGAAGACTTTTAATAAAATAAAAATTCTCCTCACACTCATATGCATAAACATGCATGCATATAACATGGATGGTGAACATATATATATATACACATATTCACGTCTTTGCAGTAGAAGTTGAAACACAATTTTGCTTCTTTTAAATCCAACTGACTAGCTTGTTACCTAAGAACTGAAATGATTCAGAAGTGCTCTTTCTATCGTAGACATCCGTCTCCATAGCTCTGGGCTCCGTAGCAGAAGGACCTAAAAAGGAAGGGAAAACTTGAGCATTAAGAGGCTCTAAGTTAGAAGAAATGTACCAAACAAGTTGTCTAGATAATGTTTAGTAAGCTAGCTATAACAAAACATAAATGTTTTAAATGACTAGATTAACCTTATGTTATCCTGACCTAATGTCACACCGAAGTATCATTTCTTTGTTCCTCTTTGCAAGAAGTATCTCAATCATATGTTGAAAAGAGCATCTCCAACAACTATGTTAAAATAAACAATTTTAAATCTTTAGGATTTTTTTTTCTCCAACAACTATTAATTGATATTGCGATTCGATGAAAATCTCTAAATTTGAAGAAATTTGTAAAACTATATAAAAGAGATGAAAATAATATATTAATTTTTTTTTTCTCATCAATAAAAAGTATTGAAATTAATGTGTAGAAAAAGAAAATAATATTTTATGAAATGTATTTAATAACTAATTAATATAATTAATATTAGAATTGATAACATATAATAGTTACATTTGGATATAAACTTTTTTATAGATTTTGACTTTTCATACTGTATTATAGAAAAAAATTGTAGCATAGTTATTAGAGATGTTGTAGCTAAATTTTATTTATTTATTTATTTTCATTTTCATTTTAAATTTATTTTATTAATATTTTATATGGATACACAAATATAAAGAAGAATAAAAGTAAATTAATTTTTAGAAAAAG
>NC_037532.1:30322850-30330702 GCF_001531365.2 Cynara cardunculus var. scolymus | reverse complement strand
TAATTAAATTATTGTTTATTTAATCTCATTTAATAATAATCGTTTGATGATAAAATGAACGATCAAGATCGGTTCACATAGTTTGTACCATATGGTTGGTTTCTATTTGAACCAGCCCCTATATATATATATATATATATATATATATATATATATAAAAGGTTGAATAAAGGACAAGGAAAAAAAAGACAGAAAGTAGAGGTGAATAGCACCTCTCTCAAACGCACACGCACACGCACACGCACACATTCATTACCCAAAAAGCCTGTTCCTTTCTCTGATCCTTTTAGATTTCCAAAATCCATCCGCCATTTCTTACATTCAATCAAACATGAAATGGGAATTCATTTGCATATTGATGCTTCTTGGATGGTTTGTATACACCAGGATCAGAAAAACCGGGAAGGACGACACCGATGATGGTCGCCGCCTGCAACCACCGCGTGGTAACTCCGGCTGGCCGTTGATCGGAGAAACAGTAGAGTTTATTGCCTCCGGATACACATCTCGACCTGTCACTTTTATGGAAAAACGAAAGTCTCTGTAAGTCTCGAGTCATCTCCGTTTTGCATGCTTGGACTTTCTGCATTTACACTTGTACTTTTGGGTGCTATTTTTCTCAAACTCTTTAATTAATTAATTAATTAATTTTCAAAATTAAAGTGGTCTAATTTGAAGAATGTTAAGGAATCTAAAAAGTAAAATAAAATAATAAATAAAACGATGTTTTAATACTTTTTCTAAAATAAAGAATTAATATAAACTTTCCTTTTTTTTCTTTTCTAGAAATAATTTCGTATTTTTAAATCAATTTTTTAATATTAAAAAATTTGGTGGCCCATGCATTAGGGGGTTGTACAACGTGTTTCTATGGTTGTTTTGAGAATTTCTTGTTTAATATATATTATTAAAAATACGTCAATAAAAATAATTCCAATCGTTTTTCATGTTGATGATGGGTCATGTGCTTTATGCATATCCTTTATCACTTTAGGGTTTTGCCCCCTTTCCCAATTTGGGAAGTTTTGGATTGCCCCTTCAACTATTTAAGTTGGTCATTATTCCCCTCGTACTTTTTATTTTGTTGTCCCTTTTTCGAAGTTCATTTTATCGTTAAGGACACTTGAAATCGCATGTCTTCGATAGGGGTGTAAACGATTCGCGAGCTATTCGAGATCAACTCAGTTAAAGCTCGGTCAACACTTGACTAGAATAGGCGCGGCTCGAACTCGAACTCGACTCAACATATTAATGAGTCGAGTCAAGCTATTCAATACTCGACTTGAAGAGCTCGTGAGATACTCAATTATTTTGTATATAATCAGTTTTTATGATAAAAATTGTAAAATATAAATAATAAAAATGTCTTATATTTTTAGATATTTAAACAAAATTATGCATTTTTTAATTATAAAAATTATTTTTTTATTAAAATCATAATTAAAAAGACAAAGGAAAACTACAAAAAAGATTAGTAAAATTGTCCCACGTTGAAAGAGAGATGGTAAAGAAACGGAGAATATATGTTATAAAAAGAGAGAGATGGGTGATAAAATTTCTAACTTTATCCTTTTGATAATAAAATTTGAAGTTGATTCCTTTAGTTTTATAAAAACTAAGAGAACACCTTAAGTTTTAAAATTTATAAGAAAAAGACCCTAAAATTTCATAAATTTCAATGGGTGAGCTTGGTTTGAGCTTGATTTGAGTTTCAGTTCGAGCTTGAGAAATAGTTATCGAATTCGAGTCAAACTTTGATTTTTACTCGTAGTTCTCGAGTCGAATTCGAGCTTGAAAATTATGTTTCGAGTTCGAGTCGAGTATAGTGATACTCGAGCTCGACTCGCATCATTTACACCCCTGGTCTTCGACCAACAATATCAAATTGAGCCTTGTAAATATTCATGTTATAAAATAATCCAATTTTGATACCTTGTCACTCCACTTACGAAATCATTCCATTTTTACAAAAAAAAAAAAAGTACTTTTTAAGTCCTAAAAGACAATATGTGTGTTTCATGTCTCATAGTTACGGGAAGGTGTTCAAGACACATATTTTGGGTAGACCGATCTTCGTGTCGACCGATCCCGATGTGAACAAGGTCGTTTTACAAAACCAAGGCAACGTTTTCGTACCAAGTTATCCAAAATCCGTCATCGAGTTACTTGGTGAGTCTTCGATACTGCAAATGAATGGTGGCTTACAGAAGAGATTGCACGCGATTATTGGAGGTTTTTTGAGGTCTCCTCAATTCAAAGCTCGTATCACCAAAGATATCGAGAACTCAGTCAAGCTCACATTCTCGTCTTGGATGGATCGAAAAATCTGCCTCCAAGACGAAACCAAAAAGGTAGAACCTTAGGCTTTATTGGTTAAACAGATCATTTAAAGCGGTTTTATATGATATCAAATGTGTCTAAATGTCTTAAGTTTATATGTTTAAAAAAAAAGGTGTCTTCCATGTAAAGATGTTACAACAAGTTGATAGGACGCTTAAATTTTCCAAGGACACTTTTGGAGTAACGCCTTTCAAAAGTGTCCTATAATAGCTAATATAACACTCACTATAACAAAATTGATTTTATGGGAAGTCTAAAATGTCTATGTGTCATAATAAAATATTTTTTAGGACTTAAGTTTATAGGATCAAACCAAAAAAAGTTATATCTAAAAGTGTCACAATGGGTTTATAGGACGTTTTTAGGCGTTTTAACAAGGATTTTAGGATACTTTTAAAATAAAGTGTCGTATTAGTTATTTTATACGACACCATTTGAAAAAGTGTCCTGGAAACACAAGTATCATATAAAAAGATAGGTTTATAGGACACTTCTCAAAAGTCTATAAAATAACTAATAGGTCACTTTATTTAAAAAGTGTCTTAAAAAACTTGTTAAAATATACAAAAACATCTTTAGGACGCTTAGACAATTTAGATGTGAAATAAGTCAATTTTGTTGTAGTAACTTTATTCCAAAAGTTTTCTAAAAACTTGTTCGGATGTGTAAATACATCCTATTGTAACATTTTACATAGGAAGCACAATTGTTTTGTCTTGTATACCTTAACAGCCTTGTAAAACATTTTATTAGGACATTTAAACATATTTGACATCTTATAAAACCAATTCTGTTGCGGTGACTTAGGGGCCATTTACCAAATGTTTACCTGGGTAAGCTCTTACCAAGTCATATTACTTTACCGGATGAATATGACAAGGACCAAGAATCTTACCCGGTAAGTGATGGCAACGACTCTTACCACGATTAGCGCTTACCAGGTAAATTATTACATACAATGTCGTTTTGGTGGACTCAAATCTTATCCAGTAAGTAATGATAGTGTTGAATTTTACCGATAAGTGCTTACCGGGTAAGTGTTTAGGTAAACGGCCCCTTATATGATCAAATTAACATACAATTTCCATCAAGATCACAAAAGGTTGCTGCTTTTATAGAGTTTTGATGTGGGTGATGATTCTTTTTCAATATCTACATGGATTTGCATCTCCATTTTTCCATTTTCTATGATTAAATCAAGAAAATTACGAGAATCGTTGTTCGGTTAGGCTTGTTCAAGTGGTTCAATGCTTGTTCGGAGTTCGTTAATGGGTAAACGGCATCGTGTTTCGCCCTCTCGATCTGCTTACTCGCTCGACTGCTTGTGATACAGATTACGTTCGAAGTTCTTGTGAGGGTGTTGATGAGTGTCGAGCCCGGTGAAGAAATGGAGTTCCTCAAGAAAGAATTCACGGAAGTCATCAAAGGCTTGATTTGTTTACCCATCAAACTTCCCGGTTTCCAAATGTATAAATCACTCCAGGTAATTTCGTTGTAAGTTCAAATAACGCAGAGCTGAATCTCAGTAGATCGTCATAGTAATGCCACTATGTGATTTGGGGTCTGTTTGTTAACAGCTTAATGAGCTTAATAGGACTCGGAGCTTATTCGATCAACTATATATGACTATATGGTTGTGGCTTAATGATATAAAAAGTGGCTTAATGATATAAAAAATGGATTATTCAGTAAGCTTCTAGGGGGAGCTTTATGCATAAGGCCAAGTTTTTTACAAACATGTCTCTCACAATTAAAAACACGTTTCTTCTGGCTATTAAAAAACCCTTCCAAACAAATACTTTTCCAATCCACACAGACGACTTTATTCCTACAGAACTTAATGGAAACCAACCATACAGCCTCTAACTGTTTGTTGCAGGCTAAGGAGAGAATGTTAAAGATGGTGAGAAAGATGGTAGATGATCGGAAAAGGGCAATGGAGAAGAACGAAACGAAGGGTCCGGATTCGCCAAATGATGCCATTGATGTGTTGTTACGGGATACAGGAGAATCGGATGGGACTCAGCAACGACTACCGTTGGATTTCATCAGTGGGAACATTATCGAGATGATGATCCCCGGGGAGGACTCGGTGCCCATGATCATGACCCTCGCAATCAAATTCCTTAGCGATAATCCAACGGCTCTTGCTCGTCTCGTGGTTTGTAACTCGTTATGATTGTGTTATGAAGATCTTATGACGTATATTTTGAACTCGTTTCTATATATTTTGCAGGAAGAAAACGACGAGTTAAAGAAGCAAAAGGATGAATTGTGCGAAGAGTATTCGTGGACCGATTACGTTTCTTTGCCGTTTACTCAAGGCGTAAGTTTTATCCATTTTGGAGAATCGGTTCTTAAGAGTGTCACGATATCCTTAAAGGAAACCGATCCAATGTTTAGGTGATAAGTGAAACACTTCGGATGGCGAATATCATCAATGCGATATGGAGAAAAGCTCTCGAGGACGTGGAAATCAAAGGCTACTTGATCCCGAAAGGATGGTGTGTTTTGGCGTCGTTGACATCTGTTCATATGGATGAAGAAAACTACGAAAACCCCAACGAATTTGATCCGTGGAGATGGGAGGTAAGCAAGTGATATTTACGTATTTTCACAGTATTTTCAGCTTATCCCTCTCAGACCCTAATTTCCAACGAGATATTGGATTCGTTTGGTTTGATTTTATACGTCTACTGCCTTTTCATGAAATCCGTAACTGGTTGTAGAAAACGGGAGTAAGTGTAAACAGCAACAAGTTTACACCGTTCGGTGGTGGACAACGTTTATGTCCCGGTTTGGAATTCTCGCGGCTCGAAATCGGTATTTTCCTTCATCACCTCGTCACGACTTACACATGGGTTGCCGAAGAAGATCAAATCGTGTATTTTCCGACCGTTAAGACGAGACGGAGGTTGCCCATTATCGTCACCCCCAGAGGAGACCGATCTAATTGATCGTTAGAACAGATATTTGACAAATAATTAAAAGAGTTTATTCCCATATATTTGGGCATAATGTATACAAAGGTTTTTGAGTGCTTGGTTCTTGTCCTTTGGATTGAAGGTGTTGCCTTCTCATGTTTTTTTTTTTTTCTTGTTTTAATAGTTTTGCTATCTTATTCTGTAAATTAACAAATCAATTTTTTTATAATAAGTTGATAAGTGTTTTTGTAAATTAAAAAATCAATTGTTAATTAAAACAAAATTATATTTGAAGTAAATTATTAATAAGTTTTTAGGATATTTTAAAGGGAAAATTGCACCAAAATGGAACCAACTTTCACATGATTTCTATTTTGGGAAACGAACTTTCAAAATCGTCATTTTGGGGAATCAACTTTCACCTGATTCCTATTTTGGGGAACCAACTTTCAAAATCGTCATTTTGGGGAACCAACTTGGACCTGATTCCTATTTTGGGGAACCAACTTTCAAAATCGTCATTTTGGGGAACCAACTTGCACCTAATTCCTATTTTGGAGAACCAACTTTCAAAATAATTATAGAAAAATGGGAAAATTACACCAAAATGGAACCAACTTTCACTTGATTCCTATTTTGGGGAACCAATTTTTAAAATCGTCATTTAGGGGTCTCTATCGAACTTTTTGTTTATTTAAGGGTCTGATTGATCTGTTGAACAAGTAACAGATAATTTAAGGGTCTATATTAAACTTTTGGTTGGATTTGCCAATTTTGATTTAAACTTTAATATTGACACAGATTGGTTAGATATAAAAATCTTGAATGTGATATTTAATATTTATTTTTTATTGTATCAATTAATTTTTTTCTATTAAATTGATTTTTTTATTACATTAGTAAAAAAACAATTTTTATCGTGGTAATTTGGATTTTTTTCGAAAAATCTTCAATTTGATATCTGAATTTAAAAAAACAAGATTTGAAATAAAAAATAGATTTTATTGCATTAATTTTTGAAAAGAAATGAATTTTAGTTATTTTTCTATAATTATTTTGCAAGTTGGCTTCCCAAAATAGGAATCAGATGCAAGTTGGTTCCCCAAAATGACAATTTTGAAAGTTGGTTCCCCAAAATAGGAATCAGATGCAAGTTGGTTCCCCAAAATGACGATTTTGAAAGTTGGTTCCCCAAAATAGGAATCAGGTCCAAGTTGGTTCCCCAAAATAACGATTTTGAAAGTTGGTTCCCCAAAATAGGAATCAGGTCCAAGTTGGTTCCCCAAAATGACGATTTTGAAAGTTGGTTTCTCAAAATATGAATCATGTGAAAGTTGGTTCCATTTTGATGCAATTTTTTCTATTTTAAAAAATTAAATGTATTGGTTATTTTGTGGGGCGTGGATCATAGGATCCGATCCAAATTCACTTTTCAACGTTCACCTTGAAACAAGACCAGTAGAATCCCATTTATTGGATCTTCAGTTCCCAAACTAATTATTACCTTCCAATTTCTTATTATTTTTTTATTTTTACACAAAAAGTTAGACTAAAGTTCCGTTGAACGTTTGTATTTTTTAACGGATATTGTTAAAAGACTCGGATTTGGTATTTTAGGTTGTCAAAATCCAACGGGTTCTTCTGTCTAACGGTCGTTAACTTTTCCATTAAGTCCATTTAAATGAAAAGAATTTTGAGTCATTTTTTCATTATTTATACTATATTATAAAGCATTTGACAAAAACTTTTAAAAACCATTTTTTATACATAAGGTACTGTTTATTGATGTGCATTACTTTAAATTCAAGATTACAAGTAAATTGTACGTAAATGCAACTTATTAAAACTTCATGTTTGAATTCATGTAACTAACTTCAGATAAATATAATCAAATAGAGAATAAACATTTCATTTTAAATATATAAAAAACTAAAATATAATTAGGATAATCATTGAGTTCTAACAAAATACTTAATTATTATCTTTATAAAAAATTATATTATTAAACCAAAAATAAATAAATAAATCAAAGAAATACATAAAAAACGAGAAATTTTAAATATGTTTGATACTAATATCAATATTTTTTTATGTTATCTTCATATTTAAATTTTATTCAAAAATAAAAACATTATCTTTTTCTCAGTAATACATAAAACCGTATTATAACATCGACTAAGATAAAAAAAAAATGAAACACTAAAATCGAGATGTATCTCGCTGCATCGTGCGAATACCCTTCTAGTCTTTTTAATTTGTATTAAAATTAAGAAAACATATCCTAACACCTTAGTTAAACTAATTTTTAAATAAAAATATTTAGACAAATATACTTGATAATTAATTTTGGATAGGTCATAGAACGTCCGGCCTAGTTGGATTAATTTTGGACTTGATCTAGTTGATTAATTTTGGAATTTGAACTGTAAATTGGACTAATATATATATATATATATATATATATATATATATATATATATGTGTGTGTGTGTGCAGGGGCGGAACACAATATGGGCCTATAGGGGCCCAGGCCCCTGTGATTTTTCTCCCAAATACCATTGACTAGTTTAGACCAGAGGTTCTAGAAA
>NC_037532.1:30303038-30319370 GCF_001531365.2 Cynara cardunculus var. scolymus | reverse complement strand
AAATTGTGGAAGAGTTCAAGGTCGCGAAAGATAGACGGGTTCCACTTTGATTTGCGATGTTTGACATGTTTATATTTAACGTTTAGTTTTATAGTTTTACTATGTTATAACTTTGGATAATGTATTTTTGGTACCTTTGAAATATATAGTATACTAGTTCCGGCCCCTACGGTTAGAAGGTTTGTGTTCCGCCCCTGTGTGTGTGTGTGTGTGTGTGTGTGTGTATTAGTTTTGTACCTGCTGCAATGCAGCTAAATATAAAACTTTTATGTAAATAAAAAATTAATTATTTATTTATTTAATGTTCCACCATTTAAATTATGATGTTGTTTGCAAGTAAAATAATATTTTGATAACTAAATGAGAATTATGAATGTCGAACCCTATGAAAATCATCCATCAAATAGGTTTTTCTTTTTGAAGAAATAGTTCATCTTTAAATCTTAAAAGAATTTGAGGACTTTGTTTTGATAACTTTTGTCTTCATCCCATCTTTGAAAGATCAATGATAGTTGTAAACATTAAAAATGTCAGTATTATACTTTTCAAACAAGAAAAAACTATAAGACGAACTTATCGAAATATAACTATGTAAAAGGACATGATACATTAAATATTGAAATTATTCTGTGAGTTTAAGCAATTTATTGCATCTACAAAATGCTGAATTAGCCTCTTTAACATGCACCCGTCTTGAAAACATAAAATAATTGATGAGTGAATATTAAGTATAGATAGCACGACTTTATAATGTCAGTTTGGCCAACATGCATGATGTTGAACCTATTGAAATCATTTATCTATCATTTCTTCCCAAGAACCTCTCTCCCGCTTATTCTAGATAATCTGCAAATAATAAAAATTCAACCTCCAAGGGTTTTCTTGTTTGGGACTTCATTGTAGTCAGTTTTGATGTCAGTAAAGTTTATTGGTTTCTCACCATGTCATCAAAATCAACAAAAACCTGTCAAAAATAACATTGTTTTTGGAATATGTTACAGTCAAATGTAAAATTTTGTTGTAACCAGAAACAAAAGATTAATACAATTATTTAATAAAGATGTGTTCTTACTTGGATGCTAATCGGTAAAAAAAATTTAAAAGAAAAACATGCAAGATTATAAAAAAAATATATGTGCATCAAAATTATCTCGATAGTCGATAACTACACTTGATACTGGTAATTTAGGTATACATACAAACTACAAATGATAGTTATTTATTGATTATAAAAATTAATTATATATTATAATAATTGTGTTTTAATAACAAAAAGAATATCATAATAAAAAATATATTATTTTATTATTATTTATTATTACTAAGATTATAATAATATTGAAGGTGTTTTTTTTTAATGTGTGGTTTGAATTTATACATGATTAAATACAAATAAGAAAATGAATCTTTATCCAAGAACGATAACAAGAACAATGATATAGGAACATCAAATAGTAACATTTGAATTACGGATAAACTCAAAACCAAAATGAAGATGATAGTCACTTCTAATTGTTAAAAGAGATAAATTATTGTATTATAGTGTAAGTCAACGACATAAACTAATACAGAAAAGATTAAACTTTCAATCTTGAAACCAAAATTTTGATACCAAGAACTGAACTTAAGTTATATAGAGGCATAAATCTAGATAGAAGAAAACGAAAAAACTGAAAAGATAATTAGGACAAGCAGAGGTAATCAAAAGAAAACAAAAACTATGTATATGATGCATTGTAAGTGGTACCTCTTAAATTTCGACAATAACTACTTTACGTGCTTATATATATATATATATATATATATATATATATATTTTAAAGTAGATTAAAAACAATTGTATTTGATTTAGGGAGGTTTGGCCACAAAATGATGGAGCAAAACGAGTATGAACAAACAAACCAACACAAAATGGTGAAAAAAAGGCCTTCCACGACCTCTTGTGCAACTTTTGTCGCCTAAAGCTTGTCAACTCACATAAAGATAAGAAAAAGGGTATTTTGGGGATAAAGAGAGAGAATAGGAAAAAGGTATTTTAGGATGATTTGTAAAAAAAATTAAAGGAAAAATCTCAAAAAAAAAAAAAACTCAATGGATTTTAATGTTTGGAATGATTGAATCCAAAAAATTGTTTCTGGGACATTCTAAAACCTGTTAAATAACTTCTTGAACTTTATAAATATGTTAGATATATTCTTATGACCTATAAAATGGTTAATATGGTAAAATAATGAAAAAAAGTCTGGAAAAAAAACCCATTAAACTTTCAAATTTTGAACGATCAAGTCTCTAAATATTTTTTAAACCAAATAAGTACTTACATCTATAAAATGAAACAAATATACAAAAAAAGTAATTACATTTACAAGACAATATTATATTTAAAAAAGATTATTGATGAAATTTATTTTAACTAAAAATAAACAATATATTCCGTATATGATTTTTCAAATAAAAAAAAATTAAAAAGAATTACTAATGAAATTTATTTTAAATAAAAATAAAATATATTGCATTGGTGATAATATAAATTAAAAAATAGAGAATAATTTGATTAAATTACCGACGGATTAACGATAAAATTTAAATAAACTCGTATTTAAATAAAATTCGTTGCTAGTGTTCATTGATATATATGTATGGATTACTTATATCTAATTGATGACTAACTTGACCATCGTCAGACGCTCTAACACATTAACATTGAAAGATTGTGCTTGAATATTATCAGTGATATCATTTCACCGACGGATTCGACGAATTTTAATTAATTATGTATTTAGTCAAATTTTATCGTTAATCCGTCTTATATTTTTTAATTTAAAAAATCACTAACGCAATATATTTTATTTATAATTAAAATAAATTTCATCAGTAATCATTTTTAAATTTTTATTTTATTTTTTTAATTTGAAAAATCACATACGGAATATATTTTGTTTTTAGTTAAAATAAATTTAATCAGTAATCATTTTTTATTTTTCTTTAGTTTGAAAAATCACTGACAAAATATATTTTATTTTTAATTAAAATAAACTTTATCAATAAACTTTTTAAATATAAGTATTTTTTTGATATAATTGTTTCATTTTATAGATGTAATTACTTTTTTGGTTTAAGAAATGTTTAGGGACTTAATCGTTCAATATATGAAAGTCTATTGTTTTTTTTTTTTCCAGACTTTTTTCATTATTTTACCATATTAACCAGTTATATACGTCATAAGAATGTATCTAACAGATTTTAAAAAGTTCAAGAAGTTATTTAACAAGTTTTGGAATGTCTAAGGATTTATTTGTTCCAAAACATTATCCAAACACTTAATCATTCTAAACACTAAAGTTCATTGTTTTTTTTTTTAGATTTTCCCCAAAAATTAAAACATGTTTTGATAATTTAATAATTGAACAAAGAGCAAATTACATTTTCGTCCATATGGTTAGTTAATTATTATAATTCTTGTCATTGTAGTTTAGATATTGCGTTTTTTATCCTTATGGCTTGGAATTAAGATAACGTTTGGTACGCAGACATGATTAACAAGACTGGATTGGACAGGACTGGACAAGTCAAGATGGTAGAATTGGACAAGACGGGACGAGACAGAACAAGTGTCTGTCTGGTGTTTGTTACGACTAGAACTGGACATGATAGAACTAGATAAGTTGTCCCAAAAAGTTATTTTATGATTTTATATATTATATAATAATTATAATTAACACAAATAAAGTAAATAATTTAATTTATAAACATTTTTACACAATTATCATATACATAAATATAAAATGATACCAAATTTGAATGAAAAGTTTATATAATTGATGGTATTTTGATAAAACCCGATTCATACAAAGAATAAATTATGTTTTATTCGGTTTGGAAGATTCTTATTAATTGGTGAAGACACGATAAAGATTGTTGCAACAACAATTATTGTGGAGGTAGACGCATTGGTAACTGATGGACGATAGTGGTTATGAAGGACGTGAAGATGGTGGATAGTGGTGATGGTGGCGGTTAACAGTGGTGAAGTAGGTAGTTGTGGCCTATGTGGTGGAGGTAGGTGTGATGGTGGACAATGATGGTGGTCGACGAAGCTAGTGGTAGTGGAGATGGATGGTTATGGTTGTGGAGGACATGAATATGGTAGAAAGTGGTAGTGGTAGCCGATAGTGGTGGCCGACGGTGGTGGTGGTGGGCAGTGGTAGCCGGTGGTGGAGGTAAGGTGGCTCATGGATCATGGTGGTGGCGATGAACGATGTTGGTCGGTGGCTGACGAAGATTGTGGAGGTGGTGGAAGAGGTTGTTTAATAAATTGTAAATCATAAAGACAAAAATCATAATATTTAAACAACAAAAACAAAAACAAAAATCAAAATTCAAAACAAACCACATGACGAAAACCGTGATATACCCTTAATCATGTTTTTTTTAATATAAAGGTGGTATTTCATAGACTCAAATTTCCCTTTTTGCAAGGCCACATGTAAACAGAAGGTTAAAAGTACAACTTTTTATTGCACGTCGTACATATAACTTTGAATCTTCTAACTTTTACTTTTAAAACCATTAAACTCAAAATCTAAATTATGTAAAATAATAATACCTTTCATAAATATTGATTTATTTAGAAAATCTAAATATCCATTTAGGGATGATGATTTGTCCCGACCAGGTGAGGAACCCGGTTCACCCGACCTGAACGGGGACGGGGATTCCCCACTAAAACGAGTCCCGGGGCCGGGGCCCCCGGTAGAATCAAAATAAAGAATAGGGTTTGACCGAGGACGGGATAATAATCCCCGTACCCGCCGGGGACCGGGGCCGGGCCAGGGGGATGTTACTACAAACCGGGGCCGGGGATTACAAAAACCCGCCCCGTTGCCATGCCTATATTCATTTGATGGGATTTTTATGAGATTTGAAATCAAATTTTAATTTTAATTCTAATTCTATGTTTCAATCTATTGGATAAGGGTATATATAATTATTTATTTATTTATCCATTTATCTATGTAATGACTTCTCCTAGTGACATCATCCCACGCTCGATGATTCATTCTCATTGCCAGATAGTCAATAATCAAGTTGAAAAAGAACAAAACTGCTTACCGTACTATCAAACGATATAGCATGTACTTAAATTCTCGTCCTATATACATGTAATGGCTATTACAAAACAAAGTAGATGATGGAAATCTTAAGTAACGAATTGCTGTTGCACCGTAACTTTGACCGTGATTTCCGATTTTCATCTCATAACTTCCAAGTAATCAAGCTTCAACCTTCGACTTCGTTTTATATTCGATGCTATTAGAAGGATGATCATTTTTGAAGGGTAATTTTTGGACATTGAAATAATCAAATAATCGCCCACAAGATAGTAATTGAACTTAAAAATATATAGATAATATTATATTTGATTTGGGATCGTCTGAGATAAAGCAATTTTTGCGAGATCATAGACTGTAAACCGTTTGATGAGGTTGTTTATCTCGTCAAATCTTGACTGAAAAAACACAAAATCTTTACAGGACCGAATATTCGTATAAAAGCCAATTGAATATTCATAGAAAAACACACGAAACGTTTTTGGTGTGAATCTTAACTTTCATCATATGTCTTGCTCCCTCATTAAAATGTTTGGTCCCACGAGAACCCTGACTTATATTACATTTACTCTTAAGCTGAGTGCTGTTTTTCCAAATCTGATTATTTTTAGAAAAAAAACTGACAAAATAGTCAATTTAGACTCTCCAATTCACTTTAGAGTCACCTGATATGTGTTGAGAATTCAACACATAATGCATTTCGTTTACGCTTTTTAGTCAAAATTAGTTTCTTTTCATTCTCACTTTGAGTCATTTTGAATTATTTCTTTATACTTTTATTATGGAGCTAAAATATTGTGGTTAAACTTGTTGGGATGCAAAGATACAAGCTAACAGAGAATTTTTGTTAAAACAGCCTGATGCTACAGCATTGCAGCAACAACTACCAGATACGTGCACGGTTTTGCGAGGGCTTAACGATTAAGCTGCTGACTTTTGGATGCTGAATGGAAGACAGCTGGAAGACTTTTTTAATCAGGGATTTTTGAATTAATATGTCTTCTTGTACTTAAGATTCCCTTTTATTAACTTTTGGACATTAACTAGTGGTTAATATCTTTGTTGTTTACTGCAAGACTTTGTGTATAAATAGTGGGCTTAACCTTGTGATTTAAACACACTCTTTAACATATATCAAAGATCAAAATCAGCTGGTTAGGGCTGATTTTGAGAGAACCTTTTGAGAAATTTCAAGTTCTTGAGTTTTAAAGCTTTCATCTTTTAATTCTTGTCTTTTAATTTCTTATTCTTTATTTTATGTTCTTTTACGTTTATTGTTATTTACTTTCCGTTATTTAATTTCCGTAATTTACATTCTCGCAATTTATATTCTCGTCATTTACATTTCCGTCATTTATTTTCTCGTTATTTACTTTTGTGGTAAATTTAACGGGTGCACCTTTAAATTGAAGCAAATGCCCACAAAACTGCTCAGTGTGTTATTAGCCTAATTTCGCCCGCCATTCAAGAGATTTTATAAGTTTTTTAGTTGATTTCGAGAGACTTTTTTAAGTTTTTAATTGATTTCAAGGGCTTTATTTTACTTTTGTGGTAAATTTCGAATGACTTTTTTTGGGCATTCGAAACTTGAGTAAGAAGTAAATCTTTTTATAGTTTTCTAGAATTAGAAAGTCTGATTTTGTATAATTTCTCAACTCTAAGGATTTTTGGGCATTAAAAAACCGTTGCACCTTTCATATCCAAAAAATTTATTCTAACAATTTTACATTTAGCGAGTGCATGGAAACCCGCTCCTTTGGCTGTAGGTTCGCCCTTGCACATAATGCCTCTTTTTTCCGTTCTTTTAATTTGAAAAAGTGAATTATGCAAGTTATGTAATTTCCGACAAAAAATCTGTTAACGAGTTTAAAAGATGGATATGAAACAAACGTAAGATGTCTCATTAACTATTTTAGTTGATTTCCGCTTGTTTTAACATAAAAAACCAAATTTAAATCCTCAAATTTGTCTTTTTATGTCATCTGATACACCAACTACATTTGCTTTACAACAAGGGTACCCGCTTGCTGTCACGCAGTCAAGAGTCCCTCTCTCTCTCTCGACCACTGTAATTTGAAAGCCTGTACGTATATGTCGCCATATATATGTATACCTATACATACACACTTTACTACACTATCTATATCTATATATACACACACTCCAGATCTCAGTGTCAATGGTGTCTTGTCCACTAAAAATTGCCCTTTTTTCTGCTGCTCCCTCAAACAATCCCTCTCTGTAAACAGTTTTTTCTTGGAAAATTGAAAGTTTTCCCTCCACCCAGAAACAATATCATGGAAACCAAATCGAATTCCAAATGGGTTTTGTTGTTCTTGATTATAACTCAACTGGGTTGTCAACTAATCGATTGCAGTGTCACTTATGATAGCAAAGCCATTGTTATCAATGGTGAAAGAAGAATCCTCATTTCTGGTTCTATACATTATCCAAGAAGCACACCTGAGGTACCCTTTTACCATTTTTGATATATAGATTTGATTAATGTCAAATGTGGGTAGTTATGATGGAGTTGAATTTGTGGGGTTTCTTGATGAAATTGTTTGCAGATGTGGGAAGATCTTATAATGAAGGCTAAAGATGGAGGACTTGATGTGATTGATACTTATGTCTTTTGGAATGTTCATGAACCTTCTCCTGGCAATGTACCTTCTTTTTTCAGATAATTTATGATGCAGATTACATAAATTCTCTGTTTTTTTTTAATTAATGAAGTTTTTGGGTGAAATTTCAGTATAATTTTGAAGGGAGATACGATTTGGTGAGGTTTTTGAAGACCGTACAAAAAGCAGGGATGTATGTTCATCTTCGAATTGGACCTTATGTTTGTGCAGAATGGAATTTTGGGTAATTTTCTATGTTTTCTTGATTTTAATCCTCAAAAACAAGAAAATGCAGTTCATGCAGTGGGCTTATAAGGGTTTAACTTCAATAGAACTCCATATTTGACATTTTGTAGTCAAACAAATTACTCTTTTTTGGTAACTGTGGGTTTCCGGAACAGCTCACACCCACCTGAGCCCAGGTCACCGCCCCGCCTAGAGTCATAGGTGAACCTCTGTGGAAAACAGCTTTGACAGGGTCAGGATTTTAACCCGAGGAAGATGAGATTTCCACGGCAACCCGAGTGGTTAATTACTTTCTTTTTAGTACCCAAAACTCATAGAACTCGCATTAGAACCCAGAAAAATTCTGGAATCTTGCATTGAACTATTTGAATAAGATGTCATCAAAGCATTTTAGGGTTAAATGGCTTTATATTTCTGGGTCAATTTTGAATATGGAAAGTGGCAAGATGGACTTCCAAAAAGATAGAGATTAAAGGGGTAATTTTATGATATGCAGAGGATTCCCAGTTTGGCTGAAGTATGTTCCTGGAATTAGTTTCAGAACAGATAATGAGCCATTTAAGGTCACAATTCTCTACCTTTTAGTAATACAATCGAAGCTATGAGCGAAAACCGTAACTTCTGCTAACTTATTTGCAGATGGCAATGAAAGGGTTCACCGAGAAAATTGTGAATTTGATGAAGAGCGAAAAGATGTTCGAATCTCAAGGAGGCCCGATTATTCTTTCTCAGGTATAAACGATAGTGAATGTTAGTCTTGATTTTCAAAACTTCATGACAAAATTCAATGCTTTTTAGCTAGTTTTTACCAAACATGACTATTTTATCAGCTAACAGCTAGCTTATCTACCAACAACCACTTTATCAAACTAGTTTATCAACCATAGCCTAAATGTTGTTTGGTGCAGGTTGAGAATGAGTATGGATCAGTAGGGAAGGCATATGGAGGTGCTGGCCATACTTACATGACTTGGGCTGCAAATATGGCCATTGGATTGGGTACGGGTGTCCCGTGGGTCATGTGCAAGCAAGATGATGCTCCTGATCCTATTGTAAGCTATCCGTTTGTCCGATTGGGCTTGGTTGGGTCGGCCTGGGCTGTTCCTTTTTGCAGCCTGACCGAAGTATAAAGCTCTAAGCATGAAATATCTCTTGAAAACAAAATTGCTTACTTTTTTCGGGTCATTGGTGACAGATAAACACGTGCAATGGTTTTTACTGTGATGACTTTTCGCCGAACAAGCCTTACAAACCCGCACTCTGGACCGAGGCTTGGAGTGGATGGTATGTTACTTATATTTTGAACTCCATTGAGATCATATGTTCACTGATCAAATGTCCATCTCTTCAGGTTTTCGGAATTTGGCGGTCCAGCTCATCAGAGGCCGGTTCAAGATTTGGCATTTGGTGTTGCTCGATTCATACAAAAGGGTGGATCATTCATAAACTACTACATGGTTGGTTTACCCACTTTATGCCAATAGGGAAAAGTACGTTTAGAAACCTTAAATATTTTGAGAACCAAGGAACCAATATTCATAATGAATATTCATGATATTTATAATGAATCTTCATGATCTTCATTATGAATATATGTTTCTCAAAATATTTACGGTTCCCAAATGAACCTGCCACTATGCCAATATCACTTTTAAGTAACACCTGAAAACATGTGTGTTCGGAAAACAGTACCATGGAGGCACAAACTTTGGTCGTTCCGCTGGAGGCCCGTTCATCACTACTAGTTACGACTATGATGCTCCACTTGATGAATATGGTGAGGTTAAAACTATATATTTGGATTTTGATTTCAAGTTCAAACCATAACTTTCTGAAATCAAATTCCCAATACACATCTTGAGAAATCCATATTTGACCTCAAGATTCAAACCCATCTCTGTCGATTATAGAATATGTGGAACCCCATCAGATCACTCTCCAAAGAGCTCTTGAAGAGAGAAGATGATTTCAACATATATCGACGAGAAATGATCCAAGTCTAGCCAGTGTGGAACTCTTGCATGCCCCCTCCAACGGAGGCTAGAAGGACGCATATTGTCCTAGAGTATCGAGTCCCTGGAATGGTAGACCTTGGATACCATGTTAGAATATAAGGAACCCCACTAGATTTTTCTCCAAAAGAGCCCTTGAGGAGAGAAGCAAGGTTCCAACATATATCGAGCATAAATGGTCCAAGTCTGGCTGATGTGAGACTCTTAACACTCGAGTGTCAGAAATGTTAATCTTTTACTAATGAATCCGTATAGGCTTGATCAGGCAACCGAAATATGGCCATTTGAAGGAGCTTCACAAGGTCATTAAGCAATGTGAGCCTGCTTTAGTTTCAGCAGATCCCATTATCACCTCTTTGGGAAGCCTTCAACAGGTTCTGATCTTCATATATATATATATACACATAACTACAATACATTTTCCCCAAAAAAACTGGAAAAAAAATCCTTACTAAACAATTAACGTTTTCCAGGCGCATGTATTCTCTCCCAGATCACAAAACTGCGCAGCCTTTCTCTCAAACTACGACCCGAATAATGCTGCAAAAGTGACGTTTAATAACAAGCACTACACTTTACCTCCTTGGTCGATCAGCATCCTTCCTGACTGCAAAAGCGTTGGTTTCAACACAGCAGAAGTACGTAACTTTGATCAAGGCTATGTTTGGCAAATTAGTTGATAAGCTAGCTCTGATAAATTAGTCATGTTTGATAAAAACTAGCTGATAAGTTAGATGACAAATGATAATGACCTAAAAGTTAGGGTCTTTGATCATTTATGTAAAATATAAGGGGCATAGTTAGAAAAAAGTGGAAAAAAAACCCCTAGAGCTTATTCAGAAAACTAGCTTATCAGCTAACAGCTACCTTATTGTTGCCAAACATGGCCCAAGTTTACACTAGCTATTACCTTTATACACATCTTTTTTATAATGCTATAAAACCGGTGCAGGTTGGAGTTCAATCCAGACAAATGGAAATGTTACTGAGCGATTCCAAAATGTTTTCTTGGGAGACATATACCGAAGATGTAACCAAAGCTGATGAGAGCTCTGTATTCACTACAACGGGTCTATTGGAGCAAATTAATGTCACAAGAGATGCTAGTGATTATCTTTGGTATACAACTAGGTAAGACTCGTATTTTAAGGTATCCTATTGACGTTAATCTTATAAATAACGAATATGGTGTTTTATTTGGTATAGTGTTGATGTTGGTTCATCTGAACATTTCTTGCATGGAGGGGAGCTCCCAAAGCTTTTGGTGCAGTCATCCGGTCATGCTCTTCATGTGTTCGTAAATGGAGAACACTTAGGTATGTTAATGGGATATTGGTTTTCTACTTAAACCCTAAACGCTAAACCCTAAACCATAAAGCATTTGTAGGTTCTGGTTTTGGAACTAGAAAACATAGGAAAGTTACGTACAAAAAAGAGATCAATCTACGTGCCGGAAGCAACAAGATCGCATTACTTAGCGTGGCCATGGGATTGCCGGTTAGATTCTTGATTTTCTACTATTTATATTGGTTGCAATAGAAAGACTAAAAAAGTTCTATTTTTGTGAAGAACATCGGAGGACATTATGAAACATGGGAGACTGGAGTCTTAGGTCCGGTGGCTTTGTATGGTCTTGACCAAGGGAAACGGGACTTGTCATGGGCTAACTGGACTTACCAGGTTCGACTACTTTGTTCTCCCACTTTAACTTGATGTTTTTGATTTTACCAGGTTTGACTGTTTGGTTGGTTTTCCATTAAGTCCTGTATGGATAAAATTGTCTGTCTAAATTAGATTTTTTTTTGCTTGGGATGGTTTTTTCGTAGATGGAGTGAGCATTTTTCTAATTGGGAGGGGCATGCTCGAAAAACCTTGGCTTTCTGCATAAAGCTCCATCCTAAAAACTTACTGAATAAGTCACTTTCTATATATCATTAAGCCATTTCCAAACTGTCATGTATAGCTGAGTGAATAAGCTGTGAGTGTCATTAAGCTGCTAACAAACAGATCCTTAGTTTCTAAGCTTATCAAAGAAGCCTCGCTTGGTATGCTATAAGGTAGCTTTTTGGAAAGCTACTTTAGATAGCTTATTGGGGCTTCTTCACTCATTTCCAATTACGCCCCTTATATTTCGCTTTTTAGGTCATTTTGCATAGTTATCTAGTTTATCAACTAGTTTTTTGAACAGGTTGGTCTGAAGGGAGAGGCCATGAATGTTATCTCGTCAAATCCTATGTCTTCTATCAATTGGAATCAAGATTCTTTGATTGCCCAGAAACATCAACCATTAACATGGTACAAGGTATGGCAAACATACAAACAAATCATCATCGGTAAAAAGCTTCATATGTTATGAAAAACTTCATAACCACGTTGAACTTTAGAAACGATAGCGGAAAGGAGAAATCTTTATGTGAAATCACATACATGCCGAGCCTGCATTCATCTCACCCCCAACCCCGCCTCCGGATGAGATATAATGGGCTTGATTGGTTTGGTTTCATAAGTGGATTTGTCCAGTTGACAATGAAAACCAACTTAATTTTGTTTTCAAAACAGTAATCAATGAATCAAGCCATAAGGGTCCTAAATTCTTTGCAGGCTTACTTCAATGCACCTGATGGTGATGAGCCATTGGCTCTAGACATGAATACTATGGGAAAAGGTCAAGCATGGATCAATGGGCAAAGCATTGGCAGATATTGGACAACTTATGCTACAGGTGATTGCCAAGGGTGCCATTACGCTGGAACCTATCGCCCATTGACGTGCCAGCTTGGGTGTGGTCAACCAACGCAGAGATGGTAAGACCACTGCAAGACATGACACAAATTCTATCTTTTTTGGTAACTGTCGGTGTCCGTGCCCGCTTGCACTCACCTCGACTAATCCTATGGGTCCTGAAGATAACAGCCAGAAAAATCCCAATGGCTCTAAGGAAACTCTAATCCTATGGGAAGGAGACCCAAGGCCTGACCTTTATTTGTCTGTTGAGCTGGCCCCAAGGTTAATGTTATGCACATTTACTGACAGATTAGGTATTGTTTCAGGTACCATGTGCCAAGATCTTGGTTAAAACCGACAAATAACTTGTTGGTGCTTTTTGAAGAACTTGGCGGTGACCCTATTAAAGTTTCACTAGTTAAGAGATCAACTAACTAACACCAAATGTGATAAAGAGGATTTAGCCTAGTTCCTTTAAGGGATTCCAAATTGTGAGCTTCGTGATGGAAACTAGTCCTTTCGCTCTTGTGGAATCTGGAACGAGGTGTTGGGTTTGATCACCAAATGGGTGATGGGAATGGTGTGATTTCTGTAAGTTGTTTATGTTATAATGGGGGAAAAATGAACCCCCAGATTAGGTTCTTGTTTAGGTAGATCATATAGTGGATAACATTGTTCAATTGAGTCCCAGTTGTACTTATGCTTTTATCTTGGTCAATTTTATTTTTTCCATCTCTTTCATCATCTTTTTTGCACATAAGGTGTTTGTAGTTTTGTTTCAACAAGAGATGGCACCTGATGTCTTAACAAAATCAAAATCAGACCAATGCTTCAAGTCCTCTTTAGTCGATGGCTTCGGGTTCGGTTCTTGGAAGAAAGCTATGGAGATAGAATTATCACCGAAGAACAAGCTTGGTTTTGTTACTGGAAAGATGTTAAACCTCAAACCGATTCTTCTGATCTTGTTCAATGGCAGCATGCAAGGACATGGTGACTTCTAGAAATTGGTTACCTACATCATGTTAACCCTAAAAAACTACCTATAACCGGTTAATAAGGTTTTAATTAACAAAACTAAATCAGTTTTACCGTTCCCAAACCCTACGCCATTAAAATCTATCGCTGCCCTATCGTAGGCTTCGGGTTTTTTTTTAACTTTTAAACCTTCATAGCTGTTTACAAGTAGTTTTTTAGTTAAAAGGATGAAAGTTACCGATTTCTAAAAGTTTGATGACTTATTTAGTTATCTATCTAAAAAACTGTTTAAAGACTTGATCATTCAAAATGAGAAAGTTCAATTGTTTATTTATTCCAAAAAAATTTTAAGAACTTAATATTTTAAAATGGAAAAGTTCATTGGGTTACTTTGAACTTCTTCTATTAATAATCTACTAAAGATATCCAGAAAGACCTAGATGCAATGGCGGATCCAGAACCTTGGCAACCGGGACACGTTGGGCTCCGCAAACACCAAGGCAGGACGATGCATCAACTTGATGGCAACAATGCTTTTCCACATGGGGATTTAGATTAAACATCCTTTAGGTTTGGTTTTTATATGATTCTACATTTGTTGCAGACTTAATAAATCTTTATATGGATTAAAACAAGCTTCTAGACAGTGATTATATGCGCTCTTTGTTAAAATTGGCTTCTGATGAAGCTAAGTGACAAAGAGCACTGTGTTTTCCTAACAAAATGGAAATCAGTTGCCATTTTGTTAGATCAAATTACTAGAAGGGATCATTATGTAGCAAAATCTCTTCATTTGTTTGAAGACATGTCCCTAAAAGCACATTATTCAATTAAATTTCAAGCAAACAAAACGAAAAGTTGACAGAAACATATGAAAGAGAACTAGAGGATCTTAGGCTTGTTGGCCTAAGTGTTTATGAATCTTCTAAAGCGAGATACGACTAAATTTGGATGAAGCAAAATCTGAATCATGAACTTGAACCAGAGTTACCAGCATGTTTGATGATCGTCTGTTGAAGTTCTTCTTTCTTTGCACCCACGACCTTGCTGACCGTCTTCCCATCTTTCAGCAACAAGAAAGTTGGCATTGCTTCCACACCCCAATCTGATGCAATTTCCTGCAATGCCCAAAACAAAATCATTCCAAGATTGCCTTCTATAATCAAAAGTAAACTCTTTCCGATTTGTTTCTAACAATGCAAAATACTTCAAAATGTAATAATGTTTGGTTTAGTTCCTATTTAACGTAACAAAGGTTTTTTTTTCCTCGATCAATATAACAAAGATTCAAATTTTCTTATTTTATACCCATTTTGACTTGTGGCCTGCTGATCTTGTAGCATTTGACAACATACAATACCCGTTTATCAAAGGTTCACGGAAAGATGGATGATGAACTTGACATCCATGCCACTAAATATTACAAAATCAGCAGGTTTGTTTACGTCAAAATGGACATAAAATTGACATAAATGTCATCAAATGTTACAAATTCAATAGATTAACGGTTAAAACGACATCTTGAAACTTTGTAACATTGATCAAGAAAAAAATTGAATGTTATATTTAAGAAACCTGTTTGTACCTTCAACTCATCGACATCAACTTTGAGGAAGAGAACATGGGGCATTTTTTTGGCCAGCTCTGAGACAAATGGAGCAATGGCTCGACAAGGTCCACACCAAGAAGCAGCAAAGTCCACAACTATCTGTACAGATATTACACACTTGTTGGGTAAGAATTAAGATCCATTCCAATAACAGGCATCAGACATCATAACTAATTTCTGTTTATCAGTCATCAAATCGAGTGGTTAGACAGTAAACATCATCATTCGGGTCGATTAGCATATGAATCAACCTTCTGTAGATTTAATTGTCTCTACAGATTCCTTAATGAAATGATCTTTTCGCAGAAAATTGCTAACAGAACACCGTAAAATCAAAAGCACGAAGCTGATATGGATAGGAATCCTAATCAGAACAAAAGGAGATCGATAATAACAGTAAGCCATTGATCATTCGAATAATCACATTAGTGTTGACGATCAAAAATCATAATCAACCTAGGCGTATGAGATAGAAATCTGACGACATGACTATGAATCATAATCAAATCGACATAAAAACTCAAAAATTAACACAAGTATGATTGAATGAATGCATGAAATCTGGATAAGAAATGAAGCACAATACCAATTTGTTCTTGCCGTTTTGGAGTTGTTGATTCCAGGCATCAACAGTGTGGCAACTAATCACCTGTCCTTCTTCACCCATTTTCAAAATCTCCCAAATTCGAAGAACGAAGAAAATTTTCTGTTTCGCTTGCTATCAGGAATTTTGTTTAGGATGGTGCTGTATCGCCCCCCTACCATGCTAATATATTCTTTTTATTTATATATATTTTTATTTTATTCTTTATCTTAATTGATATTATAATATGGTCTTATGTGATTTTAAAAAAACGATGATGTTTTTATTTTTCATAAAATATAAATTTGAAGATATCATAAAAAATTTGATAAAAATATATCGATATTAATATCAAATTAACTATTTAAAATTCTTTATTTTTTGGGTAATTTTTAATTCAATTTTTTATAATTTAATTTAGGTTCAACAACGAAGTAATTTATATTTG
>NC_037532.1:30302162-30302895 GCF_001531365.2 Cynara cardunculus var. scolymus | reverse complement strand
ATTTATTTGATTATGTTTATCCGCAATTAGTTACACGAATTCAAACATGGAGCTTTAATAAGTTGTACTTGTACATAATTTACTTGTAATTTGAAATTTTAAGTAATATGCATCAATGTACAGTACTTCATGCATAAAAAATAGTTTTTAAGAGTTTTTGTCAAATGCTTTATAATACTAGAAGGGTACTCGCGCAATGCAGCGAGATACATTTTGATTTTAATGTTTCGTCTTATTCTGTCCCTTTGTCGATGTTATAATACGGTTTTATGTGGTTTTGAGAAAAAACGATAATGTTTTTATTTTTGAATAAAATATAAATTTGAAGATATCCTAAAATAGAAAAGTTAGAGGGCCAAAATGTACATTGAAAAAAGTTAAGTGTGTGTAAGAAAAATAGAAAAGTTAAGGGGCAAAAATGTACATTGCAAAAAGTTAAGTGTGTGTAAGTAAAATAAAAAAGTTAAGGGGCCAAAATGTACATTGCAAAAAGTTAAGTGTGTATAAGTAAAATAGAAAAGTTAAGGGGACAAAATGTACATTGCAAAAAGTTAAGTGTATGTAAGTAAAATAGAAAATTTAAGGGGGAAAAATGTACATTGCAAAAAGTTAAGTGTGTGTAATTAAAATAAAAAAGTTAAGGGGCCAAAATGTACATTGCAAAAAGTTAAGTATGTGTAAGTAAAATAGAAAAGTTAAGGGGCCAAAATGTATATTGCAAAAAGTTAAGTGT
>NC_037532.1:30300251-30301061 GCF_001531365.2 Cynara cardunculus var. scolymus | reverse complement strand
AGTTAAATGTGTGCAAGTAATATAGAAAAGTTAAGGGGTCAAAATGTACATCGCAAAAAGTTAAGTATGTGTAAGTAAAATAGAAAAGTTAAAGGACCAAAATGTACATTGCAAAAAATTAAGTGTATGTAAGTAAAATAAAAAGTTTAGTGACCAAAATGTATATTGCAAAAAGTTAATTGTGTGTAAGTAATATAGAAAAGTTAAGGGGTCAAAATGTATATTGCAAAAAGTTAAGTGTGTATAAGTAAAATAAAAAAATTAAGGGGCCAAAATGTACATTACAAAAAGTTAAGTGGGTATAAGTAAAATAGAAAAGTTAAGAGGCCAAAATACACATTGTAAAAACTTAAGTGTGTGTAATATACATTTTGGCCCCTTAACTTTTCTATTAACTTACACACACTTAACTTTTTACAATATACATTTTGGCCCCTTAACTTTTCTATTTTACTTACACATACTTAACTTCTTGTAATGTACATTTTGGCCCCTTAACTTTTTTATTTTACTTACATACACTTAAGCTTTTGCAATGTATATTTTAGACCCTTAACTTTTCTATTTTACTTACACACACTTAAGTTTTTGCAATGTATATTTTGGCCCCTTAAATTTTCTATTTTACTTACACACACTTAAGTTTTTGCAATGTACATTTTGGCCCCTTAACTTTTCTATTTTACTTATACACACTTAACTTTTTGTAATGTATATTTTGGCCCCTTAACTTTTCTATTTTACTTACACACACTTAAATTAATTCAATATACATTTTGGCCCCTTAACTTTTCTATTTTACTTACACAC
>NC_037532.1:30248314-30299699 GCF_001531365.2 Cynara cardunculus var. scolymus | reverse complement strand
ATAAGTTGTATTTTTGCATAATTTACCTGTAATCTTGAATTTTAAGTAAACATTGGTTTTATGTGGTTTTGAGAAAGTGATAATGTTTTTATTTTTGAATAAAATATAAATTTAAAAATATCATAAAATTTTGAAAAAAAAAATATCGATACCAATATTAAATTAATCTTTTTAAAAGTTCTTTTGTTTTGGTGTAATTTTCTTAATTAAATTTTTTCAATTATAATTAATTTAGGTTTAGTAACAAAGAAATTTAATTCAGGTTTAATAATATATTTTTTATAAAGATAATAACAAAGTATTCTGTTAGTTATCAATGATTATCCTAATTATATTTTAGATTTTTTATATTTAAAATAAGATGTTTATCCAATATTTGATTATGTTTATCTGCAGTTAGTTAGATGAATTCAAGTATTGGGCTTTAATAGGTTGTACTTATGCATAATTACTTGTAATCTTAAATTTTAAGTAAATATGCATCAATAAACAGTATTTCATGCATAAAAAATCGTTTTTAAGAGTTTTTGTCAAATGCTTTATAATATAGTATAGAAGTATAGATAAACTCTTAAAAAACCACTCTCTCATTCAGGATAAACATAAAATTCAAATTCTAAACAAAATAATTACTTAATATTCAATATTACAATTAAATTTGACAAATAAAGAGAAACATAATCAAACTCATGATAAACAAGAAATTCAAAATAATTACAGAGAAACATAATTCCTGATAAGAAAATACAACAAAAAATTGATATCTATACTATATTATAAAACATTTGACAAAAACTATTAAAAACAATTTTTTATGCATAAAGTACCGTTATTGACACACATTACTTAATATTCAATATTACAAGTAAATTGTACGTAAATACAACTTATTAAAACTTTATGTTTGAATTCATGTAACTAACTGCAGATTAACATACTCAAATAAAAGACAAACATTTCATTTTGAATATAAAATATCTAAAATATAATAAGGATAATTATTAAGTTCTAATAGAATACTTAATTATTATCTTCATAAAAAGTTATATTGTTAAATCAAAAATAAATTATTTCATTATTACCCTTAAATTAAATTATAATAAAAAAAAATTACACAAAAGAACGATAAGTTTTAAATAGTTAATTTCACACTAATTTCGATATTTTTTTTTCAAAATTTTATGATATTTTAAAATATATATTTTATTAAAAAATAAAAAACATTATTGTTTTCTCAAAACCACATAAAATCGTATTATAACATCGATAGAGACAGATAATAAAACAAAACATTAAAATTAAGATATATCTCAATGTATTGTGCGAGTACCTTTCTAGTTATAGAAATGAGAAATTTTACACACGAAATGTAATAATTAAATATTTTAAAAAATTCACTTTTAAAAGTAAATACATACTCTTCAATTCTACTCATATATATTTTTTGACATGAAAAAATTTCATCGGTACACAATTGTCAAATAGTTGATGAAAAAGATGTAATAGTTATATAAAGACGTTATTTCAAGGACTTTTTTAATTCGTAAGATCCATGAAATCTAATTTATACTCTAAAAACTAATTAAAAAAATAAAATCCAATTTAATTTTGAAAACTCCTCCTCTCTTTTCTTTTCTCTCTCTATTATATACAAGTACAAAAAAAAAGTACAGATAAGAATAAGATAACATATTGTGACCTTTTTTTTAAGAAATATTATTATAATTTGTAAACATATTGTGAACACACTATAAATCTATGAAATATGGTATGCTTTGTGAACATATTGTGAACACCAACTAAAATAACAGAACTAAATCTAAACCTACCACTTGTTCATTTTATGTACATATTTAATTATTCATGTGTGCGCATACATACATCAAAGAGGAGAGAACTTTAATTTTTTTTCTAAAAAATGTATTTATGGAGTTCTTAAAATGATTATAAATATCGAACAATCCACAACTTCTCAAAATTCATTTCCGCAGGAATATAAACAGAAAATGTTGGATACATAATGCATCTTATCATTTCCAGATCCTATTTCGTCTGAGATTTATAAAAAAGAAAAAGAGAAAAAGAATGTCTTTGTTTATCCCACTGTATTTGCACAAAAATCAGATGAAAACAACGTTTGATACACCAAATCTTTATACAATCAATAATAGTTTTGCATACTGTCAAACTCAAAATCCAGCCATAAGCAAAAACAGCCTTTACTACCCACTACAGCTTTATGAAGTTTTTGAAACAATATGTACCCAAAATAAACCATCCAACAAGAAGAATTGCAAAGAACGCCAAAAAAGTAAGAAAATTAGCTCCTCCAAATGTGATTCCTACCAAGAATATCATCACAAATGGAACATAAGCTCGAATCATCGATGTCGTATTTACCCATTGACCTTTCAGCAGAATCAATGCTGCCACATTGACTACGTTCCACCCCCCGTTTTGGAACTCCAACCGGTTCAGATTATGGGCCACGAAGGAGTGACAGTTGCACGTTAAGATGTTATATGTTCGGTGTTGGTATTCTTGTGTGCTCTTTTTTAAGGCATCATCCCATGTGTGTTGGTTTCTTCCCGACTCTACTAGTCTGTATTCTTCTTCGCTTCTGTACATGCTGGACGGATGAGGGGTTATGGAGCACTGTAGCGAAAGATTAGAAGAGTTAAGGTGTAATGTAGTTGGGATATAAGCTCTCTAAATAGCCTAATGACGTTAAAAGAATACGCATACATAAAGAAACACAAAAAGGTGTGTGTTGTCCCCTTCCAAGAGAAGGTTTCATATTTTTATTCCAACAGTTGGGAAAAATCAAATGAGAACCACAAAAATGTTGGGAACCATGAGAACCAATCTCAACCATTCAATGAGTTTGATTTCAGGCTAGGATTCAATGTGGTATTATTATTTATGTGTTTGTGTATGTTTCACATTTGAAACTGGTTCCCACAGTTCTTACTATTTTTGTGTTTCTCATTTGATTTGTCCCATATATAGAAGAAAGCATAAATATTTTGAGAAATTAGAAACCAACTATTTTCATGTATTAATCATGGTGATAATGCAAAATATTATTCATCATGAATATCATACATTTTCATTAATGATATCATGCATTTTTATCGTGAATATCACATATTTTCATGATGAATAATTTTCATCATGATATCTATCATGATATTCATCATGGAAAGAATTAATAATCGGTTCCCGGATTCCCAAAATAATAACGGTTGTGTGTTGTGGGATAAGGCTTTGACAAGCACTATTCAGTGCACTTAGATTCCATGAATGCAATCTCTCTTATATATACATATGCACCCGATGTCATGGATGAACTCTTGGCTATTGTATGAATATTGCAACAGTTGACGACGCATATAGTAAGGAAAAACTGTTGGAGTATATGTAAAATATCTCAAATACCCTTCAATACTGATGAAATAAGAGAATTCCCAACTTCTGTAACAATAGAAATGTAGAAATACTCATGGGACATCCGAAAACGAGAATTATTACACGTAAATAGTATTACGAAACAGAGAGAAGTTACTTTGTGCCTGATAAATAAGCAAGGTCAAGACTTCTTGAGTTCTTTCTTACACATGTATTGATGTATATAAACTTGTGTAATGTTACAAAAACATGAATCACTCAGAAAACATTGAAGAGTGACACCTAATGGATGCAGGTTCATTCAATGACAACGATTCCAATTAATGGGTAATTTCAGAAGCAATGATGATGATTATTCAATTTATCACGAGGAACTGAGTTCAGTGGCTAGACTACAGATATACAGTCTATCATATACAAATTGGTAATAACAGTAAACAGGTTGTACCTTCTCTTTGCTTATTTGGACGTAACGAGCCACAGCCCCAAAAGTAAAGTTATCTACGCACACAAAGTTAGGTCCTGCAAAGTCCAGGATGACTCCGTCTTCTCTGCCTATACCAATATGACCAACAAATGGAAGGAGCCATGAAATAACAGGGAGGGGTGTCCATACAATGCAGCATGGAAAACGAGCTCTTGATGGATCAATCTGCATGTTTTGGGGAACAGTGTGCTCAATCATCATGCTGTGGTTAGGTTCTGTATCCGATTCCATTGTAAGAACTGCAAAGACTAGATTGCTTTAGTATATATGCTGCTTATAAATCACGATTATGCTAATCATGTAACAAGTCTCCACTTCCGAATTCACCAAAAACAAAGGATATTGCAATCTTACCTAATTAAGCAAGAATTCAATAGCTTTTTATTTTGAATGTATGACCTTTTTCTTCTTTACAGTTTCTTCTCTTCTGCAATATTGATTTCTTTTTGGGGATGGGATGTGGTAGGGGCACAACACCTCTACTTGGATCTCAGTAAAGTTCTAACTGAATGGCTTTACTACTATCATTAAGGAATTTTTATCGCTTCCACTTGGAATACAATTATTTAGAGGAAAACCAGGTTCAATAAGGCCCCTAGCTTGAGATAAGATCCATCTCTAACAGGTAGGACCCATTGTAGCATCAGATGCACTCTTAAGTAATTTCCCCGTGGATCCTATATTGCTAGAAGTAAATCATATAAGAAAGTGGATTGGTATTCGTATGATTGTTACTTTCGAACATGGCATGCAGAGGAACACTTTAATAATTAGGTAAGTAGCAATTTTATAGTGCCACTTAAATAATTTCTTAGTTAGAGATGAAGCATGACTTTTGCTTAAAAAGCATAACATGAGACTTTTTATTTCAGGGGTTTATGGCTGCTTGAATAATTCACAGAAAATTATGATCTTCAGTGCTGCTTGGCTAAGCTCTCAGTTTTGTTTTCCAGATTCTGAATGGAGTCCCCCTTACATGTAAGTTCTATCACCACCAGTCTACCATTAGAATTGTTGGAAGCACCAATGCTTCATGGCTTGTTCATAACTTCTATTTGTAACAAATCTGCAGTGATCACTCTAAAGTGAGGATGCTTATCCGTTGTACCTAGGCTTTGTTATTAAATGCTGTGACAAAGCATATAAATCAAACTTAAAAGAGATTCATACCGAGAGATTTCTGGGAAAATTCATGCAGGAAAAAATCAATGCCCGAGGAGAAAACATAACAACATGAATCAGTTCCCTAATTTTCTATTTCCCTAATCAAGGAACTACAATTTCTCCAATTTGTCATTTCTTACAAACCTATGCGCAGTAATCGCAACAAGATCATTAATTGCAGAATTTCCATGATCATCACTAAACATAAATCAAACCAGAAATTCGGAATACATCCACAAAACCACTAAGGATCTACACGATGAAACAAAAAATAAATGTAGACACCATAAAATTTCCAACTTCCGGTTGTAATTGAACAAGATCTAACACGACGAAGCATATACAATTTAAGATCCAATAATCCAAAGAACAAAAATGAGCAAGTAATCTAGATACAGAATTGGGGTACCTGTGTTACGATCCAAAAACCCTCCAACAGAAAATTATGAAGATGACACGATCCAGGAACCGAGAGGCGTGAGCCCACGTTTTCTAGGTTAAAAAGTCAAAATCATGCTTTGACCAGCAGTTGGACGTGTGACATGATTGTAGAAATTAAAAGCGTGTTTCAGGTCGGTTATAAAAACAACTAAATGATTTGTTACGTTTTGACACCGATAATAAGTATTTTTAAGTGTTTGGATAAATAATTTATATCGATACCAAATCGGTATAAAAAGTTTTTAAAGAAGTTAAACCCTTTAGACTTATAATAAATTGATAAGTGCTTTTATAAAAAAAAATTAAGTTGTTTTAAATAAACAATCCCAAACACCTCCAAATTTTAATTTTGATATAAGAAAATTAGTAGACATGGATTGTATCTACAAGAATTAAAGCATGTATTTGATTTTATATGATATAAAATTCCCTATAAATGAATATAATAAAAATAAACACAATTTTATATGAAAAAAATATAATTTATAATTTATGTTTGTATAAAATAGAAATTACAGTCATTTGATGATCATAACATCGAAAGAAAAAAGTCAAGGTAATATTAACGCACGTTAATTATATCAACATGCATTACCGGACAACAAACCTTCAGTGACGAACTTTATCGAATGATATAATTCCTTTGCGATCACTGATGGAACATTGTCGAAATAGGATTTTATAATTTTGCACTGATGGTTTTCATATCCATTGTTAATATGCTAGTGATGTAATTAAACATATTAATGATGGATTACCGACAAAGTAGAAAACCATGGTTTGAAAAAATTAAATGAACTGTAAGTAACCCTCTGATGATTACCGAAGGATTACAGAAAAAATCAGAACTAAAATTTAAATGACCTATAGGTAATCTGGATTTCCTAGGGATTGTGATGGCAAAAAAATCAAATAAAAAAATAAAAATTAAATTTAATAATATGTTGGTAATCGCTGAAGGATCATCGAAGAAAATAGAAAGCAAATCAAATGAAAAACTAAAAAAAAATGAAATTTAAATCCTTTTGATCCCTCGTAAATCATCATAAGGGGACGAGACCTTCTTGACCCCCGCTTTATGACGATCTCGGTTTCGAGTTAGATTTATACAAATGTACTCTTCGTACCTGCTAACCATATTATAACCTGACTAAAATCTCTTCGATCTCGTGTAAATCATAATTACACAAAATGATTGATCACATTAAGAGAATCTCCAATGGCTGTTTCTCAATCTTGGTGGACCGGTTCTTCATCTAAATGCCAGTGTGGAAGGGAACAGGTTCAGAACCCGTTCTTCATCTAAATGGTGGAACTCAATCCGAATAATTAATCGAAAATAAGTATAATTTAGGTTAATATATGAATCGGCTCATGATTGACGGTAGAAGATTATTTATACAATATGTAGGAAAGATAAATCTAATTATACACGGTCATGAACCTCTAAAAGTGTTCATGAATAGAGATATCTCAATTCACCAACAATATTTAACTCTCATTTATAGTTATTGTCGAAGCAGTTGAGAAGCGTAAGAAAGGATCATAACCCTTGATTACCTTTAATCTCAAATCCATCCATGAATCGCACTTGATACGGGGATTGATCCGGTGCATCTCATCCTAATGTGCATCCGAGGGTGGTTATGCTTCTCATCTTAACTCTCATTCTCACCGAAACCCAACCCAACCCAACCATGTGTGTATATATGTATGTATGTGTATATATATATATATATATATGTGTGTGTGTGTGTGTATATATATGTATGTATGTATGCATGTATGCATGTATGTATGTATGCATGTATGTACGTAGGGAAGAATTCAAACGAGAACATCCCTGTTTTATAAAAATGCAAGAACATTTTCGGGCCTCCAAATTAATTAACATATTGAAAATTAGATCGAATAAATGAAAAGGAAATTAGTATTTATCCATAATATTTTGTTATCATAGATTTATCCTTATCTCTTACATGTTGTTACAATCATCATAGACCTGTTATGTCGATGCGTCCGTTGTCGATAATAATGTGATAAAACTGTGATAATTATCTGATTTTGTCATGATAATAATGTGATAATGATTTGATAAGTTCAAGACTTTTTATGATGTGATAATCATCTAATAATTAAGTAATTTTTGTTGTAATAGTGATGTGATAATGTTGTGATAATTGCAAACCAATGATGATCACGTCTACATTCATCTCTTTGTCTATTCATTATATGATTTTGCTGTGATAATTATTTGATACTGGTTAACATATTATACACACACACACACACACACACACACATATATATATATATATATATATATGCGATTTTAGAGATAAAGATGCCACCAAAAATACTGATAAATACGAAATCACATGATAATTATTAATCAATTAGTACTTTTTCTTTTAATTTTAATTATGAGTTAAGTAATTTTGAGGTCCATAAATATTCTCGTATTCTCGTAAAACAGAAATGTTCTCGTTTGAACCTCCACCTATATATATATATATATACACACACACACACAAGGGTTAAAAGGAAAACCACAAATAAATAAAAAATTGAGAAACACCATAATAACCATTTATTTGTCTAATTTGCACATGTGCGTAATATTAAATTATCTTTATGCACATGTAGATACCCGACAAATGAATGGTTATTAGTATGATTCTCAATTTTCCATTTTTTTGTGGTTTTACCTTAAACCTAAGTATATATTTTTGTGTATATATATATATATATATATTCAAATGACAACACCTCCATTAATTTTATGAAAATACGAGAACGTCCATAACATGTGATGTTACACGTGAGAAAACACAGTGGTGTTGTCCGCGACTTAGATCACACCAAAGGACGCCCGCATCTTTCATTTATTATCAAATGTGATAAACTATAATATCATATATGAAATGTTCATGACTGTTATTTGATTTCATATATATATATATATATATAACAACAAATAGAAATTTAATGTTGTATTTATAAACGATTATTTGTGTCTAGAGAAACTCATGTTGGGACAAGTAACCTTAAATAAAGGAAGGAGATAGAGGTGGCAACAAGCACTCTCCATGCCTTTTGGATCTTGAGACAATATTTTTAGACTTAATTAATGTTTTCATGACCTCCATCAAAATTCTCCTCCTCCTCCTCCTCCCATAACTATGGCTGCCGGAAAATCTCGTGGTTCCAAAAGACCTTCCGGTGGTGGTGCTTCTTGTAATTCATCAACAGCCACCGTACTCGTGTTCATATTCGTTTGCATTTTTGGTGTCTGGATGCTAACCTCTAACTCCATTGTTTCCCCTCAAAAGAAATCCATCATCATGGATTCCGTATTCGATAACGTTCATCGTAAGCGAAATCTACCACGAAAGATCCCGACTCATCATCATACTGTTTTCGAAGACAATCCAGGTGATCTACCCGCCGACGCCATTAAATCCGATGATGATTTCATGGCCCATGATCGAGAACTGGATCGAAACTACTCCAAACATGAAGACAATGAACCAAAAGAAACTGAGCATGACCACGATCATGAAATCACTAGAAATGGTTTTGAGACTTTGAATGATAGTGATATCAACCACCATGGATTTCAAGAAAAAGTGCGTAAAAAGGAGCAAAAACCGAAGACGAAAGATACGCAATCGTTCGAGGGGAACAAGAAACCTTACAAACAACATACTGAGAATATGATTACAACCAAGAAAAAGACTGAAAATGAAGCAGATCATCAAGAGAGCAATAGAAAAAAGCAAGTTACAGATGCGAATGAAGGTGACGAAGATCAAGAAAACCGTAAGAGAGACGAAGAACACGAAAAAGGACCGGACGAGGATACGGAAATACGATCCCACTCGATTGCAAACGAGACAAAAGCCCAATTTGAAAATCAAGAAGCTAAGAAAGAAACCATCACAACATCAAAGAAAGATAATACCAAAACAAACGAAATAAGATCTTTCGGGATGATACCAGACGAGTCAAACGAAGCAAAGAACGAATGGTTAACTCAAGCTGACCAATCTACGAACCATAATTCGAGAAGCCGAGACGGAGGCAATAACGACGGCGGTGGTAATACCGGTGGCGTCACAGTGAAGAATGACGTAGGCACGTCGGAGTACAAATGGGAATTGTGCAATGTAACGGCAGGGAACGATTACATTCCTTGTTTAGATAACGTGAAAGCGATCAACGCGTTGCGTGGTAGTAGGGACCATTTTGAGCATCGGCAGAGGCTTTGCCCCGATGAGGCTCCAACGTGTCTTGTTCCTCTCCCGGACGGTTACAAGACACCTCTCCCGTGGCCTCAAAGCAGAGATAAGGTACGAATACTGTTGGATTCTTACATCAGTTAAACACGTACCATCAAATAGTCACAAATGCTTGATAAATTTTAGGGTGTACAACGCAGATATGGTTCAATAACGTACCACACAAGGGGTTGGCAGCAGTAAAAGGGCACCAAAATTGGGTGAAGTTGACAGGGGAATTCCTCACTTTCCCTGGAGGTGGAACTCAATTTATCCATGGTGCTCTCCATTATATTGATTTCGTGCAACAGGTAACAGAATTTACGACCATTACATGTATTATCTAAAAGTGTTACAATAAGTTGATAATATGTAACGAATGTTTTAACAAGTTTTTTAGAACACTTTTGAAGTAAAATGTTCTTATTGGTTTTTTTTAGGATAATGACACATCTTTTTATAAAACATTTGTTTTATAAGACGGTTTTTAAAATAATTCATATCAGTTTTTTTATTTATTTCAAAAGTGTTCTAACAACTTGTTACATAGAGTCATCCAAAAGCGTGTAACACATTTATTTAAGACGCACAATTCACTACAACAACATTAGATTCACTACAAAACAAATAGCCTTCACCAACGGAAATATCAGTTGGTAATCCGTGGGGAAAAGCCATCACCGGTAGATCTCATTGCCGGAGAAAGTGTGGCCGATGATTGTGATTCCCGACGGATTTTCAATTACCGATGGAAAAATCCGTCAGTAATCCGCTATAAATCTGTCGGTAATTACCGGCGGGAAAATACGTCGGTGATGTCTCTTTGTTTTGTAGTTGTTTATAGGATGTCTAAAATGTCTAAACATTATAAGAAAATGCTTTATAGGACTTAAGTTTATAGGGCAAAAAGACGTTCTTTCTAAAATTGTTACGATATGTTTATAGAATAATTTTGGGTGTTTTAAAAAGTTTATTAGGGTGCTTTCAAAAATAGAATGTTGTATTAACTATTTTATAAGAATCTATTCGAAAAGTGTCTTATAAACACAAGTGTCTTATAAAAAGATGAATTTACAAGACACTTCTCAAAATTGTTCTATAAAATAGCTAATACGACAATTCATTTTAAAAGTGTCATAAAAACTCATTAAAATGTCCAGAAGCGTTCTATAAAAATATCATAACACTTTTAGATGTGACGCTTGATAGTTTCATTTTATAAATGGACGTCATAATAGAATATACCCTTGATTATTTTAGGTGTCTTATGGACCCAATTTTGTTGCGGTGATTGTTTGGTTATATAAAAATGTCTATTTAGATATATTTGACTTCCTGTAAAGTCGATTTTTGTTGTAATGATAAAAAACAATTAACGTAAACATGACTTAAAACCCAACTTCATCGACTTCTTACGAGGTGCAGATAGTACCCGAGATCGAATGGGGAAAGCACACGAGAGTAATACTGGATGTTGGGTGTGGAGTTGCAAGTTTTGGTGGCTATTTATTCGATAGAAACGTACTTACGATGTCATTTGCGCCAAAAGATGAACACGAAGCTCAAGTTCAGTTTGCTCTTGAGAGAGGAATACCAGCGGTTTCCGCTGTAATGGGCACTCAACGCCTTCCATTTTCAAGCGGGGTTTTCGATCTTGTTCATTGTGCTCGTTGTAGAGTACCTTGGCACAGAGAAGGTTTAGTTTTTCTGTAACTTATACAAGCATTCACTACAACAAAATCAGTTTTATAGAACGTCAAATATGTCTAAATTTTCTGAATAGACTCCTTTAGGGGATTTATATAAATAAGACTAAACAATTGTGCGTTTTATGTAAAAGTGTTACATGATGTTTTGAAGACATCCCAACAGGTTTTTTAGGACACTTTTAAAATAGAATGTTGTAATATTATTATAGGACATTTTTAAGAAGTATCATATAAACACAACTTTTTCAAATGATGTTATATACAAAGTCTAATACGACGCTTTAGTTCAAAAGTATTCTAAAAAACTTGTTAGAACCCCCAAATATCGTCCTATCAACTTAATGTAATACCTTCATATCTAACACTCAGGGGTTGTTTGTTTACCTTTTAATAGTTTCATTAAGAGACAACATCTGAATCGTTAAGAGGTGAATCTTGTTTGGCACCAAAAAAGTCCGCCTCTTAATGGTTCTGAAATCATCTGAATGATTTTGTATCCTAGATCTCCCTTAACCATTAAGAGCCCTAATTTCATTGTACACAATTACCAGACAATTGTATCTCATTTTGCAGAATATCATGAAAGCCTCTTTAATCATTTTGACCACTTAATCATTCTGCACCAACCCATTTAGCAACTACCAAACAACCTCTCAATTGTTGATTCTATAAACCTAACCAGTCTATTACTGGATTTAGACATATTTAACTTCCTACATAATCGATTTCACTGTAGTGTCGACCCGTGTTTTAAAACTTTACATGCTTATAAACAGTTAGAATCAAGTTGCTATTTCTTGTGAAGGTGGTACGCTTCTTTTGGAGCTTAATCGCGTTCTTCGGCCAGGAGGTTATTTCGTTTGGTCGGCAACACCCGTTTACCAGAAGCACAAAGAGGATGTCGAGATATGGGAAGGTGCATATCGTTAGAAAATCTTGTTTATCGACTCGAAACTCGGAAGTTTCTTAAGATAACTAACATAGGATCTTTGATTCAGCCATGTCTGCCCTAACAAGGGCTATGTGTTGGGAGCTTCTTACCATCAAGAAGGATAAGCTGAATGGAATTGGTGTTGCTGTCTACCAAAAGCCAGACTCAAATGAATGTTATAAGGAAAGAAAGAAACAAGAACCTCAGATGTGTGATGATAACCCAAATGCTGCATGGTATGTAGGAGTCGAATTGTTTAAAATTAATCTTTCACCGCAACAAAATCGGTTTTGTACGAAATCAATTATGTCTATAAATGTCATGGGAAATTGCTTTATACGACTTAAGTTTATAGGACCAAACAATTGTGCGTCCTATGTAAAGCGTTGCAACAAACTATAGGACGTTTTTGAACATTTTAACGAGTTTTTAGGACCTTTCTAAAATACGTCTTTATCTGACATTATTTGAAAAAATGTCCTAAAAAACAAATTTCTTATATAAACAGGCGTGTTTACATGCTAATACATAAGAAAGTGTCCTGAAAACTTGCTAAGACATTCAAAAGCATTGTATAAACTTATTACAAAGCTTTTACATAGAACGCATAATTGTTTGGTCCTATAAACTTAAGTTGTATAAATCACTACTCTATTAGGACATTTAGACATATTTGGTATTCTATAAAACCAATTTTGTTGCAGTGTATATCAATAATCTATATTTTTTTTTGGGTAAACGTGGGTGTATATCCAGTTATGCGGACCAACTACGAATGGCCTAAAGTCATTGCATGTGAACCTCCATGACCACAAGTACCACGAATGACTTGAAGTCATTGTATGTGAACCTCCATGGCCGCAAGTGCTTTAACAACGCTTGGATTCAAACCCGGAAAAGACAGGATTTTCAATACATCTGCCACTAACCAGTGCGCCATAACCCACGTGCTTAATCAATAATCTAGTTTTCAAAGCGAAATGATTAGCGATTTTCTTGGCAGGTATATACCGCTGCAAACATGTATGCATAAGGTGGCGACTATGGAGACAGAAAGAGGTTCACAATGGCCTGAAGATTGGCCGGCCCGAGTTCAAACGCCTCCGTACTGGTTAAACAAAACCCAGATCGGAATTTACGGAAAACCAGCTCCAAATGATTTCGAACAAGATTACGAGAACTGGAAATCAGTGGTTACCGAAACCTATATGAATGGTTTAAAAATAAGCTGGAATAATGTAAGGAATGTTATGGATATGAGAGCTGTCTATGGGGGGTAAGTATTACCATACATTCTTCTTCATCAACTGTTTTTTATTTATTACTGTGGGTGTCTAGACCAGCTTGTACACATCTCGACTAATCCCATGGGTCCGACAGAATAACCAGGAAAGGTGACCTCTGAGGAGGGGACCCAAAGGGCCACTACAAACAGATCGAGTTTAGAGGAAACCTAGAGCTTTTAAGGGGTGTTTGGGATTGCTTATAAAAAAAACTTATTGACTTATTCCGGTGTGACATCGGTAATAAGCACTTTTAAGTGTTTGGATAAACAACTTATACCGGTGCCAAACCGGCAATAAAGATTTTTTGAAGAAGTTAAATAATTCTGACTTATAATAAGTTGATAAGTGCTTTTCTAGAAAAACATAAGTTGTTTCAAATAAACAATCCCAAACACCCCTAAGTGTCCGTTTAGAATGCTTTATAAGACTTGAGTTTATAGGAACAAAGTGTCTTATCTAAAAGTGTTACAATAAATTTATTGGACGTTTTTGGACACAGTAACAAGTTTTTTAGATATGTCGTGTTAGATATTTTATATATAAAATATCGTATTAGGTATTAGGTATTTTATATGATACTATTTGAAAAAGCGTCTTATAAAATAACTGAAACAACTTTTATTTTAAAAAAAATCCTAAAAAACTTGTTACGATGTTTTATAAATTTATTTTTAACACTTTTAGATATGACACTTTATTTGTTGGTTATATAAATTTAAGTCTTATAAAACACTTTATTAGAGCACTTGAACACCTTATGCGTCCTATAAAGTCAATTTTGTAGTAATCGCCTAAACCTTATTGATAATTGAGTAATACCTTTTTTTTAAAGATATGACTCATTAATTTGTTTTAAAAGGAGATACAAATTTCGACCGGAAGCTAAACAAGTTTCGATTTTGTAGGTTTGCTGCAGCTTTGATGGATCTGAAATTATGGGTGATGAATGTTGTGAACATAGATTCTCCTGATACGCTCCCGATGATATACGATAGGGGTCTTTTGGGGATTTACCACGACTGGTGTGAATCGTTTAGCACGTATCCTCGGACTTACGATCTTCTTCATGCTGATCATTTGTTTTCGAACTTGAAAAAGAGGTGATTCCAGTAAACAAATTCTCCACGCATGATGAAAATTATTCATAATGAAAATACATGATAAGAATTAATGCGTGATGTTCATGATTTTTCAAGATTATTCATCACGAAAATTAAATACATGAAATAATTGGTTTAACTCCAACAAATTTGGCTTTATAGGACGCCTAAAAAATATATAAACGTCCTAATAGAATACTTCATATAACTTAAGTGTATAGGATATATATAACTATAAAACGTCATATCTAAAAGTGTTACAATAGGTTTATAAGACGATTTTGACCCTTGTGTTTTTAGGACACTTTAATGTCATATAAAATAGCTAATATGACACTTTATTTTAAAAGTGTTCCAAAAAATGCTAAAACTCTTAAAATCGTCCTATAAACCTATTGTAACACTTTTAGATTTGACATTTTTTTGGTTTCGTTCTAAGTCCTATAAAGTATTTTATTAGAACGCTTAAACATTTTTGGCGTCTTATAAAAACAATTTTTTTTGTTGAAAAATGTCTTCAGTTTCTCAAAATATTTATGATTTTTATCTGTGCAGATGCAAGATCACACCGGTTATGGTAGAGGTAGATAGAATCACGAGGCCAGGAGGGAAACTAATTGTTCGAGATGAGTCGAGCATGTTAGAGGAAATCAAGAACTTGTTGAAGTCGCTACACTGGGAGGTTTATTTAACTTCTTTTGAGAACCAAGAACGAATACTCAGCGCCCAAAAGTCAACTTGGCGGCCGAAGACATACGCGACTCGAAATTGATCATGATCATTAGAGACCAGATCGACATAGGATATAGAATCTTAAACTTGAGATCCCGATCATATTGAACTATAATCTCATTTCAAGAAATGCACAAAAACTGTAAAAACCGGTAGTATGCAGTTCTTAGATGTCAATTATGTTCTCAGAGACCATATTAATTCATGTTACAACAAAATTGAGTTTATACAACGTAACAAATATTCAGGTTCCCAATAGACTGTTTCATAGAACCTACTTTATAGAGCAAATGATAAAATGTTCTATCTAAAGATGTTTCAATAAATTTATAGGACATTTTCATATAAAACAATCTTATTAACTATTTAATATTATAAGACACTATTAATTTGAAAGTGTCTTTTAAAATAAATGTCGTATAAAAATATGTGTTTATATGACACTTCTCAAAAGAGTTTTATAAAATAGCTAATACGATTTATTTTAAAAATGTTTTAAAAACCTTGTCAAGACGCCTAAAAACGTCTTAAAAACATATTTTTCAGAAGTGGTATGAAAAGGGTAATGTTGTGATGCTCTATGAGAGTCTTATGCAAACTATTCATATTAGTTCAAGACGAACTGAACGTATGATTTGGGTAAGAATTGATAACCAAATCGATTGCCAATTCTTGACTTAGTGGGAAGCCAAGGTGGACCAGTCTGTCAACATACCCTTTCATTTTCAAAACTTGGGTCTAGATTGACAATCATCATGCAAGCATGTAGTGCTTTGACTGTATCAAACCTCTCCTATCTAGCTTGTAGCTGAAACATGGACTTCAATGAGATAATCACATCTCGTGCAGTCATGCCTTCATGATCTCGCAATAACTCGGACATCATGGAAGCTAGCATAAGGCAACCAACATCTAGTGAGTCATTGACATACTTATCATAAGCAGTTATGATCTTAGTTGAAGCAATTATAGCAGAAGTGTTTGAAGGGGGGTTTTCTAAAACGTTGAACTTCTTTTCATGTCTAAGGACGACACTTAGGAAACGAAATCATTATAGGATGTTCGTCTCGTTTAGTTTTTTCTTATCAAGAATAGACCACAGTGTAAACTCGGATAGGTTGTTTGCGTTTGTTTTTGTGGTGGTAGTAGACATCTACAAAATTTAAGTTCAATTTTAGTAATTTTAAAATCTCAAATAAAATTAATTAACCTTTCAAAAGTTATTTTAATTTGATCTAAGATCCATATTTCACCAATTTCTATAAATTATCAGATGCAATTTTTTATGGAAATAGATTATTTAGGTAGACATCGTTCAATTACATTCAATGTAACTGTTAGGGGCTGTTTGTTCGCGGAATTCAAAGATATTTGATGGAATTGGAATGCCATATTTAACTTTGACCAAATTCCAATTCCTTTGTTTGGTTAATTTCTTGAAATGAATGAAATCCTTCAAATTCTATTGAACTCCACAAATTATTGAATTCACCATTCATTGGCATAATGAAAGGAAATGAATTCCATCACCACCCACCACAACCATGCTACTATTGTTCGTTATGCCCCACCCCTAACCCTCCCACCACCACCACCACCACACCACTATTGTCGTCGCCACCCATCGTACCCCACCACTAACCACCATGCCACTATCGTTGTCATCACCACCCATCCCCTGGCCACTCACTACACATCCTTACTATGACCTTGCTACTACTGTTATTGTCACGCCTCTAACCTAACCCCTACCACCACACCATTATTGTCATTGTCACAACTACCATTTACCCCCAGCCCACCTTATCCCAACACACCACTGGCCACCATGCCATTATTGTTTTCATCATACTCACCCACTTCCAGCCACCCGACCACCATCCCACCACTTTCGTCGTCACAGCTACCACCCCGATACCCATCCCCACTGCCCTACCCCGCTGCCCCACCTTGCTCCTAACCTAACCCCCCACCCACACCACTACTGTCGTATTCACAATTGCCACTCACTTGCACCCGACCTTACCCCAACCCACCATGCCACTATTGTTGTCGTCATACCCACTCACTCCCAGCCACCCGACCACTATTCCACCACTATCATCGTCACTGCTACCATCTTGCCACCTACCCCTACCTACCCTACCGTCCCTCCTCGCTCCCACCTCACCTACTCCAACTCACCATTAACCACCATCCTAGCACTGTAGTCGTCAAAGCTACCACCCACTGCCGCCCTCTGGTCCCACCCCTACCGCCTCGCCCCACCTGCCCCCAACAACCCCAACCTATAGAGCAGGGGTTTGGTAGGGTGGGGCAGAGTGATAATAGTGACATGGTGGTTGGTAGGGTGTGGACGGGGCGGTGGGTGAGATAGTCCAAACAACGACTTCCAATTATTTTGAGAGATTTCATTCCAATTCCTACCAACCAAACGCATGGTCAAATTCCATCAAATTCCATTTTCTGAACCAAACACCCCCTCACGTTTTGTGAGATTCTATTGAATATATCATATATTGGAATTGACATGTTTAATCCCACTTCAACGGCCTTAAAAATACTAATAGATGGCCAATGCAACTATCTATGACATTTCCAGGTAAACTAACCATACTAAGGTATCGTGATCCCACCTAAACACTTAACTTAGAGTTTGTTGGGATCAGTCGTCCAAAACATGACTATTTAAGCGAGTGGCCAAATACAATTGTTCACTTAAATCTCAATTTTTTGGTGCCTTGTCTCACACTAAATTACCCGACATGATTAGCTAGACACTAACCATAAGGGAATCTATAAGCCTTGACAAGTACCTTAAACGAGCAGTGTTTAGTTTACATTTGTGAAACATTATCTGAAAATAAAATCTTTAGTTTAAAAGCTTATCCAAAAATCAATTTGTTTTGATAATCATATCAATTTAAAATATCTTATTTTATTGCCAATTTAAAATTTATTTTATGTTTCAATTTAATTTTAAAACGTTTGCAACTATAATAACAATTGAAAGTAATAAACAACATGCAAGCGTACAATAAACAACCACAACATTATAATTATGGTTTCATTAGGAATATGGACATGTTTTTATCAAGAATGTTATGACATACTCGTCATGAATGCACGATTTATGATGAATAATACTTTTACATTCATTTTATTTACGATAAATATTCATCCTGAAAAAGAGAGACATATGATATCCCTCTCTGTGTGTGAGATTGGTTCACTATCTTTAACAATATGGCTGCATTTTATTGAGAGAAATTGATGGCAAAGCACATGAGGAGCACATGGGAAGTGAAATATGAAAAGGGAAGTGAAGAATGGACACTTCATGATGCTTAATAAAGCGAGAAAACCCATCCAAAGAAAAAAAGCACTTTCACCAAAATGGCAAAAGCAATTCTACTTACTCAACCTCTTCCCACTTTCCCTACCTTTCTATTTTTAGTAACCTTCTTTATGTACTCCTCATCCCAACTCCTATCTCAACCATTTGTACAGCATCCACTCTCGATTCTAAGTTATAAAAAGGATTTCAAAGTTACCAATCACCCAACCACCATCACATCGATCTCTCTTTTCATTTCTCCATCATCAGCTGCTTCATTAAGTTGTGGGTTACGTACACAGTTCAGTTGGTTTCAAGAAATCTCATCATACAAGAGATTTAGAGAGAGAAAGTGAAAGAGAGAGAGAGAGAGAGATGGGGAGAGGGAAGATAGAGATAAAGAAGATAGAGAACAACACGAACAGGCAGGTGACATACTCGAAGAGAAGAAATGGGATATTCAAGAAAGCTCATGAGCTCACTGTTCTCTGTGATGCCAAGATCTCTCTCATTATGTTCTCCAACACTGGCAAATTCCATGAGTACATCAGCCCTTCCACCACGTAATAATATATACATACACACCATCTGTATCTCTATATATATATATATATATATATATATATCTTCTACCACCTTTGAATTTGCTTGCCAATTATAAATCTTGATTCTTGGGAAATTTACACAGGACTAAGAAGATGTATGATATGTATCAGACTACCCTAGGTTTTGATCTATGGAGCTCCCACTATGAGGTTCACTTCTCTCCCATTCCTCTCTCTCTTCAGGATGCATTTTCATGGTTTTTGTTAAAGATTGATTCTACTGTTCCATGATGACTTGTATATGGATGTGTAGAGGATGAAGGAAACAATGAAGAAGCTGAAAGATTCAAACAATAGACTTAGGAAGGAGATCAGGTGAGTCTAATCGGTACAACAAAATCAGATTTATAAGACTCTAAAAATGTCTAGGGTCGTTTGTTTACATCTTAATAGTTCCATTAAGAGACAGTCTCTGAATCGTTAAAAGATGAATCTTGTTTGGCAAAAAAAAAGTATGGCTCTTAATGGTTCTAAAATCCTCATAATGATTTTGCATCCTAGGTCTCCCTTAACCATTCAACGCCTTAATTTCATTATAAATAATTACCAAACAATTATATTTTATTTTGCACTATATCATGAAAGTTTTTTAATCATTCTGACCGTTTAATCATTTTACACTAAACCATTCAGCAACCACCAAGCAACTCCTAAGCGTCCTAATAGACCGTTTTAAAGGATTTAAGTTTATAGCATCAATCAATATAGTTACCTATTGTAATACGTTTATATGACGTTATAACAAACTTTTAAGGACATTTTTAAAATAAAACATTGTATTAACTATTTATACTAGAAGAGTACTCGTGCATTGCATCGAGAAACATTTCCATTTCAATGTTTCGTTTTATTTTTTATCTATGTCGATATAATACGATTTTATGTGGTTTTGAAAAATAGATAATGTTTCTATTTTTGAATAAAATATAAATTTAAAAATATCATATAAAATTTGCAAAAAATATATCAATATTAGTATCAAATTAACTATTTAAAAAGTTTTTGTTTGTGTATTGTTTTTAATTCAAAATTTTTATTATAATTTAATTTAACATAACGAAGTAACTTAATTTAGGTTTAATAATATTTTTTTTATAAAGATAATAATTAAATATTATGTTAGAACTCAATAATTATCCTAATTATATTTTAAAATGAGATGTTTGTCCTCTATTTGATTGTGTTTATCCACAGTTAATTACACAAATTCAAACATAGAGCTTTAATAAATTGTACTTATGGACAATTTACTTGTAATTTTGAATTTTAAATAATATGCATCAATAAACAGTACTTTATACATAAAAAATGGTTTTTAAGTATTTTTGTCAAATAAACCTTGCGTTCTCGCACAATGGTTTTCAATAATCAGTACTTTATGTGTTAATACAATACCTCTAAATTTTTTTCTATAAAATAGTTAACACCAATGCTTTATTTTAAAAATATGATGAAAAACTTGTTAACACATCCAAAAGAGTCTTGTATACTTGTTACAGTATTGTTAGATGGGTAGCTCCATTATTCGGTTCTATAAACTTAGGTCCTATAAAACAGTCTGTTAGCACAATATTAATATTTAGACATTTTGGACGTCCTATAAACCCCGATTTTGTTACGTTGAATATAATAAAGATTGAACTTTCTTGTGGGTAATTGCAGGCAGAGAGTTCTTGGAGAAGATCTAGATGGTTTGGACGTCAATGATCTCACCATTCTCGAGCAACAGATGCAAGATTCACTTACCGTTGTGCGAGAACGCAAGGTTTCATACACTTTTTGGCTTCAAATTACTTTCAAATGCATAGATTTACCTAATGTTTTGAATCAAATAAACGATTTATTGATCATTTGCGCTTGACAGTATCACGTGATCAAAACTCAGACAGACACTTGCAGGAAAAGGGTAATTATTAATGGATCTCCAATATTCGATTTTAGTTCTTTTAGTTTGTGGAATGGAGCAAGTAAACCAAGTCCAGTCCTTTATTTGGAAAACTCACTTCTGAAATTTATTGACCACAGGTGAAGAACTTGGAGCAAAGAAATGGTAATCTTCAACTAGGCTATGTAAGCATCTAGCGAGCCACAAACATATACACACACACACACATATATATATATATATATATATCTATACAGGGGATCGTTCAAATAAAAACCACTCAATTTGTAAAAACCGTGAAAACCTTATTCAACCAATCATAATTTTTCATTTTGTTTATTTTTTTTTTTGTAATTATGAGAGGTTGATTAACCATTTTTATTGTGGAGAGTGTTAATTATGGATATTATCATCTTCATTATTTTAATTTTAGAGAAATACATGAAACTGTTTCATTAAAATGTCATTAAGTAGTATATGAAACAATTTCATAACCATATATGAAACAACTTCATAACCATATATGAAACAACTTCATCAAAAAGAGTATTATATGAAACAATTTCATAAGATTAAACAATTTCATGAAAAAATTTCATAAGATTACGACGGATGAGAGTAATTTTTACGGTTTTTACAAATTGGAGTGGTTTTCATTTGATCGCTCATCTCTCTCTCTCTCTCTCTCTCTCTCTCTCTCTATATATATATATATACATATATAGACTTGGGATCACGTGAGACCGACCTGTTTTCGTGAGACCTGTGAGACCAGTTTTTTACACTTGAAACTTCACAGCAAAATGCTGTGAAGGTAACCTTCACAGTGTTTTTGCTGTGAAGTTTCAAGTGTAAAAATGTGATCTCACGTGTCTCACGAAAATAGTCTGGTCTCATGTGAACCCAACCCTACATATATATATATATATATATATATATATATATATATACACATACATATATAGAGTTCGTTTCAAATGCAAGCCATTACATTTGTACAACCAATGCAACCCAATAAATTGAGATATTAATGAAAATGATGGGAGTTCATTTATTATAATTTGAATATTTATGGAAGATGAATATGGTTCATTAATTATGATCAATACTTTATATTAGTAAACAATCAAAACTTCTATGAAATCACATATTCATCAAATTAAATGGACGGTTAAGATTAAGTTGTATTGGTTGTACAAATGTAAAGAGGTTGTATAATAACCCACATCTACATATATATATATACACACACACACACACATATATATATATATATGTATGTATAATATATACACAGACACGTGATTGACTTGGATCATGTGAGAACTGAAGGTACAAAAAAATATTGATCCTTCACAGCAAAAACATTGTGAATGTTTGTTTTTGATGTGTATGTTTGGTGTATTTTTGTGCATCTCACGAAAACACGGTGGTCTCACAGAACCCGACCCTTTTATTTGATCATGTTAGTTTGTACAAAACAACCATTTTACTAGCAAAGCTACAAAAAAGGACAATAAAGTTTACGATTTCTTGCGTTTTTCTATTAAAATTATCGGAATACGATGATTATTATGTAACGAAGTAATATCTTTAGTGATCAAGTATGCAAGACATTGCAAACTTTAAGTGACGACTTCTTTTCTATCTTTACAGTTAATTACAATGGACGTTTTACCCAAAAAAATACAGAATAGAATAGTTGATATGGAATCTATTCTTTTCCTTTTCAGGACACGGTACGACATCTAGAGAAAAAATATGCCACGGGGGAGAACAGGGGAGAGTATGAATCTACTATCACGTATTCAAATGGCGTACCGGACCTCTATGGCTTCTGTGCGCATCCTAACAACATTCCCCATGGCTACGAGCCCCATGATCCTCGCATTGCTTGAATTTCCAGTTCATCGATCGGAATGCTATATTTCTCTCTCTCTCTCTCTCTCTCTATATATATATATATATATATATATATATATCTTAGGTTATTAAATAGAGGATTAGTGATCAACAATTTATAAACAAAATAGGTAGGTGATGAGTATAGACTATAATGCGACAATCTAACACTATATATAGCTTTTGGTAGCTAGTATGTTGTTATGTGTAATTTTCTTCATGGATTATCGGATCTTCCTTTGTATTTTTAAGTGAAAATTGAAGTTGTATTGACTACGATCACAAGATATATTATCTTAAACCACAAGGGTGGTGTCTGATTGGTTTGAGCTTGGCTTCAAAGATCAAAAATATCAGGAGGTTCCAGGTTCAAATCCAAAGAGGAATAAAAATCCCCTTGTGGCKATGGAGGTTCAAATGCGATGACTCCGGGCTATCTGCAAAATAGGTGGTTGCCCTGTGATTAGTCAACTCGCATAGTGGGTTGGATATCCAGGTTAATAAAAAAAAGATATATTATCCTATAAATATTGTTTTCAGCACTTGGACCCATTGAACAATGCCACAAAGAGTTGAAACAATAAGCATGATATATATATATATATATATATATATATCGTCGAATACATTTACATTTGTGTGGTCATGCCCGAATGTGAAAATAGTAAGCTAGACAAGTCAAATTAAGTTAAGATAGTTTTTATATATGTTTATGTTGCAATAGGTGTGTTGGTTGAAATGGATGTAACTGCCATCCTTTTGAACCATCGCATCTCTCAATTGATGTCTTTTAGGTTGTATAAATAAAAATAATATGGGTATGTACAAGGTTGGATGTTTTAATAAGAAAAGTTGTATATTTGTGGGTATGATATTGCATCTTACTATGTTCTCCAACAAATTGGTATCAGAGCCAATTCATCCATGGCAACACTGCAAACAACAATACATTACAACCTCAATTACCGAAACTAACAGGGATAAATTATCATCACTGGAACATACAAATGAGAGTATTGTACGAATCGCAGGAACTTTGGAACATTGTTGAAAACGGCTACACATAATTGGTTCAAGCAGAAGGAACAACGCACCAAAAAATGCTCGAAGATAGAGACAACAGGAGAAAAGATAGAAAGACATTGTTCTTTATATTTCAAACAGTGAACGAAAATATCTTCGAACGTATTTCATCTTCAAGAACTGCAAAGGAAGCGTAGGACACCCTCTATAGGACATATCGTGGAGAAGAACGAGTGAAAATAGTAAGACTGCAGACCAATGAGGACAATCTCAATAGGAGGAAGCAAATACATATTAACATTCATTGACGATTATAGCAGAAAGATTTAGACGTACTTTTTGAAAGAAAACACAGAGGTGTTTTGGACGTTTGTTACATTCAAAGCATTTGTTGAAAATCAAAGTTATCAAAGGATAAAATGCTTAAAAACCGACTGTGGAGGGGAATTTAATTCAAATCAATTCCAAGAACTTTTGAAGGATAATAGAATCCAAAACAACTCACTACACGCTACAACTCCCAATAGAACGGGGTAGCCGAGAGAAAAAATCGAAGCTTATTAGAGATGGCAAGGAGCATGCTTAAGAGTAAGAAACTACCTGATATGTTTTGGGCTAAAGTCGTGGCCTGTGCAGTATATTTGATGAATAGAGCATGCACCAAATCCCTTGAAAGTATCACTCCTCAAGAAGCATGGTGCGGACATAAACCTGGAGTAAGTCACCTCAGAACGTTTGGTTGTTTGTGGTCGGTTATATTTCACACATTTAGACTTAATGAAATTGGGCCACAAAGCAAGTATACAATACGGCCCAACGTCGTCTTTCCAAGTAATAAAGTGGTACAAGTACCGGATTATCGTCCACAGAGATTGTAGCCAAAGTTAGATTAGAGTCCAAAGAAAGAGATGATTTCAGATGACAATTTTGAAGACTTTTCTTTGATTTTAAGGTGATCCAAAACAGAATACAGAATATATAAAAGAAGCAAGGGTGTAAGACTTAAAGTGAGACCTAAACACAAATTCCAGCAGCCAATGCTATAGGAATGCTACAGCAAGCAGTGYTTCGAAACTAAGTTCCACCATCTATTTTGAAGGCATTCCTCTCGGACTTCACCATTTCACTATCTTATAGCTTTCCACCCATATCTCTATGTGGTGTCCGGACCGGGAAAGTGACACAATGGTGTTTTCAAGTCGATTCCCATATCATTCGAGTTGGCATGTTCTTGATAGTTCATCTCTGAATCTGTCACACTTTGACACTTTTGAAGAGCGACCAACCCGTCGGGAGTTAAGGTTTGAAAAACATAAATGACAAGTCTCCTTGTCAGCAACTTTCTCAAGTCTACCTCTTATGTCATCCAAGTTGACGTGCTTATTGATGGCTTATCTCTAAGTYYATCGYABTTTAACACTTTCAAGTGATCAACCCGTCAAGAAGTGTGCTTGGTTTTATAAAAACTCGAATGAAACAATGAAACGTCGTTTACGAAACACTTAGCTACTTTCGTTTGGTTTAAAAATCTCACATTTATGTCTTACACCCAAGCTATAAAAGCTTTTTTTGAAGTATATAATATTTATATACGGCAAATGCAACAAATAAACTCACACWCCCTCCTCACCTATGGTGAGGTTTGAACCCCTGACCTCCTAGAAGGCCAAGGGCTACGATACCGCTAGGCCAAAGGCCCTTTGGTAGCTATAAAAGCTTAGCTACTCATAACGGAAAGTAAAAAAATAAATGAAGGAAAATAAAGACATAAACGTAAATTGCGTAAAGTAAATAACGAGAAAATAAATGACGGCAATGTAAATGACGAGAAAAATAAATGACGAGAATGTAAATAGCGAAAATGTAAATGACAAGAATGTAAATGACGAGAAAATAAAAGACGAGAATGTAAATGACGGAAAATAAAAGACGAGAATGTAAATGAAGAAAAAGATGAAGAACTTCAAGAGCTTAATTAAAACCACCCTTGAAGAGGGTTTACAATACTAGCAAATGGAATGGATGAAAGTWGGAGTAATGGATGGTTTAGAAGGCACCCCAAGCCTTCTTTTTATACTCAAAATGGGTCACTAGAAGACAAAAATAAAAGACTTAGAGGCTAAGTATCCAAAAGTAAGTTACAACCCAACAAAAGAGTAACTAAAAAGTACAAAGGCCTAACCAAAGTCTAACATCAGATTTTTCAATAAAACCCAGCTTTTACAGCTGTCTTCCACCTTCCAAAAAGTCAGCGTCTTATCCATTAAGCCCTCCAAAAAGCTGCGCATGAATCAGATCGATGCTGCACCAATGCTGCAGCATCTGCTGTTTTCACAAAAACTCTCTATTAGCTTTATCCAAGCATACCAACAAGTCAACCACAATATTTAGCTTCATAATAACAAATGTACAAAGAAATAAATGAAAATGACTCAAAGTGGGAATAAAAAGAAATTTATTATAACTAAAAAGACGTAAAATGAGTACTTTATGTGTTAAATTCTCAACACATATCACACCCCCAAACTTAAACCGTTGCTTGACCCCAAGCAACCAAAAGACAAACAAAAAGACTCAATTTACACAAAAATGCATGACCAAGGCATTAAGTGCCCACTCAATGAGAGTTATACCAAACATGAAGTTTATAGCCTTTCATAAATCCAAGATGAGTCACTCAACACCAAGTTTTTTTGTGTGAACCATAAGCTAGCATTACCCTTTTCTTTGTTAAGCTCAAACACAATCACATATTTAGGATCAATAGGGCTTATAGGATTTACTCTCTTTGGCGTTTCTTTTCTCTCATAGCCTTTTTCCTTTTATACTCCACATATAAAATTTTCAAATTTTTGGGCACTTTTGGCCTCTTTTGATTGGAGTGTGCACATAGCCTCTATGAGACTTTTATTGTGCTTTTTCAAAACACATAGCTCCTATGGGACTTTTGTTGTGTTTTTCCAAACCCTTTTGTGATAATGAGTCAATTTAGAGCTTTGCTCTTTTGTATTGACTTTTTGTCCTTATGTAAACTTCTCCCCCAAACTTGAATACGACAATGTCCTCATTGGAGATTTATGGGGTAAACGGTGTTTGAAAGGTGCAAGTGGCTAATATGATCATAGAAAAGAAGGCGTATCTCATTTCCTAATAGTGATTGTGTGATCAAAGTGTTTTCCCAAAAAAGGTTTTGCTAGTTCTAGCAAAAACAAAATACCTTGATTGAATGACAAGTAATCAATAAAATTATTTGGGCTATGATCTCATGTGCAACATACCTCAACTCAAATGATCATGCATAAAAATTAAGACTAAAAACTAAAAAAAAACTATTCCCGACTCAAAAAGTGAAATATGAAGCTAAAGTAAGGTGGTAGAACATGTCCTACTCCGAAGGAGTAGGCTGTGAAGTCTGAACTGCCATCTCCTTCTTCAACTTCTCATTCTCTTCAAACAAACACTTGTTATCCACCATGATGGCCTTCAGAATGTTTTCACGAAAGTTGATATTCTCACCTGTTATGAGACTAAACAAAAGCACCAACCTTTCTACAAAAATGGAGCTGTTATGATTAGTCGATGATAAATAATGTCTAATAAAGCTTATCCAAACATTCTTATCAGAGGACAGATTAGCAGCTTTAAAGGTTTTCAACATGAATTGAGTGTAAGGCTTCCAATCAGTCTTAGGTATTCCAAGGAAAGTCATGATCTCAACCAAATATGCCTCAGAGGTCGTGTGCAAGAGTGCATAATTCTCAGAATCTATGTGAGGTGAGAGTTGTTTCAATTCTAAGTCAAATGGTGATATAATGGACGGGGTGAAGTCTTTCTGCTCACTATTTTCCAGCAACTCAAATGTTGTAGCATCCACTTGGACAATATCATTTCCTATTTCCTCTATTTCCTCAACATCTTCTTCTATTTCCTCATCACACTCCTCTTCCAACTTAAGGTTTTTCTGAATTCCTTCTTCAAGGCACATTTCCTCTATTTCTTTTATCTTTGAACACTCCTCCAAGTAATCAGGGTACTTTAGAGAGTTGAAGACATTAAATGTGACTTTTTGGTCTTGAAGTCTCATGGTCACTCTCCTTTCTGTACATCTATCAAAGTTCTTCCGGTGGCTAGAAATGGTCTCCCTAAAATAATAGGAATGTCCTTATCTGCCTCAAAGTCTAGGATGATAAAATCTGTCAGAAATATGAACTTGTCAACTTGTACTAAGACATCCTCAATCTTTCCCTTAGGGTATGCTATGGATTTGTTTGCCAATTGGAGTGTAACCGTGGTAGGTCTAGCCTCCCCTATGCCTAAGGTGTTGAAAACAGATAAAGGCATGAGGTTGATACTAGCACTTAAGTCACACAAAGCTTTCCCAATCTCTTTCCCACCTATAGAACAAGGAATAGTGAAACTTCCCGGGTCTTTAAGCTTTGGAGGTATCTTGTTGGTCAGAAGTGCACTACATCCTTCGGGTAAGGGCTATAGTCTCGTATTCAATCAACTTCTTCTTCTTACTTAGGATGTCCTTCAAAAACTTAGCATAACTAGACATTTGCTCAATTGCCTCAACAAGTGGGATGTTGATGTGCAATTCTTTAAACACATCCAAGAATTTCTTAAAATGCAGTTCCTCTTTTTGATTTCTCAACCTTTGGGGGTAAGGAACATAAGGAGGAACTGGTTTTATCACATTCTTGCTTGGATGTGTTGTGCAAGATGGGTCTTGAATGCCTTGAGTCTTTGTTGTGCACTTTGGAGGTTTAGATGGAGTCTTAGCATCAAGCTTAGGGGTCTCTAAAACCTCAGTCCCTTCTGATTTTTTTAAAACATCTTCTGGAAACAGTAAAAGATAGTCTGATCTTGGGGGAACAGAAGTGGTGGTATCAGATGCTTGCTTCTCTAAAGGTTGGACCGGTCTTTCTTTGGCAGGTACCAATGTTGTAGCATCAGCTTTTGACAAACTTGGTGCACTAGCATTTTGCACCTTTTCAGTCAACTCCTTCCCACTCCTAAGGGTCACTGCTTTCACATGTTCCTTTCCTAAGGCTCTCGGGACTTCTGTGTTACTAGGCAAAGTACCAAGGACTCTATTAGTTTGATTGAGTGCAAGTTGACTGACTTGGGTTTCCAGATTTCTGATAGCAACACTTTGTTGATTAAAAAGAGATTGATTTTGAGAGTTTTKTTGGGTTATCAAAKCTTGATTTTGAGCTTGAGCATGCGCAAATAACCCTTTTATCATCGCTTCCAAAGAAGTTGATAAATCAGACTGAGGAGGTGGCTTGTTTTGAAAAGGTGGTTGAGCAGTTTGAAAATTTTGGTGATGAGTCTGAGAGTTAGAACTGTTTCCATGATGTTGTGGTTGGAAATTAGAAGTTCCTTGTTGCTTAGGTGCGGGTGGATTTAAACATGGACTGTTCCAAGAAAAATTCGGGTGTTGTTTCCAACTTGCATTGTAATTGTTGGTATAGGGACCAGATCCATTATGAACAAAGTTTATGGATTCAGAATTATGAGGACAATGTCCATACGAGTGTTCCCCACCACAACACACACACTGCACAGATAGGACTGTTGGGACTGGTGTATTAGCAACTTGTTGTCCTCCCTGACCAGAAGTTAAATTTTTCAGCAGGTTGGTCATGGAGGTAAGCTGAGCTGTTAATGCAGTATATGCATCTACATCATGTATCCCAGCAGTCTTATTCTGTGATTGAGCACGTGGGTCTGCCCAATGCCCATTGTTGGCTGAGATCTTTTCTAGGATTTCATATCCTTCATTATAGGTCATGGCTGTAAAGGCTAGGGGTGTCCGCGGTCCGGTTTGGGCGGTTTAACCCCTCAGACCACAATCCAACCCGTAATAGCGGTTTATAAAATTTTCAAAACCGAGCGATTTGAGATCAAGTGCCCAGACCGGTCAAACCAGACCACGAAAAGACTGTTTGGTCTGACTGGTTTAGGCGGTTTGGACCTTTAATGGACTTTAAATATTAAACTTAAAAAACATATATAATTTAGAATTTTAGATTAAWTATCCATTTTAACAAAACAAAATATCCAAACAAATAAATGTAATAATTAAACAGCTCTTGAGTCCAAAATCCAAACAATCCAAAGTCCAAAGAAATAAATATATAATTCATATTAGAAAACAAACAAATTAACAAAGTTACAATTCCACTTCCACTGTGAGTATTGAGTAACAAAATCCACGATTTCACAACCTTCAATTCTTGACTAAACATAATAGAAGACAAATCTTAGTTGGTTGAATAACTTGGTTCATGTCTTGATAATGTGTGCCGAAATCAAACCATGAATTAGTAAATATCGATAGATTGGTAGAGTTCTTAAGGGATTTCAAAATCTGGAGACCATCAATGTCAAATGTGTCAATATGTTTATTGGTTTAGGGGTTTTTAGGCGACGATTCATTTGGATTTGATTATGTTAGATGTTAGGCTTTATGTTGGGCTTAGGGATATATTTGGATCATAGTCCATAAGTTAAAAAAGTTGAGAATGGTAATACTAAAATAAATAAATATGTATTTGGCGGTTGGTTTGGCCCAAACCGCCTAAAAAAAGTTTCAGACCGCAAACCAGACCGGACAGCCCGGTTTTGCTATTTTCCAAACCAAACCAAACCACCAGACCGCTCAAACCGTCAAAAACGGTCCGGTTTGACTTGGTTCGACCGGTTTGAACGGTCCAACGGTTTTTTTGAACATTCCTAGTAAAGGCTTCGTCCGCAGTCGCATCGAGCATTTGTTTTGCCATGGGATTTAACCCATTGTAAAATGTCTCAATTTGAATATAGTACGGAATGCCATGGTGCGGACATTTCCTTAACAGCTCTTTGAACCTTTCTCACGCGTCAGGAACAGCCTCATCGTCCATTTGTTTAAAAAGACAGATCTCATTTCTGGACTTAGCGTTCCTTGTTTGTGGGAAATATTTTCGCAAAAAAATTTCCGCCATGTTACTCCATGATGGCACAGAACCCGGAGTTAACGAATTAAACCATGCTTTTGCCCGATCCCTCAAGGAAAATGGAAACAAAGTGAGTCTTAGAGCATCATTTGACACTCCCAGGATCAAGAAAGCATCAGTGATTTCCATAAAAGATTTTAAATGCGAATGTGGGTCCTCCGAAGGTAATCCGGCAAATTGGCCATTTGTTTGCAACATGTGAAACATTATCGGTTTTAGTTCGAAATGGAGAGCGGTCATATGTGGTCTAACTATCCCGGAATTTAATTGCTCAAAATCCGGAATAGCATAATCCATGATCCTCCCATTTTTGGAATTTGCCAAATTAATAATGTTCGGAGTTTGTGCTCTTTGGTGCTCATTAGGTTCCGATTCTGTGTCCAAATTATTATCATTACCATTATGTGGATGTCCTTGTTGAAAGTTCGGGAATTGTGGAATTTGTTCAAAACTCGACGATTGGTTTTCCAAATGTGGTATTTCCGGAATAATTGGGGGAGGTAACGCCATGTTCGGAGGGAGTAGAGCAAAAATTGCTCTTTGATCCCTCCTACGATGGTGAAACGTTCTCTCAATATCGGGATCAAATTCGAAAAATTACCCGCGTTGTGACCGTGGCATACACCACTTTTAAAAACGATTCTGATGGTACTAGAAAAATCAAATCTTTTACTTTACTCAAAAAATAAAACTTTTAGCGAAGCAATCCCCGGTAGCGGCGCCAAAAACTTGGTCGGTTATATTTCACACATTTAGACTTAATGAAATTGGGCCACAAAGCAAGTATACAATACGGCCCAACGTCGTCTTTCCAAGTAATAAAGTGGTACAAGTACCGGATTATCGTCCACAGAGATTGTAGCCAAAGTTAGATTTGAGTCCAATGAAAGAGATGATTTTAGATGACGATTTTGAAGACTTTTCTTTGATTTTAAGGTGATCCAAAACAGAATACATAATATATAAAAGAAGCAAGGGTGTAAGACTTAAGGTGAGACCCAAACACAAATTCCAGCAGCCAATGCTATAGGAATGCTACAGCAAGCAGTGCTTCGAAACTGAGTTCCTCCATCTATTTTGAAGGCATTCCTCTCGGATTTCACCATTTCACTATCTTATAGCTTTCCACCCATATCTCTATGTGGTGTCCGGACCGGGGATAGTGACACAATGGTGTTTTCAAAATATATAGATAAACAAATCTCTTTGTTAAAAATCACTCTCTCGAGTCGATTCCCATATCATTCGAGTTGGCGTGTTCTTGATAGTTCATCTCTGAATCTATCACACTTTGACACTTTTGAAGAGCGACCAACCCGTCGGGAGTTAAGGTTTGAAAAACATAAATGACAAGTCTCCTTGTCGGCAACTTTCTCAAGTCTACCTCTTATGTCATCCAAGTTGACGTGCTTATTGATGGCTTATCTCTAAGTCCATCGCACTTTAACACTTTCAAGTGATCAACCCGTCAAGAAATGTGCTTGGTTTTATAAAAACTCGAATGAAACAATGAAACGTCGTTTACGAAACACTTAGCTACTTTTGTTTGGTTTGAAAATCTCACATTTCCGTCTTACACCCAAGCTATAAAAGTTTTGCTACTCATAACGGAAAGTAAAAAAATAAATGACGGAAAATAAAGACATAAACGTAAATTGCGTAAAGTAAATAACGAGAAAATAAATGACGGAAATGTAAATGACGAGAAAATAAATGACGGGAATGTAAATGACGAGAATGTAAATAGTGAAATTGTAAATAACGAGAATGTAAATGACGAGAAAATAAAAGACGAGAATGTAAATGACGGAAAATAAAAGACGAGAATGTAAATGAAGAAAAAGATGAAGAACTTCAARAGCTTAATTAAAACCACCCTTGAAGAGGGTTTACAATACTAGCAAATGGAATGGATGAAAGTTGGAGTAATGGATGGTTTAGAAGGCACCCCAAGCCTTCTTTTTATACTCAAAATGGGTCACTAGAAGACAAAAATAAAAGACTTAGAGGCTAAGTATCCAAAAGTAAGTTACAACCCAACAAAAGAGTAACTAAAAAGTACAAAGGCCTAACCAAAGTCTAACATCAGATTTTTCAATAAAACCCAGCTTTTACAGCTGTCTTCCACCTTCCAAAAAGTCAGCGTCTTATCCATTAAGCCCTCCAAAAAGCTGCGCATGAATCAGATCGAYGCTGCACCAATGCTGCAGCATCTGCTGTTTTCACAAAAACTCTCTATTAGCTTTATCCAAGCATACCAACAAGTCAACCACAATATTTAGCTTCATAATAACAAATGTATAAAGAAATAAATGAAAATGACTCAAAGTGGAATAAAAAGAAATTATTATAACTAAAAAGACGTAAAATGAGTGCTTTATGTATTAAATTCTCAACACATATCAGTTTGGCTTATTCCCATGTCCCTGGACAGAAAAGAAGCAAACTCGACGATAGATCAGAAAAGGTGATATTTGCGGGTCGTAGTGATCAATCTTAGAATTTAATGACAAGGGTACATATGTTATTATTTATGTAACTTCTATATCATTAATCGGAAGTTACAAAATCATAAAATCTCATGATTTGTGTTAACTTATTATTAATCTTGTTATTTTTTTAATACTGATTTTCTATCTGTAATGTTTATGAATTTGTGATTGGTGGAGAAGACCCGATAGTAAAGTTTTTGGTATCGTTCAAATTGACATATACGAAAGATGATGAACACGTCTGACCATATGAACACAAATTCACATATGAGAACATTCGTACAACCATAAAAACACAACTCGACATATATGAACCATTGTGTCAATTACGAACACAAATTGACATATATGAACACTTGTGTCAATTAGGAAAACAGATTGACCTATATGTACAGTTGGTATTAAATATGAACACATATTGACCCAAATGAACATATGAAATATGATGAACAGGTGTGACCATATGAACACAAATTCACATATATGAACATTCGTACAACCATATGAACACAAGTCGATATATATATGAACCCTTGTGTCAATTATGAACACAGATTGGCATATATGTATAGTTGGTATAAATATGAACACATATTGACCCAAATGAACATATGAAAGATGATGAACATGTGTGACCATATGAACACAAATTCACATATATGAATATTCGTACAACCATATGAACACAACTCGACATATATGAACTCTTGTTTCAATTACAAACACAAATTGACATATATGAACCCTTGTGTCAAATACGGACACAGATTGACATATATGCACACTTATGTCATTTACGACTTTAATCCATATACACATGAACAATGAACAATTTCCATAAATATCGAATACTTGTTCACATATGAACCATTAACAAAAAAAAAATTGTAGAAGAATATGGTGTCGGGGATCTTGCTGTTGGTTTTGATTCATGACGAGATTAATTCTCGGATAGTTACATTGTTATTAATGGGCAGTTACAAAACATCACATTGTCATTAATGGGTGGTTAGAAAACATCTCATTGTCATTAATGGACAATTAATATCTTTTCCCATAATACCTCTTGTAAATATTGTCCACTTATGTTACTTTGTCTAGGTGTGCAATTATTTACACTTTGTGTCATGAATGATCTTAGCAACAAATTTCAAAGATCAATGGTCAAGATTGGTTAACTAAGTTAACACAATAATTTGGGTTAACAAATGAACTTGCCCCTATATAGATATATAATTCAAAAGAGAACTGATTAGTTTGTGTTAACTGTGAGATCCAATTTCAACCACAAATCAATGGATAAATTAGGAAATTAATAATTATGGTAGTTTGAGTTAAAATTATAATTAGAGGGTATTTTATGTATTTTTAAAAAAAACTTCTCTCTCATATCTCCGACCTCAAATCTCCGGCCTCCGGTGAACAAAAATCCGGCAGGTACCAAGTAATCACAAAGATACACAATATAATACTCATTGTGATATACTCTGATACCCATTGTGATATAATGTGATACCATTTGTGTACCACTGTATATCATAATGAGTATTATATTGTGTATCTTTGTGATTACTTGGTACCTGTCGGATTTTTGTTCATCGGAAGCCGAAGATTGGAGGTCGGAGAGATGAGAGAGGAGAGAGGAGAGAGGAATTTTTGACCATAGGGTATTTTTGACATTTTGCTCATTTCAATTAATATATTTTTAGTGTACCACTTTAGATGAATTTTGTACAAATCTATAAAGCATTTCATGATAAAAACAAAAACATAAAAACATCCGGACCATCGTCATACCATCTCTGGCCACTTCCTATTCCGGCCCTATCACCTTCTCCGGTGAATACTCCTTTCTCATGCCATAACATCAGAAAATGCACACACTAGAACACACCCACCCACACCAAATCAACCCAAACCCATCAAAAATTGAAATCAAATTTAAAACTAACATTATCATCAAGAACATTAAAAGTAACAACTTTAATCACATCAACCAACTTCAGTCAAAGAAATTGTTGTACAAAAATAAAAAACCCTAAATCTAAAACAAAAACCTAATTTTAATTGATGATTCGAGATCGATGGCTTCAAATCCATGGGAAAAACATCTGGTGAACAAAATCGATGATTCCATGTGATACATCTTCAATGGACATTGTTCTCAACTCTTGTTCTTAAACACCTGCACCGTCGAGATCATGTTGGATGCCTCACACACATGCACACACACGCTCTCTCTCATACACATACACATATTGTCCCTCCACCATGGAGATCCTGCTGGATGAAGCGCACACACACACACACACACTTGGAGTAGTTACATTACTGACCATTTTACTGTTTAATCTCCAAAAATAATCAAATTTTAAACCATTAAAATATACAAGATATAATTTTGAATAAAACTCTGAAATGTCCACTTTAATTTGTGTTTCATCAATTTCTTTCTTTTTGATTAAAACATAAATTAACCCAAAAGTTTAAGATTTACAATTCAAAAGTTACCTACAATCAACTGGGGACATATCTGCCCAATGGAATACATACATATATATAACACATCAAAAGAAAATACAAATATACCCAAAAGAGCTAAGTTGATACTTGAATCAATACTCGAACTAAGCTTCCTTATCTTTCCTTTTGTCTCCAATTCTCTTTCCTGTAAAAAAGGTTAATCAATAACGGGTAAGCTACAATGCTTAGTGAGACTATATAAAAATATATGGTTATAATGTATTATATTTAAATATATTAACCGAAGAATGAAATGGATCTCGAAACGAAAGCTATTATAACATCGAAGACCAACGACTTAGAGAATTCCATGAATACATCATAAGTTCCAACAGCAATATACGTTCTTACCGATAAACTCACCAACAAAAGGACATTTGTGCCATACAAACATCTATCACATGGCTCAGATATCGTATCATGTAAACATATCATGAATCAAACATAAAATATCAAAAATAATGCACCACTCCCACCTTCATTTACTGGGTACATGCAGAATAGTACTCACACTCGTCTCCTACCACTCGAAATACGTGAGTACAACGAATCGGTATGTCACACCCAACCTCCATCTCCCTGGGATACGAGGACATACACCGCTTTCCAGCATACCACATGAAGTAATACTCGTATTCACGATTTACCAATAGATCAACAAAACAGTCGTGGATTCGGACTCGACCGACATTGCAGAACGATCATACGAATACAAACCGGAATCAGAAGGACTCACTCATGTTACACCTTACTACTACAAACAGAAAATGCATACACACATAAGTACACATAAACATGTATTTCATATAGACTCACAGTGCATAAAATGGGTCAACCGAACGCTCAACCGAATGTTTCATTCCAACTCTGTAGTCCAAGTATGTATGGCACTCCAAAAGCTTCCTAATTATATTTTTATACTCCCTTCAAATATTCAAAATCTTTGAAATTTCTCTTCAATTTCACCAAGATTTAGCTAGGTTTTAGCTTTAGGTGTGTGAAATCACACGCACTTTGGTCTAGAAGCTTGTAGAAGTAAAAATTATGTGAAAAGATCTAACTAAAAATTAGATCCAACACCCATTTTGACAACCAAACACTTAAAAATTCATAGTTTTTCGCCCATGTGTTCGTATCAAATATATTCCAGAAAAGGTTTTAGGACTAAAATAGTCCTAAATATTATACAAGTTTAATTAAAATAATTTGGGCTAAGGATGAAAGGTTCAGAGATCTGAAATGTGCTAAATCGACTAAGTCTAAGTCTGAAAAAGCAACCAGAGCCTCTGGTTGAACTATACTCTAAAAGACTATCTTCAGATCTCTGGAAAAGAAGACTCCAGAGTCTGGGCAATCTTAAGGCGTACAAGTACAAGTCTGAAGAGACATTCTTCAGATCTCTGGAAAAGAAGTCTTCAGAGTTTGGGCGATCTCAAGTCGTACATGTACAAGTCTGAAAAGACATTCTTCAGACCTCAGGAAAAGAAGTCTTCAGAATTTGGGCAATCTCAAGACGTACAAGTACAAGTATGAAGAGACATTCTTCAGGTTTTTGGAAAATAAGTCTTCAGAGTTTGGGCAATCTCAAGGCGTACAAGTAAAAATCTGAAGAGACATTATTTAGATCTCTGGAAAAGAAGTCTTCAGAGTTATTTCAAGAGAACCCGACGAACGCTAAGTGTCAAATATGAAGACGAAGTCTGAAGACCTTGAGTTCAGAGTAATTCTAACTCTGAACAAGAGGATGATGTTGTTGACTTTGTAATAACCTATGAAACCCTTTATATTTCTTAAGGATTTTGCTACAAGTCCTCATTAAAGCATTATATTAACATATAATCCACCTTATTAAACACATAATACACATTAGAACACATTTTGAGGCATTTGCCAAGCATATTCAAAAAAAGAGTATGTTACACTTGGACCGTGGTGGAAGAACGACAATCACTCTCGGAAACCTGCACCATGGGGATCCATAAAAGATCTGGATTTGGATAGATGATGAAAGGAGGGGTTAGATAGTTTCTATATTTCATTTTTCAAATTTGTTTTCTTGCAGCACGAGGATCTCGATGAGGAAGAGGGGAGACGTCGGGGTTTTGCGGAAGAAAAGGGAGTGTTGCGATGGATGGTCTCATTGTAGTAAGAAAGGGGTGAGATGGGAGTGATTGGTAATCTAAATGAGTTCTACGATGGCCAAAGATAACTAGGTTGTCAGGAGGTAAGGAGTCAAGGTTGCCAAGAGGGGATTTTTGATGGCGACAGGTTTCAAAGAAAAGTGATGGTACATTTATGTGTATATATAAATTATTTTTAAAATTAAGAAATGTAAGAAAAAAAATACCCCCTATTTAACGAAGTTTTTTAAACTAGTGTTGGGTAAGTGATCGGATCTATAATAAAAGCAAAACCCTAAGGACCCAAATCATGAAGTTTAGAGTTCAGGGACCTTTTTTGTAACCAACATGAAACTATAGGGGAGAAATTTCTAATATACTCTTAAATAACCCTACATATAATCATTAATTACAAGGACAAATATGTAATTTACCCTCTCATGCATATGGCAAGCATTATCATAACAACTCGTGTGTCATCATAACATGTTCCCCATCAAATTGCCCTTCCACTTTTTATTTTATATTAAATCATGGTCAATTCTTTTTTGAATGAATGGTCCCATTTCCACATAGGTTGCATGATGAGACCCTCCTTAATAAATGCATAAAACATATTTCTTTTATGAAAAAAAAAACTTATATATAATATGTGAAAATAAACACTTTCATAAAAACATCTATACATTTTTTTTAATAATGTAATTTTATATATATTTGTTTCATTATATGAAATATTTTTATATGTATTCTTGAAAAATTGAAATAGCATCTATCATACCCAAATTTCAGTCCCAATAATTAATATAACCCTTGGTGTTTCATAACCAATATTATACAAGTTTGTCAATTAAATGTTCATAAGAAATATGATGTGTTCATAGGTGAAACAGTGATGTTTTCATAAATGAAAATGAAAAATATTGAAATTGTAACTTTGTTCATAGGTGAAACAGTGAATGTGTTCATAAATGAATGATGTTTCTGAAATCCAATAAGTTATCAAATATGTTCATAAGTTACATCACAAACTTCCATATTTAATGGATCGTTATATCATAAAAATATAACTAAAATCATGGAATTTTGTAACCTCCATTTAAATGTCTTAGAGTAATACAAGAAAATAAAATAAAATTATCAAATTGTCCTTGAAAATAAATACAATGTGATATATGAATCATAACATTAGATAGATTCCAATTGGTCCAGAGTGTTAATATAATTAACACAAATAGATTGGTTAATAAAAGATCTTAACCCCCCCCCCCCCTCTCTCTATATATATATGGTTGGATTCACGTGAGACAAACCTATTTTTATGAGACACAAAATAACACATAACTTTTAATGCAAACCATTGTGAAGAATAATAAATAAATAAAAACATTGAACCTTCACAGCAAAAACACTGTGAAAGTAATGTTATTTTTGTGGTCTCACGAGTCTCACGAAAACAAAACACTCTCTCTCTCTCTCTCTCTATATATATATATATATATACATATGTGTGTGTGTGTGTTGGGGGGGAGCTAATCAAATGAAAAACTCAAATATTGTGATAACTATGAGAACTGGTACAATATGTGTTATTTCATACAAACTTTTTCATGTAAGGCTAAGATTTAAAGCATTAGTTACATATATTAGTTTGACAATGTGATTTTTTTTATATGTTTGTGTTCACTAAAATACATGTAAAGGTGTTACACATGATGAAACAAGTACGTGTAAAACAAAGTATTGGTGATTTTAGTGTCATCAAGCCATTTAGTATGATCGGGATTAATGTGAGACAAGCCGAAAATAGACTTAGCTATAATTCGAGTCTGGAGGTGCGAAGTGCACGCTCGGATAAGTTAATATGATCTCGGGTACGGGGGGTTCCGGGGGCAACGCCCTTGGTGGGGTTCCAAGGGGCATCGCCCCTGGCGACGGTCACACTAATTCATCCGTATGTAGAAATGCATCCCAACTCCCAAAAAGTCGCGTCTGTTGGGAACAGACATGACTCCCGCCAAAATAACCGACTTAACCGCCGGTGACTATATATAAGGTTTAGATTCGATAATTGCGTTGACCTAAAATTATGTACAGATATATAACCGCCGATCACAATGTATCATATGTGATAAGGATGTTGGTTATCAACAAAATCATGTCATAATCACAGTAGAATCTCATCATAAGTTCTTTGATTTTATCAAAACAATATGGCATTATTATCATAACATTATCATATCATTATCGACAACAAATACATCAACATAAGAAATCTTCCATGATATTAACAACATTTAAGCGATAAAGATAAATATAATATAATAGAAAATTGTTGATAAATATTAATTTTTTTTATTTTTTTAAATTTTTATTATGGTTTAGTTAATTTGAAAACCAAAATATTTCTCATAAAACAAGAATGTTTTCATTTAAACTCATTTCCTTGTACGAGAAGGGTACTCGTGCAATGTAGCGAGACAAATATCGATTTTAATGTTTTATTTTATTATTTATCTCTGTCGATATTATAATACAATTTTATGTGTTTTTAAGAAAGCAATAATGATTTTATTTTTGAATAAAATATGAATTTGAATATATCATAAAATTTTGAAAAAATATATATCAATGTTAACATAAAATTAACTATTTAAAAGTTCTCATTTTTTATGTAATTTCTTTAATTTATTTTTTTATTATAATTTAATTTAAATTTAATAACGAAATGATTTATTTTTTGTTTAATAATATGTAACATTTTATAAATATAATAATTAATTATTCTGTTAGAACTCAGTAATTTTCATAATTATATTTTAGATTTTTTTATTTAAAATGAGATGTTTATCATGTATTTGATTATGTTTATCTGCAGTTAGTTACACGAATTCAGATATGAAGTTTTAATAAGTTGTACTTACTCACAATCTACTTGCAATCTTGAGTTTTAAGTAATATGCATTAATAAACAGTACTTTATGCATAAAAAATGATTTTTAAGAGTTTTTATCAAATGTTTTATAATCAGTATAGATATATTTATGAGTCGATAATTAGTTTGTGAGGAGAGCCTTAGACACTTTGCATGATATATACAAAAGTCGAACAATTTAGTTGTGAAAATTTGTTCTTACATGAAAAAGAAGTAATGTACCAACTAATCACTCCCCCATCTTCTTCTTCTACATTGTCATTCTCATTCTCTGCAACTTCAATGGAGATCCAAACTCACATTAGCACTTTCTCTATCATCTTCTTCTCCCTCCTCTTTTCTCCATTAACATCACTAGCTTGCCATCCCATTGATCATCATGCATTACTTCACTTCAAACACCAAATCACCTTTGACCCTTCCAACCTTCTAAATTCATGGACGCCTCAAACCGATTGCTGCAAATCATGGAATGGCATCGACTGTGATTCCACCGGAAGAGTCGTTAATGTCTCCCGTTCTGGTCTGGTTTCCGGCGAGGATTTCATCCTCGAAACATCCATGTCCGGTACTCTCTCTCCTTCTCTCTCTAACCTTTCGTCTCTGCAACTTCTTGATCTCAGCAACCTTAAAGATTTGACCGGTCAGATTCCGCCGGAGTTCGGGAGACTATCTCGCCTGACCCACCTCTTTCTTGATTCCAATAAGCTCTCCGGTTCAGTTCCGGTCACTTTCCAATTCCTTTTCAGGCTGGAAAAACTCTATCTCAGCGATAACAATTTCAGCGGGAGAATCCCGCCGGCGGTTTTCAGATCTTTTAGATCGCTATTGGAAATTGGTCTCTCAGGGAATCAGTTTTCAGGGAAGATTCCATCTTCGATTGGGGACATGGTTTCGATAACAAAACTTGATTTTCATGAGAACAATTTTTCTGGAGTTATACCAGTAACGATTGGAAAGCTAAAGAATCTTAAATTTCTGGACTTATCGGAAAATCAGATCACCGGAACCATCCCGGAATCTCTTGGATTACTGTCGGAATTACAGATTCTGTACCTTAACCAAAACCAACTTTCTGGTTCCATTCCTTCTTCAATTGACGGCCTCATTTCTATTCAATTCTGTCGTTTGTCGGAAAACGAACTAACCGGCATTATCCCACCGTCCATCGGCAACCTTCCGAAGATCCAACGGTTGATCTTTGAGAACAACAAGCTCACCGGAAAACTACCTGCCACCATGGGTCATCTGAAGACCCTCACCGATATATACTTTTCCGGTAACCGATTCACCGGAAACATTCCTTCTAGTTTCGGCAATTTACACAATCTTCAAGCGCTCGATTTGTCAAGAAACAATCTTTCCGGCATGATTCCATCCCAGCTTGCTAAATTACAGAATTTGCAGACTCTAGATTTATCATTCAATCCTCTGAAGCTAATACGATTACCGAGATGGTTTTCAAAACTGAAACTTTTCCGACTAATGATGGCGAACACCGGAATCCAAGGTCCATTTCCGATCATTCTGTCGTCGTCATCAACAATCTCATCTTTGGATTTGTCCAGCAATTCATTAACAGATGAACTACCACATTGGATCGGAAACATGACGAATCTTTCATTCCTGAACTTATCAAACAACAGATTCAGCAACCCAATTCCACCGGAATTCGAGAACCTTTCACTCCTAACGGACCTGGATCTTCATTCAAACAACTTTTCCGGCGACATAAACACTATTTTCAAGAAAAATGTACAAGACCCGCTTGGTCATTTCAACTCAATCGATCTATCATATAACTCATTTTCAGGACCTATAAAGATTGGCGATGAAGCAGCGATGGATTCGATTGTTTCGTTGGTTCTATCTCATAATCCGGTGGGCGGAATCATCCCGGAATCTTTGAGTTATGGAAACGAATTGGCGAGAATCTTGATTGCAAGGAATAATTTGATGGGAAAGATTCCGAAACAGTTGCTGAATTTGAAGAATCTGAAGGAATTTGATGCATCTGGAAACAGACTAATTGGGGAAATTCCTGGGCATAATGCAAGCATTCCTGCGTCTGCATTTTTGGGTAATCCTGGCTTATGTGGGGCCCCACTTCTGCCTTGTAAGCATCCTTTTTGATGACGTGGAATTTTATAATCCATTGAATATATTATAAGATTCATCAAATTCATTTCCGCATGGATATGTAACCCTATTTATATCATAATCATATTAAATTATATATTAAAAATGTAAAATTAAATTTTAATGTTGATGTATGTGAAAAGAAAATTAATAGATATATTTATTAGTTATACGAATTCAGATACGGAGCTTTAATAAGTTGTATCTACACACAATTTACTTGTAATTTTGAGTATTAAGTAATATGCATTAATAAACAGTACTTTACGCATAAAAAATGATTTTTAAGAGTTTTTATCAAATGATTTATAATATAGAATATATTATATATATATAATTTAATTTAAGTTTAATAATAAAATAATTTATTTTTGGTTTAATATTATAAATTTTATAAAGATAATAATTAAGTATTTTGTTAGAACTCAATGATTGTACTAATTATATTTTAGATTTTTTATATTTAAAATGAGATGTTTATCCTGTATTTGATTGTGTTTATCTGCAGTAAGTTACACGAATTCAGATATGAGATGAAATCGGATATGGATGAAATTGTTTAGTGATGAACGGGTTTAAGAGTTTTTAATAGTTTTAGCCAAATGCTTTATAATATAGTATAGATATACGAGTCTCGGTCAAAAATAATATATAGATTTAATCCTCCGGTTCTAAAATAAGCATTTATTGTTTTATTAAGTTTATTTAAAATAAATATCTATTTTTAACAGGTGAATATTAGAGGCCATTTACCAAACACTTACTCGATAAACGTCTATCGGTAAAATTTAACATTATCACTTACTTACCAGGTAAGACCTTAGTCCACCAAAACGGTATCGTATGCAACAATTTACAGAGTAAGTGTTTACCATGGTAAGAGTCGTCGTTTTTATTTATCGGGTAAAACTCTTAGTCCTTATCTCCCTCTTACCGGGTAAGATTTTTGGTCATTACCATATTCATCTGATAAGGTAATCTGACTTGGTAAGCACTTACCCGGGTAAATGTTTGGTAAACGGCCCCTTAGGGTAATTCAAAATCCCAAAAGTATTTTCTGATTTTCGGGAGTTTGGTAGACTTATAAATATTGGAGTTGATAAGAGGGAGACGCAGCTCTTATTAAAAAGTTTAATAATTAAGTAAAAAGTGTAATATTTACACATATTTTAAAACTGTGTGTTGTGTTTTTTTATCATTGACGATTTATTTTGAAAGGTGGCCTATTCACACCGTTCAACAGTGGCGGATCCATAAAATTCTATTATTGGGGGCAAACTTGGAGAGTTGGGGTGTCAAAAAAAATTTTGAAACCGAATAAGTCATCCGAATCAAGACGATTTTGGGTTATTCGGTTGTCGGCTTAAACTGTTCAGTTTAATCAAATAAATATACATTTTTTTTCGTTTTTTTATGAATTTTTACTATTTCGGATAAACAGAGACATTGTACATATATTTTTATTTCGGTTCAACTTAAAACAAATGAACACAGTACACATTAATAGTCAATAGCAAGAAATCAGAGGGCAATAAATTAAATTCAATTAAAAGAAATTAGAGAACAAAAGACCAATATGCTAGAAATAAAAGATAAACTAGTAGTAAACCCTATATCAAAATAACAAATTCAAATTAAAGAACAAACTCAAGAGCCCTAAATCAAATATCAGAAATAGAAAATTAATAATCAACAAATAACAATGATTATAAATCTATAAAAAAAAAGAATGTTGGAAAAAAAAAACCAAAAAAATAGTGATGGATCAAATTATTAGAATTATAGCAAATAGAACAAGACAAATAAAATGACTTTCAATAAGTTAAGACTCAGAAATTAAGGACATTACAGTTTAATTGCTTCTTAAATTGGTAACTCCCTGAAATGAAATAAAATGGAAGTTGTAAATGAAATGATAGGGATTAGATTTGGGGCATTGTCTTTTAATTGCTAGGGGCCTATTTGTAATTTTAGGTAAAAAAATTATATATATATATATATATATTTTTTTTTTTGTAAGGGTGTCCGGGCCAAAGCCCGACTAATCCCCGGCAATTTTGGAGGCTAAACATGGCCCCACTTAAATGTCGCCAACACTCACTTCCCAGTGTTCGAACTCGGGTTCATGACTATGCCATGCCCAAGCCTTTACCACTAGGCTGGAAGGTCTTTAACAATTATATTTAAAGCTATAAGTCATGCTCTTTCTTGTGGGTTTCTTGATGGTTTGTTGGGGGCATGTGCCCCCTATGGCTTAGCTATGTATCTGCCACTGTCATTCAAGTTATCAGTATGATTCAAAATGAACACTTGGTAGTAAATTAAGTTTAAATCAAGATTAGTTGCATTAACATCATGTTTGTTTGTTACGTGGAACATAACGAAATAGAAACTTCTTGTTTCATATTTAATGCAACATAAATTAGGATCTCTAAAATGATATAATTCGTTGTCCCGTCTATCTTATTCCATATATCTAGTTATATATGTTATATCTGGTTTAATCATGTTCAGTCCTATATTTATATAATTCAGTGTGGTGTATACTAAAAGATATATGTATAATATTATAATGGTAGTGTAAATTAAACCATTAGATTACATAAAGTAATGAAAAACAATGGGAAGTTGGTGATTGAACTCACATGGGAAAAAGGGATGCTTCTAATACATACCAAAAAATTAGAATTTTAAGACTATTTATTTATTTATTTATTTAAAACCCCATATTATTGTAAGGATAAACTACAAATTTTCTACTTTTCATTTTTACAGTTTCAAAATTATGAGATGGTTATCATGGTTTGCAAAAACATCCAGATTTGGTCTCTCTCTTTAACTGTCATTAAAATGTACAATTAAATGGGGGGCATTTTCGTCCGTTTATCAATTTTTGTCTTATATTCAATTAAAATCGATTTTATGATTTTGGTCCGTGTGGTCAGGGCTGGTCTTATGGTTTTGGAAGCCTTGAGCAAAGAGTCAAATATATGTCTCTAATCCAAGAAACAAAGAACTTTTAATGGGTTTTGAACCTAGTCAAGTTAAGCGGCTCATCTCTACGATGATTATTATTGGAAAAAAGAAAGTTACAATGAAGGACATAAACAAATAAGAACCAGTGTTTTTTTTTCCTTGAAATGAAACATATCAGCATCTCTTTCTTGCATTTTGACCTTCGATATAAATTCTTACTGAACAATTGAAGCAGAAAAGGAGCAATGATACCAACATGCCAATCACTTAGTTTCATCTTGTATACTTCATTCAAATTTAGACGAATTCGTTCTCTTTAACTGTAGACGAAATCTAGTTATATTTACAGGTGAGTGAAGATTATACAACAAACAGTTTGAGTCTTAAAAGAAGTAATGTCAACAATTGTGCATCTTCACTAATGAATGAAGATGAATGTGATAAACCCCCTAGGGTAGTCGCTAGGCTTATGGGATTGAATTCTTTGTCGACTTCCTATTTTTCCGACACATTATTGGACTCACGACCTATGTGTGTGATTCTTCCATATTGTAAGTTAGAAAAAGCCCAAACTTAAACAAAAAGATTGTGCCCAAATGGAGCAAAAACATAAAGTAATGAAAAAGTTTCAAACCAAAAGTTTGCCTCCAAAATTTGATAGATCAATAGTCAGCCAAATAAGCAAAAATATACTGTCAATAAACCTTCTACAAGCAGTGTTCTCAAACAGAACAACCAGAAACATAATTATATCTTGAGCATTGTTATTTTTTCTTTCTTTTTCTATTTTGAGCATTATCTATGAAACATGCTTAATTAGCAAATAACCTAATAACAAATGATAATAAACAATAAATTAGCAAATGACCTAATAACCTTAATCCAATAGTCGAAGCTTGATAACCAAATAGACAAATAAGTGGATAATCAGATAGACAAATAGGCAAATAAGGAAATAAGTGATTAAGTGAATAACCTAATATTCAAACAGTAATCAGTAATTATAGTCACTTAATCATAAAACAAAAAAGAAAACACATGGGCAGGGCACTAGGGCAGATGCTAGTCGAGAAAGAGTGAGAGCCCGAGGAGGGAAGTGAGCAAATGTTGGTAGAGATTAGAGAGCAAGAGGCGAGAACATATCCTGGTCGTCATTGAGAGCGAGAGGCCAAGAGCATTCGTTAAGAGCGAAAAGGCCAGATCGATAAGGGTTCTAGTTTTTTTAGAAAAATAAAATTGAGAAACGAGCCTACTATATAACAAATAAAAGATTGGGCCTTAAGACCCCTTGGGCATCTGCTGCTCTCGGTGACCGCCCATCTTGTCCAATACAAGGTCGGCTCTGCTTGTGGTTTTTGATTGGGTTAAAAAACAAAAAAGAATGATAAAAGAATGAAAATACCTCTTCATTTAACGGAATTTTTAAGGTCGTTAGAGGGAGAGACCAAATTTGAACGTTTTTACAAACCATGATAATCATCTTGAAATTTCAAAACTGCAAAGACAAAAAGTGTTATTTTTGACAAACCATAGGTACCCAAAAAAAATTGGTTACTATTATTGTTTTTCTAATAGTAGATGTTTAACAATGCATTAGAATAAATTAACAAGTTATATTACTTAAATAAATTTGTCTACAAATAATATAACACTAATTTAATAGTTACACATATAGGGTTTGTACATAAGGGTTGGGTTCCAGTGAGATGCACCAGATGAATCCTTATATCAAACGTGATCCATGGGTGGACTTGAGATTAAAGGCAATCAAGGGTCCAGATCTCTTCTTACATTTCTCACTTTAACTCTCTTTCTCACACAATCGTTCACCTTATACTAAGAGTATTTAGACTTGAAAGTTGCATACATGTGGTCTAGTGGTAGAATTGTACCCTTATTCCTGACTTCCAACATGGTGTATCCGTTTTTTCTACATTCAATCATCAATCTTGTTAATTTTTTTAGAAATTTGGTTCTGTTTTTTCAAAAACCCTAAACCATTACGGTCCACAAAAGTCAAACTAGATTTTCTTTTGAATTATCACATTAAATGAACTTTTATCAATAGGAACATAAACCGGAAACTATTATCGTATATAAATGATAGAATGTGTGTCAACAATTACGTGTTTACTATAAAAATGAACCTAAATTGAGTTTTCTAATCCAAAAATATTAGGCATGATTTGAGCCCAATGGGCCTAACCGCTTTTCATTTTCTGAAAAGAAAAATTAAAATGTTATTGTTGCTTCCAGGGAAATATGACGTCGATATTTGGATTAACGTTTAAAGTTTATGTTGTTGTTGCGGAAGTAGATTCAAACGTTCAGACTTTCATGGGAATGCCATTGATTGAGCCCTTTTCGGTCAGTGGTCAAACTCAAAACTGAATCTTTGTCTGATACTTATCCTAACTGGCATTTGATTAGTCCTTCGCTCAAAAATACGAGTTGGATTTCTCATTCGTTCCTTCAAAGCTCAGTCCCTAGTCTAAATTTGGTTCTCAAGACTTTTATGCGTTTCTAGTTTTGATACTGGTTATGAATTTTTCATTTTCGACAGTATTTTTTTGTGAACATTATGATTTTTTTATAAATAGAAAATGAATATTTCACTTATGGATATATACAAATGGCATGATTTCAATTGATAAGATGAAAGACTGTATGATAATAGGAAGTGAGAGATGTAAGAAGAGATTTGGACTCTTGATTACTTTCAATCCAAAACAATTCATGAATTACACTTTAGAAAAGAATTGATTTAGTGGATATCCCTTTTTACCCTTCTCACCAGACTCTGACCCCAATTGATAATCTCTATATATGTGACATTGTCTCTTTTTTTCATATTGAAGTGGTTTTATATCAAAACTCAAAACAAAATCAAAATAAAACTTCAATTTGGGTATATAAAAAAAAAAAACTGATTACCGGCAACCTCAATTGACTTCATACAGAACTCGCCTCCTAAGATACCAATATGATGGGAAGGTTTTTGACTCACTCAACGACTGATGCTAGTGCAGAAACCCAGGGATCGAACCCGAGACCTGTATTTTATTTGAACAAAGTTGTCGTCCATTTGCCAATTGAGCTACACTACAAAGACAAAATAAGTTCTATGAGTGTTATTCGATTGGTTACGTTGGTTTTTGGGCTATTCAATTCCATTATTTTTCCAAATTAGCCGATAACCGAACTGAATAAGGTTCGATTTTATCGATTTAGGGTTATCTGGTTCAGTAACTAGTTAAAACGAAATAAAAATTCATATTTTTTTCTTTAGACACTTGTTCTAGCAATTTACTATAATTCAATGCTCGTTGCTTTCATATATGATTGCATCATACGTTCATACTCAATAATTGAAGTAGTATTAAGTAAGAAACATGATCTAATAGCAAAAAAAACATCATTTCTTGATGCTTCATTGTATATCAAGCGAAAAACTTAATATAAAAAAATAATGTCTAAAATTAAGCAAAAAATATATATAAAATAATAAAAAATAATGTGTTATTCAGTTTATTTGTGCAGAAATAATATGTATGATATATTAGTGTAATTTGTTATTTGGTTTACAGAAATATCATAAATTTAACCCAAAATCGAACCGAATAAGAATCCTTATTTAGTTGCATTAAAGACATAGTTTGTTCTATAAAAATGAGCTTTTGAAATAAGTTTTCCAAAATATAAATGAAATAAAATACATTCGATTTTACTGTGAATTGCACTGTATAAAAAATGGTTACAATAATAACACAACTCATACTAACAATTATGGGGACGTTTGGTTTCCAAAATGTCATCCATAAACCAGTTACTGGTACAAATAACATAAAAAAAATGTAATCGACATTTATTGAAAATGAATGAAATATCAAAGGAATTGGGATTTTAAAGTAACTGCAATGAAATTGAATCGACCACATGTTTGTTGGATAGGAAACAAAACAAAATATATGTTTTTTTTGGGAATACGACGTCTGGATTGTAATAAAATAATAATAAATGACCAAAATACATATTTATTATATTTTCTTATGTAAATTATAAATAATATATATATATATATATATATATATACTATATTATAAAGCATTTGACAAAAACTCTTAAAAACCACTTTTTACGCGTAAATTATTGTTTATTAATGCATATTACTTAAAACTCAAGATTACAATTAGATTGTACCGAATTGCAACTTATTAAAGCTACATATCTGAATTCGTGTAACTAACTGGAGATAAACATAATCAAATACAAGATAAACATCTCATTTTTAAATATAAAAAATTTAAAATATAATTAGGATAATCATTAAGTTCTAACAGAACACTTAATTATTATCTTTATAAAATGTTATATTATTAAACCAAAAATAAATTATTTCATTATTAAACTTAAATTAAATTAGAATAAAAAAATAAATTAAAGAAATTACATAAAAAATAAAAATAAATTAAATAGTTGATTTGATATTAACATTGATATATTTTTTTTCAAATTTTATGATATCTTTAAATTTATATTTTATTCAAAAATTAAAATCATTATTGTTTTCTTAAAAACACATAATTTATACTATATTATAAAACATTTGACAAAAACTCTTAAAAACCACTTTTTATTCGTAAAGTGTTGTTTATTAATGCATATTACTTAAAATTCAAGACTGCAAGTAGATTGTGCATAAGTACAACTTATTAAAGCCTCATATTTGAATTCGTGTAACTAACTGCAGATAAACATAATCAAATACAAGATAAACATCTCATTTTAAATATAAAAATTCTAAAATATAATTAGGATTATCATTAAGTTCTAACATAATACTTAATTATTATCTTCATAAAATGTTATATTATTAAACCAAAAATAAATTATTTTGTTATTAAACTTA
>NC_037532.1:30242823-30247539 GCF_001531365.2 Cynara cardunculus var. scolymus | reverse complement strand
TATATATATATATATATATATATATATATATATATATATATATATATATATATATATATAATTCTTCATCGAATTAATTGGCAAGTGATGGGGATGGAGGCCACAATGATGTTATTTTGGATTGAAACGGTAAGGACAAGGTGCTCAACTAGTGGTCGTTAAATTGAATTCAAATGTTTATTTCGTATATTTAAAATCAAATTATGAAATTCTTTTCATTGGTTCCACGAAGGAATTCGAATTATCTGACTAATGCACATAAAACATCAAATCCTTTACTTGCGGAATTCGACAATATTTAATTTAATTCATTCAATCAAGAGAATTTTTCATTTTAATTCCATTAAGTTATTTCGGATTATGAGAACCAGACGTCCTAAGCCTTTTCAAATTAACTTTGTTGCAGAACCGAATTATAAGGTTCAGTTTGGTTCGTAGAAATAGAATGGATTTGGGAGATTTGTGTTTCAAATCCATTCCAATCTCATGTTTGGTTTGTTGGATTATCCGAATATGAAATCCTAAGATTTAATTGAAATCCTTAGGGATACTCAGGATTTCACAAGATTTCATAGGATTGTATGCAATAAGATTCTAAAAAAGTTAAAAACGTTTGTTTTATAATAATCGTTTAAAATCAGAATCCCTCAAAAATAATTCTGCAAACCAAACAGACCTAAAAATTTCCGAAGAGGCCGACAAGTTCGAGTGTAGTAAAATATCGGTCTAAATGGAACTTGAACAGAACTCTAAGGACATAAAATGAAATTTAACCGAGATTTTAATAAAATTCATTTCAAACACCTTCATCTATTCAAAAATTGCAGAAACAGCCCCCTGACAATTGTAGAAGGGACCCACATAGAAAAGTCCGTACGAAAAGGAGTTGAAAGGACGGGTTGTGTAAGAAACCAAACTTATTCAAGATTCCCATGCACGCAATAAATCCGTACTCTGTCCCCTTGTTTTTCTTCGATTCCAATACCATATTACATAAATTATATTAAAATCACATTATATTATATATTAAAAATATTTAAAAAAATAAGTTTTAATATTAATAAATAATATTTTATGCACCCCGTTTTATATCAAAATCAAGTTAAATCAGATATTAAAAAACAAATTCAGATATTTTTTTGGAGCGATTAAAACCTTTGTTACTAAGTATAAGGAAATATTTGTAAAATATGATCATGAATTTAATAGCTCAAAATATGAAAGTCCATTGTGTTTTTTAGGTTTTAGTAAGTTTAAGAATTTATTTGTTATATATATATAAGGGAATTCGTCACTAAAAATATGAAAGTGCATTGAGTTTTTTATGGATTTTCTCTGATTTATATCCCAGTTTCTCTTAACTATAGGAAAATTTTGATTGAATGTGTAAAGGATATATTCTGAATGGCAAAAAGTATAAAGTAGCCCATAGTTGAGGGATCATTTATCAAAATAACAAAAAGGAATTGAATAGCTAATTGCAGCCGGCTTCACCGATAGGGTAGTTTGGTCATTTAACACATTTATGATTAATAATTAAAATAATCATTTTTCACCGGTTGTTTCATATTTTCGCTACTTATTCATAAGGTTTACCAAAACTTAGTTTTAGCTTCGTAATTTTAATTTTTTTTACGGACTTGAGTGAAAAATGTAAAAAAAAATTACAGCTCTTGATAAGAAATGTAAATTTTTTGTAGACTTGAATGAAAAATGTAATTCTTTTTTTTTTTTTGCGAAAAAGGATAGAAAATGTAAATTTTCTTGTCTTGTAGCTGAGTCTGCAATTACGGACATGGATTTTTACGGATTTATAGATAAATTTAAAAAGAAAATGATTAATATTTAAAATGAAGCATGAAAATAAATATTTTAATAAATTTAGTTCACATAAGGCCGGCTCCACATCACGAAAAAGAACCAATGTTGGTTTAATTATTTCTGTTTTAAATTTTAGAAAGAAAAAGACAAAGTTTTATATTATACTTGTCTATTGAAAATTAAGAAAGATTTGTAGGTTGTTTGGTTTTATTTAAACAAGGAAAGAAAATGATAGAAAATAAAAATGAGAATGGATTTTATTTTTGTAGTTTAAGCTATAATGAAATTTTAAGTTTTTAGAAAATGAATTATATATATTATATTAGAAGAGTACTTGCATAATACAATAATATACATCTTGATTTTAATGTTTTATTTTTTTTGTCTTAGAATACGGTTTGAGAAAACAATAATGGCTTTATTTATGAATAAAATATAAATATGAAGATATCATAAAAAAATTTAAAAAAAAATATGTTGATATTAGTTTTGAAATAACTATTTAATAATTCTTTTTTTTTGGTTTAATTTATTTTTTTATTATAATTTACTTAGGTTTAATAACAAAGTTATTAATTTTTACTTAATAATATAATTTTATATAAAAATAATTATTAAGTATCTTAATTATATTTTAAATTTTTTATATTTAAAATGAGATTATTATTCTCTATTTGATTATATTTATTTGCAGTTAATTATACAAATTCAAATATGGAGCTTTAATAAGTTGTATTTACGCATAATTTACTTGTAATCTTAAATTTTAAGTAATATACATCAATAAACAATATTTTGTACATTAAAAATGATTTTAAGAGTTTTTGTCAAATACTTTATAATATAGTATAGATAAAACTAAACAATTTTTTTATTTTTAATTCTATTAATTACTGCTTGCATACTAAAAAAAACATATTTTAATATTAAATAAACATATTCATTTGTTATTTACTATTTCACTAGGCCTTGTTTGCTTTTTGAAAAAAATAAGTTTTTATTAATTAGTCTTTTATGTCTGATTCGTTAAGAGGTAGAGTTATTTAAACTGTTTATTTTTTTTAATTTTTCAGAGACACTTATATTTAATCGATCATTTCTCTCAATTGATCATTACCAAATCGATCCTCACATATCTCAATTGGTGTATTTTAATAGGATTTAAATGTGTTAAATACTGTTAATGGCATATTTTCGTTAAAATTAATGTTAATTATATAATTTAAATATAAATTTCGTAATAATGATGAATAAATATGTGAAATTGTATAAATTTATCTATAAATTCAACATTATAATTTTTTAATTAGTAAAATACACAATTTAAACAAATTCAGACATTATCAACTTATAAAAACAAACAGTCTTACTGATTCAGATTTCAGATTTCAACATGACCTCTTATTAATCAGAAGTGAAATAAAACTTTAGACTTCATCAACTTTTAAAAAACAAACTCCACCTAAAACTTAAAATATTCTATGATTATTAAATATTGATATTTGATCTTAACACAATTCATTTAAAGCAATTTTAATTTATCAAATATTTCATTATTATATAAATGCTTTATATACGTATATTTAAATTTCAATTAATTAAAATTATAACAAAATTATTCACAATTTTTGTGTTTTTAATGTTTATAGTGACGGATTCAAGATGTCCTTAGAGCATCCACTCTCATAAACCTCTTAAGAGGTTCATGATTTTACCACATCATATTTCTTTCTCTGACACGCCAGTTTTCTCTTTCCTACACATTTCATAAACCTTTCACTCTCAATAATGGACCGGTCCATAGTTTATATAATAAAAACTACTGTAAACTGTTTTTAAATATATTCGATTAAATCTGCTTGAAGTTGATGATGTAATTTGTGTAAGTAGGAGTTGATAATTAATTAATTTTATTAAATTGTATTTAAATTAAAATATAGATTAAATATAAAAAAGAGACGCCGGAACATGAGAATGGATTGATATTTAATATTAGTGCTACCACCCACCACCACTTCTACCTTCAGCATGTCGACCATAACTACTTTATCCACCATCTTCGGCTACCACCATCACCATTGTCTCTACTTCTAGCATCATTGTCATTTCAACATCTGCCTCGCCCCATGTCCACCATTTTTACACCTCTACAATCATCCTTCTCCACCACCACCACCATTACCAGCTAGCACTACCACCGCCGAACACCACCTCCTCATCCACCACATCAGCCACAAACTACCTCCTTTACCACTATTCGTTATCTTCATCCTCCATAGTCACCATCGTCAACCAATCGACACCGCTTCTAGCCCCACCATGCAACAACCTCTATCGTGCATCTATCAGTTCATAAGGATCTTCCAAATCGAATAAACGTAGTTTATAAACTACTAACCAGAGTTTTTCGAACTACCATCTATTGTATTAAATTCTTCTTTCAAATTTGTACCTATCGTGTATGTATGTATTTATGTATATGAAAGTTGTGTAAGACTGTTTATAAAATAAATTATTTAAATATTTACTTGATTTATGTAATTTATAATTACATAATATAAAATCATCAAACAATTTTTAGGACAACTTGTCTAGTTTTGTCTTATCCAACCTTAGTTCTACCAAATATCAGATAAACAACTTGTCCAGTCTAGTCTTGTCCAACCATTTCCTCTTGCCATCTATATTCAATGTCTTGTTCAATCATGTCTACGTATCAAACACGTACTTAAAAAGACCTCAACTTTAGCCTTTTGTGTTCTTATTTTTTTAATCATTTACTATATTAGTATTAATATTAAATTTATATATTATAATTTTAAAATATATGTATTAATCTTGAAGCATTCATTGTTTGTAAGGTAGTTTCTTATACTAGTTTTTTTTTAATTTCAA
>NC_037532.1:30241139-30242784 GCF_001531365.2 Cynara cardunculus var. scolymus | reverse complement strand
TATATAATTATTAATAAATCTATATTATATTATAAAACATTTGATAAAAACTCTTAAAAATCATTTTTTATACATAAAGGATTGCATATTAATGCATATTACTTAAAATTCAAGATTACAAGTAAATTATACATAAGTACAACTTATTAAAGCTCCATGTTTAAATTCATATAACTAACTGCAGATAAACATAATCAAATAGATGATAAATATTTCATTTTAAAATATAAAAAATCTAAAATATAATTAAGATAATTATCAAATTCTAACAAAATAATTAAGAAATAGTTATATCGAGTTCGAGTCGAGCTTTAGTTTTTAGTACTTGCGAGTTTTCGAGTTCGAGCTTAGGAATTGGGTTTCAAGTTCGAGTCGAGTATAATGATACTCGAGCTCGACTCATATCATTTACACCCCTAACCGAGTGTGTCAAAAATCAGTAAGATGAGACATTATTGGTAAATTATTAAATTATCCATGTTAAATAAAAATATCAAAACCTTCCACAGTTCTTTCATATGTCTACCTCACTCTTGTTTGTCCAGTTCTACCAAATCCAATCATGTGCAGATAATGTATGTGTATTGGATGCACCCTAGATACCTTTACTCTGTTGATTCTAACCTCTCTCAGTGATTTGATGATGATTCTAATTACTTAGTGTTTACTTCTCTTAGTAAGTTCTATTTGAATGTATTCTACGACTGGGTCTGTCAGTGATTGTTGAGTTATTTATCTAATGTCTTTAGAACTTAAGTTTTTCTCTTAAGATAAGACTCACAAAAAGAAACTTCAACGATGTCAAAGAAATAGTTGAAGATAAAGACAGTGATGTTAATGACTTGAAACGACATTTAGTGATAACAAACCTATTGGAAGAAATGTGAAACTTTACTCAAAAGATCAGTTATATCTGAAGAAGTCCTCAACGACATCTTCCCAGGCTGATTCAGAATCTTACGTATCAAGTTTTTGCCTTATTCTCATTTGCACAAGTCAACTCTCATGCTCTAAACTAACATGTGGTACAGTACAATCTGGTTTATTTTTCCCCACACGTCTACCAACTCCCCTGAAGCACTGTTCATGAGCGGCCAAAGACTGCTTTGTTTTTGACAAGTAGTACCTTCCTACGTCTCTCCTCATGACATGTGGATTATATCTGATGCATGCATTAGATGCACAGAGTATAAATAGTTGAGAAGACCCACATTCTCACTACTGTTGATATCTTCTCGCTTCCTTCTCTCTAAGTGTTTTGTGCAAGAAAAACCTTCGTGATTTCTTTATTTAAGTTCTTGAGAGATTCTAAGTGCTCTAAGTTTTAAAGTAAGATTTTTTAGATTAGAGTTATCTCATTTTCTTATTCCGCAACAGTCTGTAAATTAATCTCTGTTGATTCTTTTCTATAATCAATAAACGAATTTAAAAAGTGAAATAAGTTGTATTCATTTACCTCCTCTTTCTACAAACTGTTTTATGCCTTGTTAACCCTCTTGGGACCAACAGACTCCAACCACTTTACCATGGACTCCATTGTCTTGTCCTCTTAGGGGCCGTTTACCTACACTACCAAAAAACCCACTTTTTCCGGCGGCCAAATCCGCCGGAAATCCGCCGGAAAAAGGTATTTCCGGCGGATTTC
>NC_037532.1:30236366-30241039 GCF_001531365.2 Cynara cardunculus var. scolymus | reverse complement strand
AACGTTTCCAGAATGTTGATCATGTCTACAAGTCGTTTTTGAACATCTTGAACATGTATCGGAAAGAACATAAGAAAGGTATGTACGATTTATTTAACAAGAAAGGTATGTACAATTTATTTAACATTAATACTTTCTTAAGGTTAAAGGAAATGCAAAGGTTGAAGAGGCAAAAGATACAAGATGTATTGTTTAAATCAAAATCACCATGTGTAGTTAAGTGTATCCTGTTAGTTTCACTACCTTTACTGTAGGCTTTAGGATTTTCTGTGCTAAATTAGGTTGCCAAAACAGTGTTGGGGTTGTATAGCTTGGATTGAGTCTATTAAAATAATTTTGGCCTTTTCAAACGATGAGTTATTTTATAAAAATATGGTTATGGTTAATGGAGCAATGAGAATTTTTATAAGGTGATCAAACAACCTTGCCTTAAACCATAGCCCATGAGAATATGTACATCAGTGAAACCAGAATAATTAAAAGATGTGAGATCTTGTACCTGTAAGTGAACCTGTCTAACTATTGTTGTATGCACAGTGTGTGTGTGTGCCAAAGCATACATACCCCTGTGCCTTGGCAACAACAGGTATAAGAAAGTAAGTTATCACATTCTAATTTTTTAGCATTACAGCAGCAGCAGCAGCCTGCTGCGAATCAATACTTCAAATGAGTTGTTTGGTACTGCATTTTGTCTGTGTGTGTGTTTGTCCTGTTGTTTTGTTTCAACGTAATGTTGGTCATGCTGACTRCAATATATGTAAAGTTATGTGTGTATATATGCATGTACATACATATGTAAGCTGGTCTTAAAGACCATCTGAACAACATTTCACCATTCACGTATACTAGAATCAGGTTAAATCATGTGTTGTTAAATCGCATCGCTATCCAGGTTTGATTTCTCCATCGCTCTTCATCCCTGCTCGAGTTTTCTCCATCTTAGCTTAAGTTCTCTATAATCAACTTTCTTGTGTAATTTTAATGCATCTCCTACCTTTACATGTTGTGCTTTTTCTCTCTAGGTACCAGGGGACATTCTACAGTTAAGGTTAAGCCCTTTGGTTTAGATTTGTTCCAAAATGGAGATTATCTTTATGTTCATTTTGATCATTACTTTTATGTTCATTTTGAATCTACAGTTAAGGTTAAGCCCTTTGGAATCTCTCTTYTCTTGGCAAGGTGGCCCGATCATTATGCTGCAGGTTGTCTTTATGTTCATTTTGATCATTACTTTTAGCTAGATGGTATCAGTTGTGTTAGAATTGTCGATGCTTACTCTCTTTACTTTTGATAAAAAAAAAAATTAATTGGATTTTCTTGACTGGAGCTGTCATATCAGATTGAAAATGAGTATGGGAATATTGAAAACTCTTATGGACAAAAAGGGAAAGACTATATGAAATGGGCTGCAAATATGGCTGTTGGACTAGGACCTAGCTCCCATGGGTAATGTGCAGGCAAATGATGCTCTAGAAAACCTTGTATCTTCCTACTCTGTTGACTTACATTCACTAGATGCCATTTGGAAAACTTGTGTTGACAGCAACCTAATTTAAGAGTTTGATTTTGTTTGGATCACGGGTTTTTAATTATCGAAATGTGCAAAAAAGAATTATCAACTCATTATCTTGGTTTGGTTTTTAAATCCTCGGAGCCTTTTTCTGCAGATAGATGCTTGCAATGGATACTATTGTGATGGTTATACGCCCAACACCAAGAAGAAACCAATAAATAATCTGGACCGAAAATTGGGATGGATGGTATGCAAACCTTATCATATTCTTGTTTAGTTTCTCAAACTTTGAACATGTTATACGAATTAAACCTGGAGAAGCTTTATGAAGTATGCGGTTAGGTAATCTTTCTGCAACTGTGATCTATATTCCATCTTATCTGGATCACAAAAGAATTCAGTTATATTTGCATGTCTTTTGAACTCGATTAAGTTCAGTTTTTGAAAAGGTTCACATTGGTTTGATGTACTTTGTGAATGAGAAGAGAGCGATTAGCTGATTGCTCCTTGTGATGCCTCATCCTGAAGGCATCAAATTGGCTTGATTACCATCCGGTTTCATAAAACACGTTGGAAAGTTACATGGTTATGTGGTATGTGAGCTTTATCTATAAGCTACAATCTTTTACTATTGGTGTGATATTTGAGTGTCAAAATCTCTCATAATCATCCAAGTAGGGATGGTGATTTGCCCCGACCCGGTGGGGAACCCGGTTCACCCGACCCGAAGGGGGACGGGGGTTCCCCGTTAAAATGGGTCCCGGAGCCGGGGATCCCGGGTAGACTCAAACCAGGGACGGGGGATGTTACTCAAACTGGGGCCGGGGTCAGGGCCGGGGATCCCCGGTAGAATCAAACTAAAACAAACTTTTTACCGGGGATTGACCAGGGTTTACCGGGTTTGAACCGGGGATTGCTAGAATTTGACCGGGGACGGGATGATAATCCCCGTATCCGCCGGGGCCCAGGGCTGGGGGACGGTATTACAAAACCCGCCCATCCCCACCCCGTTGCCATGCCTACATCCAAGTGCCTGATTTGACTTAGAAGCTTCCTATGCTAGCCAATGAATTCTATAGCAAGCTATCAGGTAAGCGTTTGGGAATATGATACTCGACATTAGTTATGATATATATAATCTATAAGCATAACCTCTTAAACTTTTTGATTTATTTACTGAAATGACATGGTAATGGTTACTGATATCAAAGTTCAAGAAACTTTAGTTGTTTCATTTTCATTTGAGAAAGCTTTTAGCAGCTCATCTTTTCTCTTTCTCCCATTTTTCTTCTCTATAATTTGATTTTTAACACTCTTTTTCATGCCTTTAGGATTAAGAAAGGTCGTTGATATTATGAAGACAAAGAAACGTGCATAAAGAGGTTGGTTCTATTCATTATGGGGTCGTTTACTTAACGCTTACCCAGTAAGGTCTACGAAACATGGTGCAGAGATCATTAGCAATAAGGCCTACATGCAACTCATGTTCAATACAAGAGGAAGAGGACGTGCATAGAGATGTTTACGAAATGGTCTTTTGATATGAAATTAGATCCAATTTGAGCACGATAACATCAAATAATTTTGCATTAATTTTGATTTATATGTACCATGTGAAATTCAATTGCTTTTTTCTTTTGAGTTAAAAAAAAAAAACAATGTATTTAGGGACATGAAACATAAATACTAAATTTATAGTTTTTGGACTTTAGAAATAAAGGTTGGTTATCTCTTACAATTTTATGTACTTGGATTGCTCTTAGATGCATGATTCTGAGAGGAAAAAAAATTATAATTTTATTTTTTTTCAAATGCTTTAATTATTGATACACAAAAAATTTGACATCCCGCTGCATTGCGCGGGTATACAACTAGTATATATATATGTATGTATATATATATATATATGAGCGATCAAATGCAAGTCATCCATATTTGTACAAACCGTACAAATCACTCTTATTCGTCGATTTTATTGTTTAATCTTATGAAAAAAATTCATGAAATTGTTTAATCTTATGAAATTTTTTCATATAATATTTTTTTTTATGAAATTGTTTCATAAATGGTTATGAAATTATTTCATATAATACTTATTAAATTTTAATGAAATTGTTTTATATATTTCTCTAAAATTAACATAATGAAGATGATAATATTTATGATTAACACCTTACACGATAAAAATGATTAATCAACCTCTCATAATTATAAAAAAATGAACAAAATAAAAAATTATAATTATTTAATAAAATTTGTACGATTTATACAAATAACATGATTTGCATTATAAACCCCTCTTTTTCTCTCTCTATATATATCCACAAAAAAGTAGGTATAACAACAAAAGCATAAATTAAAGTGTGGGATATTAATTAATAGGTTCTTTAAGAAAATACCTTGGAGTATTATAATAAAATTATGCCTTAGCAACAGAATCAGCTTTTTTATAACCAATCACGTGTTTCAAGTCGGTAACTGCATTCATATTGAAATTACGATCAAGTTATCTTTGGAGGATCATCTGCTTTGCAGATAGTTCGGAATCATTGTATTTGAACCTTTGTGATCATAAGGGAATTTTCATTCTTCCTTGGATTTCAACCTGGAACCTCCTGATACTTTTGATCTTTGAAGTCACGCTCAAACCAATTAGGCACCACCCTTCTGGTTTACATGTTTATCTTTATGGTTATATGGTAACAATATTTGATTTTTCTTATCTTTTTAGAGTTTTCCATTTTAGTTTTTAGTGTATATTTAACCTAATTTAAATTGTTTAATATCATTGACTAATTGGGTAATAATAGAAAATAGATATTTAGTTATATATAACCTTGAGATTTTAATTAAATTTATGAACTTGCGAGTATGAAGCCATTTTTTCTTTTAATAGGTCAGCAGGTCATGCATTAATTAAAATTATATACCTAAATGACTCGGGGGAAAAAACGTGTGTTTGTGTGTGTATATATTTAATTATACTAGAAGCGTACTTGCACAATGCAGCGACATACATCGTGATTTTAATATTTCATTTTATTCTTTATTTCAGTCGATGTTATAATATGGCTTTATGTGATTTTAAGAAAACGATAAAGTTTTTATTTTTGAATAAAATATATGTTTGAAGATATCATAAAAATTTGACAAAAATATA
>NC_037532.1:30189890-30234286 GCF_001531365.2 Cynara cardunculus var. scolymus | reverse complement strand
ACGAATTCAGATATGGGATGAAATCGGATAGTGATGAATGGGTTTAAGAGTTTTTAAAAGTTTTAAGAGTTTTTAAGAGTTTTAACCAAATGTTTTATAAGATAGTATAGATATGTGATATAATGATTTTCCATTATAACTAATGTCTTGAAAAATGTCGTGAACTTGTCGTGACTCCTAAGACCGTCATCCCACACCTCACACCATTTAGAACTTCGTTATTGAGAGCACAAAAAGAAAAAGGAATATTACATCAAAATAAAACAAACTTTCACCTATTTCTTATTTTAGGGAATCAACTTTTAAAATCATTATTTTAGGGTTTGAACCAAAAATTGCATTTATTCAAGGGTTTGATTCACCTGCTAATTAACGATGATATGGTTCAGATCAAAGTCAACTAATATTACATGTCATATATAAAATTTAAATAATAAATCTAAAATAATGATGTGTGTTCAATAATTATAAAACAATGACATAATTTTTTTATTTGACAATTAAAATTTAATATTATTTTGCATAATATAATATTTATTCATTTAGTCTAAAGTTTGTTTTGTATTGATTTAGGGATTTACGTTGTAGGATTTGTTTTGTGAGGATAAACAAAGGAGATGGATAAATGATTAGAGTAAGAGATTGTTAATTAAAAACACTTACCGGATAAGTTATTTACAGGTGTCATTTACCTTACTCGGTAAGGTAAATAGGGAAAAAACTCTTAACGAGTAAGAGATGCTTAAAAACAATCTATTTTAATGTACAAGATTGTTACGGGCCACTAACTTAGAACAAAATTGCTTCCTAAACAGTTTTAACCTTTTGGATTGATATCTTTAAGAAGATACAAATATTCAAATACTTTGAGTATGTCTCACAAATTATTTATTTGTTTAAGTTTTTTGTTAGGTTAACCGTACCGGGTATTGTCCGTTTTGTCCACATACATGGACTTACAGTTCTAAAAACACGTTTAATAGAGAAGGTATCAAGTCCCTTTATAAGTTAACATTTATTCCCTTCTCCAATCAATATGCGATCTTACATTTTTAGCTTGATTGGTATCAAGGTTCAAGCAAGTTAGGGGCTGTTTATGTAATAACCAAAAAAAAAATAAAGAGAAAGAAATTGAATATAATATTAATGATAGGAAACCCAATGGTCATGAAACCTACGACCATTAATTATGGTTTATCGTTTCATATTCCGTGAAACCGTCGATTACTAAGTATATATATGGGGAGATCTTCAAGTATAAAGATGAAAAATTCTCGGGGAAGGAAACTCGTATAAGAGAGGTGAAAGATGAAGATGATTTGGTGAAGCGCAACAAATTTGATGCGTTTTTTTTTTGTTGGGAGAACATGAGAAACTTCGAGGAACGGTTTGGAGTTATGACCTGTATGGTGAGTTACAGTTGATTTATTTTTAAAATGGTTGCATGCCTTATTATCCAAAAGTTGTTTGAAGTTTCTCGAGATTTTTGATATACTATATATGCGTGAAAAGTTCGATATTTTTATAATATGTGTTTTGAGTACTTGTGTGTCAATGGGGATGTACTACGGTATGATTTTGTAAAGACGAGCATGCTTTGTGAGTTTGTCTAAGCCGTAAGTGCGGACATGCTGTGTGAGTTTGCCAGGTAATGTTGTGTGAGGTAGACATCTCCCATGACGTTGTTGCTTTGTAATGTAGACACGCACTATAATATATTTATTTTGTGAAAAGTATTATTCTCATCAAGACATGCTAAATTTATGAAGCTTCGTGAAAATTGTTTATTATAAAAGATGTTGTTCTTCGTGGATGAAAACCATGGATTCACTGGGCCTAAGGCTCACCCAAAACTCTTTTAAAACTTTTTACCCATGCGGCTTTTGAGTGGAAAGAAAAGTGCAATAAAAAGAGATAAGGATTAACTCCAAAGAAGGATATGTGTAGATCAAGACATTGTTTATATAGAGCAAAGTAATGTTCCTCAAATTTGTAATTTTTGATGATGATAAAAATTGTAAGATTAGAAATTTTATTTATGTTGCTATGTAAGTGTTTGATCTTGGGATACTAGTTTTGTTATATGTAAGTATTTGAAATTTTGGGATGTTACAGTTTACCAAATATTTGTCAGGGTAAGCGTTTATCAAGTCACACTATCTGATGAATATAGTAAGTAGGGTGCTCAAAAACCCGACAACCTAATTAATCCGATCAACCCAACCCAACATGAAATAACTCAACCCGAAGCACATGTCTATCGAGTTGTAAAATTTTCAAACTGTAGGTATTGGGTTAATATTTTTTGAACTCAACCCAACCCGATGAACCCGATATCCTTTTATTTCTTGGATTTAATATGATTGTTGAGTTTATATTGATATGTACATTAGACAATTACACTATCACGTATGCTCTTCATGTATACATATTTTTAATCTATTCTCCATCTCTATATAACTCATTTGTATATATGTTTAGTAACCGTGAACATATATATATGTAAATTGAGAAAATTAATTGAATGTGATATACGTAAGAAGTATGGATAATTTGTATCAAATGGTTGATGATGAAAAAGAAATTATGAGTTGAGAAATAACATATTCAAGGTTAAAAAAATATTTTAATATACCAAAGTATCAACCCGTACGGTTTGGGTTGGGTTGGGTTAGGTTAATTTTCAAACCACAAGCATTGGGTTGAGTTGTTCAAATGTCTTCAACCCGATCAACCCAACCCATGAGTACCCCTACTAGTAAGGACCAAGAACTTACCCGGTAAAAGCGAGACAATGACCAAAAGTTTTACCCGGTAAGTGAGAGCGACGACTCTTACCACGGTAAGTGAGAGCGACGACTCTTACCACGGTAAGCGCTTACCGGGTAGATTATTGCATACGATGTCGTTTTCGTGGACTAAAATCTTACCCAGTAAGTAAATGATAGTGTTAAATTTTACCTGTAAACCAGTTACTAGATAAGTGCTTGGTAAACGGCCCCTTAGTCTGATGAGGACTTACTTCACTTATGAAGAGGTGAACGAAGAAGAGGCCCCCCGGGGGGGGGGGAATGGTGAAGAGGTCGCGGTGGATAAGGATGGCAAAAAAAACCGAAACCGATGGTGAAAACCAAAAACCGAAACTTTCGGGCTGGGTTCGGGAACATCTTATCAGGGACGGGGCGGGGATCGGGGACAAATTCGGGGATTATAACGCGGTCCGATATGTGTTAATGTATTAATTTTAATTTATATACATACACACACACGCACACACACACACACACACACACATATATATATATATATATATATATATAATCATTAAAAAAATAGTAATATTAAAATTTAAAAGACTTTTATTCACTTTAGCTCAACAACCCAAATAAGGTTCACGAAAAAGTCTAGTTTATTTGTCTAATCGTGAAATCGTGATTTTAGTTGTATGATGTTTGAATTTTGGCTTAGTTTTATATTGTAATTTAATACATTGTTCGTAATTGGTTCGATTATGTTTGAAACATTTAAACTTATATCTTAAAAAAAATTATCATTTATTTTTAGTTGTGAAAATTAACATATTGTAATTTTTTTAGATCGGTTTTCGGGTTTCGGATTCTGTTATAACCAACGGTGACCGGGAAAAAGAGAATTTTTACCCTTAATGGGTTCTCCAACGGGGATCGGGGAAACCGCGGGGACCCGCTAGGGATCCCCTACGGTTATGGTGACGGTTTTAGTTATCGATTTCGGGGATGGGGATACCAATAATCGACCCGAACCCGTCCCGTTGCTATTCCTACATGTGGATAGACTCAAGCATGTGTGTATATATATAATAAATATATTAATATGATATATAATCTTTTTTATTTTTAATAAAAAAACAAACAAAAAGGTAAATTGGTCCCATGAATTAATAAATTGGATTTAATAGAGAAACTAAGAGACTAATCACTAAATAGATAAAAATATGTGCAAATTCTGATATCGTCAAACATCCGGTTCATAACAAAATACTAACCATGGAAACATTAAATGCAAATATTTTAAAATAGCTACTATTACTATTACTATTACTATATTCACATTTTCAACAAATCACAAACACCGACAGCACCCACTTTCATTTACAATTTCTCTACTTCTTTATAATTATATAATTGTGCACCTACAAGTAGTGTTAATGTCACATAAGACACAAAGTAATGACATGACACCATTTTGTATTTTATGCTATCATTTTCGTAACTTGTAATCATTATTAGACCAATCCAAAGTTTTTCACTCCAAGGGTTTTCATACTTTTTTTTATGTTTTATTTTTGCCAATTAATAATTTAAAACCCCTAACATATCTTCACTATGATACAAAATATTATCAAAACTGGGTTTTCACATAATTCGTAAAAACTATATAAAATATGTACAATCTTTTTATTAATTTAAATATATTATAAAGTATAATTATGTATTATTTTATACCATTTATTTACTAACGATAATTTAATTTATTATTACTTTAATTATGTTTAAGTAACACCTGTATTTTTTTGTATTTAAGTTTGCATTCAGAAAATTATATGTTTTATCGAGGGATTCATCTGTAGTTTCGAGCAATTGGTGTTTTGGTATAGTTATTAAAGTCTTGGTATGTTTTGGTGGGTTAAGGAACCAAATTTGAAGAAATGTCGATCAGTGCTCTGGGAGACTTCCCACATGGCTAAAGTCGTGGGAAAGATCGCCCAAGCTACTGTGTTGGGCCGACAAGGAATGCAGTTCTTGAAAACCAATTCAGAGATCGGGCCATTTGTGAGGCTTCTTAAGCCGAATGAGTATAAGTCACTTGGGTGTGTGAGTGTCCGAGTTTAGTCCCCCCAAGGCATGGGCGCACGGGGGAAAAGAGGGTCGAGCGACCTCTAGCCATGTGCCTTATGTCACGCCGTTAGACGCCCTGAATATAGCGACCTTTAAATCTTCCAACAGCCTTTCATTTCCCCATCTCCTAGTCTCATTTCTAACATCTTTACTCTTTCCCTTCTCCTTGGGTTTGAGTTTTGCAACCTTAGGACTGAATTAAAAGTTTGTGGAGCATCTTTGGAAAAGATCTAACCTAAGTTTTCAAAGTATTATGTTGGGATCTTTATCAGGTAAGACTTTTGGGAGTATTACAATAATTAGGGTTTTGATAATGGATCTTATTTTGGAGTACTCTTGGTGTATTTTAGGTTTGTTTGGGACCTAGATAAAGGTTCTAGTAATGGATGATTGTGAATCTAAAATCTTTACCAAATGAAACTCAACATTGAAGTAAAACCTAAATTCATCCTAAATCTAGGAAGGCGAGTTTAAGTTATTTTGTGAAAATTATGTACATGCCAAATTGTATATTTTCAAGTATTAAAGTGTTCTATTTGATGTTTATCAAATATGTTAAGTATTTAACGAAGTTTGTATATTTGGTAATTTGGGTTAATAAATCTTGTAAAATGCCTATATTTGGGTTGTTTTGGACATTTTGATAAATAAATCTCAAGAATGTGTTTTTTAGATGATTTATTGTATCAATTGAAATTATTTGATATGAATTCATTTTTGTGTATTTTTTTATAAACCGTTTGGAAAATACATCTTATCATATTACGAGGCGTTTTGGAAATACAAGGTATGACTTCATTTAAAAAATGGTTTATCTCAACCATTGATGAGTTTTTTGTTAATCATACTTTTGTGAGTATGTGTTTTATTGATTTTATGTTGGTTTTTATTGACTGACATAAGTGTGGAGTTAGTGGGTTATTGAGCTTTTGGCTTGATTTTGACTTAAATGAGTCTTAAAGTCATTTGTCCGGTTTAATTTGCTTTATATTGGGCTTTGGAGTTATATGGGGTTATGACATGTTTTGAATGCGTTGATCATTCAGTTAGAGTCATGTAATTTAGATTGTAATGAAATGGATCTATAGACATAGTCGGTTTTATGGAATATGTAAGGGTATGGAATTCCCTAATTGTAACTTGAAAATAGACATTGTGACTTATTATATAATTTTCAAATGAACGAGCTTAACTTCGATTTGGGAGATCTGAAGGTAAAGACCCGGAAAAATTGAACTTGGTGACTTCCCAAGCAAAAGACTTGGATAGAGTTGACTTTGTTATGTCATTTGACTGAAGACCCGGATAAGGTTGATGTCAATGGTTACTCAACTACAAGTGATGCTCATATAACATTTGTTTTTGGCTTACTTATGTGTTCTTTCACAACAAATAGTAAACGGGTCTCCCCTGTCACTTTATGATGTTTTACGCCCTTTCAATGGTAAAGATGATTTAATTATACAAAAGGACTTGATTGTTATATTTTACATTTTAATGTTGTATAGCTTTATTCTTGGTCGTGTGAGTATTGGGTTTTGGTTACGTATAAGTGGGTGTTTTGGTTAATGGTTTCCATCAAGAAAATTGTGGGTTGCGGAAAGATGTCGCTTTTATTTGTAATACATTTCATTTACGAAATTATGATTTAAATCAACAGTTTTTCAGTTTTACCGTTTTTTGATTATGACGAAAATTGTTTGAATTCACTAGACGTTAAGCCAAATCCTTTTTTATTTATCGGCATGTGCATCAGGTCTTTGTTGGGGATTGGTACTAGCGACACTAGGGGTGAGCATAGGCGGGTACCCGCCCTTTTTGACAGGAACCGGAATCGGAACCGGAACCGGCGGTTCTTGAGATATTGGAACTGGAACCGGTTAAAGCGGTTCTTAAATTTTTGGAACCGGAACCGGAACCGCCGGGAACCGGTTCCGGTTCCGGGTACCCGCTTCCTAAAATATTAAAATTTTATTATTTATAAATAAAAAATAAAACGTTGCCAAAACACTAAATAAATAAGCAAGAATACAAATTATATATAATAATGGTTACAAATATTGTTTAACGATTACAAACCATAATAGACTAATAGAAAATGTTCAAAGTTTAACGATTACATACTATAATGGTAAATTTTCAAAGTTTAACGATTACATGCTATGAATCCAAGTGAACAAACAGTTTAAAAAAATACGAACCATTCTTTATGAAGAATTTAGATGAAGAATGAAGATGACGGTGTGCTTTCAAGATGTAAACCTAATATAAATTTGGTATTAAAAAATAATAATAATTTTTTTATTTAAAAATACCGGGTACCCGAAGGGTAACGGTTCCAAAAAATTGAGAACCGGAACCGGAACCATTCTCAATCGGTTCCGTATTTTAGGAACCGGAACCGGAACCGGAACCGGAACCACTCATATCGGTTCCGGTTCCGAAACCGGCGGTTCCAAGGCGGTTCCGGTTCCATAGCCGGGTACCCGGTTCCGCTGCTCACCCCTAAGCGACACTGTGAAAAGTTGAGTGCTAATTAGGTGCATGAGAAAGATCCAACTATTCGATGACATCTTCCACATTTGTAGATAATGACCGTCATTGGGTTTTAGTAACAACCAACTTGACCTAGTCTTGATGGAAGACTTGGTTTGTCTATTATTGATGTTAAATATAGATTTGTTATTCGAGATAATTTAAGTAATATAGAAAGGGATTTATCTTATATTTGATGTTTTATCAAAAAAATTAAATTAGTCGATCTTCTCAGATTTAAGAGCGTTACAGTTTAAATATGATAATTTAATTAATAAATAAAACGATTAAATACGAAAACTTCTATAATATTTTATAAAGTAATTTTAATGCATATTGTGGATGTTCTTGGTGATTATTAATGTAATTTTTAATATTCCATTAATAGTTTTTTGCTGTTATATAAAAAAAGTTCGTGGATATAATTTAAAAAAAATAAGAAATTGATTTTGGTATTTGTTAATACTAAAAGAGTATTCGTGCAATGCAGCAAGATATATCTTGATTTTAATATTATTATTTTTTATCTCAGTCGATGTTATAATATGGTCTTATGTGATTTTGAAAAAGCGATAATGTTTTTTTTTAATAAAATATAAATTTAAAGATATCATAAAAATTTGACAAAATTATATCGATATTAGTATTAAATTAACTATTTAAAATTCTTCATTTTTTGTGTAATTTTTTAATTTAATTTTTTTAATTATAATTTAATTTAAGTTCAATAGCGAAGTAATTTATATTTGGTTTAGTAATATAATTTTCTTATAAAGATAATAGTTAATTATTTTGTTAGAACTCGATAATTATCTTAATTATATTTTAGATATTTTATATTTTAAAATGAGATGTTTATCCTTTATTTGATTATGTTTATCCACAGTTTAATAAGTTGTACTTATGCATAATTTATTTGTAATCTTGACTTTTAAGTAATATGCATCAATATACAATACTTCATGCATAAAAAATAATTTTTAAAAGTTTTTGTCAAATGTTTTATAATATAGTATAAATATAGATAATATGTCTTTGATGTCGTGCCAAGTATGTATATAAAAATATGAATACCTTTATCTAATTTAATTTTGTTTATAAAAGATATAAATTATAATTTTATGATATCGTTAATTAATTAATATTTTTTATTTGTTCAATTATAGACTTAACATTAATATTTTAACAAATATTTAAAAAGAAAAAAAATTATTGTTGCCCAATAAAAATATAAAATTAGCATATTATAAATCACATTGGTAGAAATAATTAATAATACAAAACAGATAAAATTATATTCTTGTTTATAAAAGTTCTTAAAGTTGAAATTTGCGCCAATTTTTTTATACCTCATTCATTGTTTTTTTAATGCAAGATTCTTATAAGCAAAAAATGTAGCTTCTTATAAATATCAATATTGTGAAGAGTTCTTATAAAACCTTATATTTTTGAATTCTTGAACAAGAACCTTGCTTCTTACCTTAAACTTGGTGTGAAGTGACAATTTGTAATTTTTTTATACATTTCAAATTAAATATTAGATATTTATTTATAAATATATGATAATTATTGATGTTGTAAAATTTTGTAGGACCTACAAACAGGTTCTTACAAAAACTATCATTGTGGACTTTTCTATGAGTTCTTAATTTGATGAGTTGGAATCGATGTGGCAAAAAAAAAAATACAAAAAGTAGGTTTTTAAGAGCATCTTTAACATATTTTCTATAAATTCTTTAAACAGAGAGCCAAAAGAATTAAAGTTTTATGGTCTAAATGGTGAGTTTTGATCTGATTTGAAAAAGGGTTTGAAGTTGGTTTGAAATAGGGGGTTGGAAGAGAAGTCTTGACCAGACTACCGGACTTCCGGTCAGTGCTGCTAGACCTCTAAGCAAGTGTTGCTAGACTTTCCTTGAAGAAGAAAGGGGGGACAGTGATGAATGTGACTTCCAAGAGGCTTAAGTCGCATGCATACTCCGTTGTTTTGTGTTTTTTTCGTTCTTCGTTCAGGCTGTTTTGGGGTTTTTCAATGTCACGGTTAGGTGACTTATAGTGTGTTAAGAGTTATAGTATACTTTATTGGCATAGATTGTAACCCATGCTTATTTGACTTTGATTCTCGTATTCGGTATTAGAGTTCGTTAGCATATAATCGTAATCCATGTGAGTTTTCTTACAACCCTTGGAATTAAAATGCATGAGTTATAAAATGATTAATTTATGAAAGAGTGTGCTATTTGATATGAGAATCTGAGAATAGCGTAAAGTGAGTCATTATTGTGGTAACTATCAATGTGGAGTTGAGTTAGTTTAGCCAAAGTGTACGTACGATGTGGTGTATGTGATGGTGTGATGTATTTAACGGAGTGGTGTATAAAACGAAGGCAATGAGCCGATTGGGTCAACTATGTTTAGCAAAGTAGTTGAATTACATTTTATGGAAGTTATTATTGTTTAATATTTTTGAAAGATTAATATCTATTAGTTTTATACGATGTTGTTCTAACAATGATTTCCTCACTAAACCTTATGGTCTAACCCTTCTTTTGTTTTTGAAAAATGCATATTTCAATGCAACCACGAATAGAAGGTAAAGAGAAGGGAAAGTTATAAGATCATCATTTGGCTGCTATTATGTAGTGTATGAAGTTTGTTTGTTATGTGAACTTATGAAACTGTTGTATACAAGTTGTGTAAGCATAAGTTTGTAGTATACTTTTGGTAGTTTTATCGTTGTGTTAATTTTGGGACCAATGTGTAATATTTTTATGAGATGTTATATGTAACATATGTGGTTTATGCGTTATGTTTTGACGGGTCGTTACAGTTTGTTTCATTCATTACTGGGTGATGCATCTCCGGCAATGTAAAAATTATCTGTTTGTTTTAGTTTTCAATCTTATAGTTTTTCTTGCTTTATAAAACTTACAGTGAATTCTTTCTACACTTATATATTTTTGCCTCAATTTTCTTGACCTCTTCTTCCTGATACGAGAATTATCTTCAAAATCATATAAAACACGGAATAGGTCAATGAATAGTTGACGTCATTCATATTGGATTGAAGATATTTGGCAACAATTTGGAGAAAGAAACAATAATACTGAATTAAATACTTATTTTATATTATTGTATTTGATAATATATTAAATATACATGAATACAATAAAATAGTACGATACATAAAATTTAAACGAATATACGTATAAGTATATTTTAATTAATTAATCAGACAATCAAATTTATTTACCGTCATCGTTGAATTTTTAATATTAATTAATAAATTAACATTTTGTTATTAAATAATAGTAAACACGGCATCTAACAAGTTGTACCTACTATTGAATTTTAATAAATGACTCCCGCGGAATAAAAGGAATACTCTAACCAAACAACATTGATGGATTTATAAATATGACATTAGTTAGACGCAATCGACCAGTATGATATTGGATCATCGAATAATCATCTTGAGATTATTTAATAATTAAAATATTGTATAAAAAGTTGTCTTTATAGAAGATAATTTCTAAAATTGAATATTTTTGTTACGAAATTGATAGTAAAGTGATAAAAAAAATGTATATTTTGCAACTCCAAACCGTTTTCCGAAATAGAGGAATGTTTGAAACATAACTATATCCAAGATTGAATTATTTAGGATGGAGAAATACCCATTTTATAAAAAGCTCATTAAGATATTAAATATATGTTACGATATTTAATCATATAGTTGGTGATAAAAACTCCTGAACTTTATATGGAAAAATAAAATCGAATTTTTTATTAATTTCTATTTTTGGGAGCGATTAATTATTTACGGGCCTCAAACAAAGTTCTTGTTTATTTAAGGGACTCATTTGTTGATACCTTCAAAATTATAGTATATTAATTGATATTTACTTAGATCATGTCATTGTTAACAAGTCATTAAGCTAGGTTATTGAAACGTCAATTAGAGTAGCTTATGGACAATATTTTGTTACTTTTTTTTAATTATAAGTCTTATTAGTTTTAATTATTATTTATTACTATTAATTATAAATAAGCATTAGTAAAAATTAATTATTAATAAACAAAAATAAAAATTAATTATTAATATTAATAAATATTTATTATCAATAACTTAATATTAGTTGAAATTGTTAATTACTTCTCATTTTCTGGATATCTTTTTTAATCGTTTTACATGTTTATCAACTAGTTTTTCAAGAAAATGATTTATTAATCAGCTAGCTTATTAAACATCAATTAAATAACTTATCAACTAGTTTGTCAAACATATGCTAAATCAAGAGAACCCTTAAATAAATGAAAAGTTTGTCTAAGACTCTTAAATAAAATTTTAAAAATTAGTTGTTCAAAATAAATATAAAAACCAATTCCCTTTATTTGTTTACTAAAAGAAATACCGATCGTCCTTTTTTTTTTATTAACCTGGATATCCAACTCGCTATGCGAGCCGACTAATTTCAGGGCGACCACCTGCTTTGTAGATAGTCCGGAGTCACCGTATTCGAACCTCCGTGGCCACAAGAAGATTTTTATTCTTCCTTGAATTTGAATCTAAGACCTCTTGGTACTTTTAACATTTGAAACCAAGCTCAAACCAATCAAACACCATTCTTATAGTTAAACCAATCGTTCTTTGTTTACTTTATGTATTGTCAAAATAGAAATCGACAAATATGAAACCCAGATGTTCTTACTTTCACCTGTCGACCTAAAAATTGCACAATAGTCCCTATAAATTTAAAATTTTACAATAAAAGTCTTTTGCATTTTATATTTTGGTCCCCAGCAATATTCATGTCTTCTTCCCGTTTCCTTAGGCTGTATAAATGCTTGTCCTCCGATCTCCTTCTTCCCACATGATTCAACTGCTTCTTCTCTTTCTTTCTCACACACACACACGAAACACGTAGTGATCAACAGCGATTAAGCATGGTTCTATCCAAGGCCGTGCAATCGGAGTCCGATATCTCCCTCCACTCCACTTTTGCATCTCGATATGTGCGCGCAGTTCTTCCAAGGTGAATTGATCCACCAGATCTAACAAATTTGACGTTCATTTTTGATTTTGAGTCGATTAATTCCAATTAATATCTGCAGGTTTAAGATGCCTGACAATTCGATCCCTAAGGAGGCTGCGTATCAGATAATAAACGATGAGCTGATGTTGGATGGAAATCCCAGGCTGAATCTGGCGTCGTTCGTGACGACATGGATGGAGCCTGAATGTAATAATCTAATGATGGCTGCCATTAATAAGAATTACGTTGACATGGATGAGTATCCGGTCACGACTGAGCTCCAGGTATACATATTTATTCTTCTTCTTCTTCCTCCAATCGTAAGGCCTAACTTTTTCAATACGCCAAAAACCTTGACTATGTCATGGATGACATAAAACATGGATGAAAAACGATTAAAAAAAAAAGGGGAGTGCTAATGGCACCCTCTGTGATGTCAGAATCAGGTCATTTAAACATTGGAAATGTAAAAAGCATGTATTGATGTTGATGTGTGTGAAGAAGAAATTCATGGATAAAGGTGCATTAAGCAATGCATAGGGGTGCATTTAGCCACCCAAAAAAAAAAGTCATTGCGAGCTATGATGTGATTGAGAGACAAATGTCATACGCACTTTTTTTGTGTTATTATAAATGCTATCGCTTTCTATGCACCATATTCTATTAATCTCCTGCAAAATAACACTAACTTTTGTTTTGGGAGAATAAATAAAACAATATTTACATATATAAGCAAACAATAACGAAACAAGAGAAGACTAAAACGTTTGAAGGTTAGGTCACCCGTTCGTCCATTGACCGTGTTTCATAGTCGCTTACATGTGATTTGACCGTTTTTATTATTATTTTATTATGTGATGGTTCTATTTTGATTTTATGTATATATATTTTATTTTCTTAAGGAAAAAGATGAAGTTGGCCCATTCTATGTTAGATTTGGATTTCGGTGAGAAGACAAGTTATGATGAGAATGGTAAGAAAAGATTTTTACTGTTGGATCAATTTTAATTGAAGATCAATACTAATAATATGTATCAAGATGTATCAGATCAATTACATTCTAAAATGTAATTCATGGATGAGTATGAAATTAAAAGTAATTAATGATAAAAATCTTTTTTACGCGTCTCATATTAACCTTCTTTTCACATGATACTAATTCTTTGTATTGTCATTTTCATCAACAAAGGAATATAATAAGCTTCGAATATCATTCGTTGTTAGTTTTCACATTTGGAAAAAGATTTTTATTTTAGTTTTCTTCTTTACCAAGGAAAATAATTAAATAAAGCGAATAATGTATTAAATGAAGCTGATATTTTATGAAAAGCAACTTCCCCGTTGTTTACTTGCTTGACAGAGCAGGAGTTAATGAGATCTTTCTTTTATATTGATTTATCCATTTTTCATCGATCAAAAACATACTCTTCAAAAGTCAAAAATCAAAATATTATATGCATTTTTCTTTTATCATTAATTATATATTTAAAATATTTAATATATTTAATAAAATATTTAATTTTAAATTTTTTCTAGATTCGGATAGAAATTGAGAACCATGTCTTTATCTATCTCAGTATTATCTTTGATATTTTCTAGCATATGTTACTGTCCCTTTCTTCCCATATTTCAAACATATGGCCCATAAATTCCCCTTCTTCAAAAAAGTTATGTTACAATTCTTTTTAGCGTTTTTTTTTTCATACCCATCTATATCAAACAATCATTTTTATGTTTTTTAATAATAATTTGACATGATTTTGATGTAAATCGGAAACATATACCAAACCCTTCTGGAATAATTACTTTGATTGCAATCTATTAAATTAAATCAAAGAAATAATTAACTTTTAAAAAGTTTTTATGAGTAAGTTATCTTGGCAGGTATCATATCTTATATTTATTGGTAGTTATATGTTTTAGTCAATATTTAATGATGGGTATATTTTGCATGATTTTGTTCGTCGACAAGTGTAAAGAAATTGCAACCAAGCGTTTTGATTTTAAAAATGTTTTCAAAATAAAATATATAAAAAGCATTTTGGTGAATAGAATAATATCTTTTCAAAGATCCAACACTTGCAAATATATAATGGATAGGTTCAAGGGGTCATTGGATCTCACAAACCTAAAGTTTTTCCTTTGGATGCTTTTCTACCACTTAATTTGCTTAGCTCATATTTTATAATTTTACATATTAACCACATATTTACTTAGGTTAAAAGATAAACTTTGTATATATTTTAATCTTTTTAGACCCTACTTTTTATATAAGATTTACAAGTCATTTGATTGTTTACCGGATAAACATTTATCGGTCATCATCACTTGTTTTCGCATAAGATATGATAAAGATCAAGAATTTTGCACAGTAAGAAACTAAGAAGCATAACAATGACTTGTAATCTTACCTGGTAAGGAGGGAGAAACCTCTTACCCGGGGTAAGCGTCTGCCAAGTAAAAGATATTTATCAATAATCCATTTTGATAGTTGATAATGTCACCTCATAAAGTAAGTGATGATGATGACTATTATTGATAAGTATTTGATAAACAATCCTAATTAGCCAACATATTTATTTTAACTTTTGTCAATTTAAAACATGTCTTAAGTTTTGAATAAGTTCTGCAAGTGGGCATAATATACAAGGTAATTATAACACATTTTCAAACATAAGATTTATTAAACCTACTTTCTAAATTCTATTGATTAGGGAGTAGGGACTGATAAAAAATTGGGACATCTTACACCTGTGAACTAACTAGTCCATGGTGTTCATCCTAAGCAGTAAGCACCATATCTTTCTACATTACTAAATGCATTATCTATATAAGGAAAAATAACTATTAACTTGAGTTGGAGAAAATTAGGGATAGTGCATATAATAAATATATGGTTTTGGTTGCTTGTTTTCAAAAAAGTTACAACTTTAAGAATTCAATATTGTTTCTAGTCTCTCTTTTTCTTTTTCTTTTTCTTTGTCTCCAAATGAGATTTCTTCGAATGATTTCCTGTCCCCTTTCTACCAAAATTTCTCCACTTGCTAATAACTTCATAATTGTCATAATTTTAAATTTATATTTTTAGCAAAACTTAAAAAATAATAAAATTTGCTTTTTCTAGATAAAGGGTTTTTCTACATGTTACTTCCAAATATTGTAGATATGTTTTTTTTTTCTACAAAAACCTGAATACAGTTTCTAAAGTTAGATACTTGCCTTTATAATTTATAATCGACTTATTGTGTAATTGTGTATTTTGAGATAAAGTAAGTGAAACCACAAAATGATTTATTTATTTCTATCACTGTAGAAAACTGAATCAAACCAGAAGATCGGGTGTCATCATGTTGGTAAATGAAATACTTTTTGGGTCGTATAATGCATCTAAAATGTATATGAAAAACGATTTGATGGAGGGACATGTATCTATGAGACCATTGAAGATTTTTTTTGTATATTTTCTAGGGCCCCTTGATGTTAGAAAAATTGGGGATTGGATAATTTTGTTGGATCGTGAAAGTTCATTTTCCAAATACAATAATTTGTCTCTTATAGCTTTGGGTATCATGAATTTCGTAGTGGGGTAATTACGGAGAAACTCTCTATTTCAAAGGCGGTGAGATCGAGTCCTTATATACCCAAATTCTCCTTCACATATTTATATGAGATCCACAGTTACAAGTTGTTAAAAGCGGTTACAACTGTGCATGGATAAGATCAGAGAACAATTACAATTGTATCTGAATTCTGATTGTACAGACCATAAGTCTAGTTGCACAGACCACAAGCTTGATTGCATAGTCTAAAGTTCAGACTTAGCCAATTTTCTACCAACTTCGGGAACAAGTTCAAGAAGGTTTCCAACCTTCTGAAATTTTTCCGGATTATCCCGCAACTAGAATTCTCTAAGTCTTAACTATTCTTAAAATCCATACACAACCAAGGGCTCTGCACCTTGGAACCCTGCTACGGGCACTGCCCCTAAACCCTACAATATTAGAATGAGATGTATTAAGATGCATGATGAAACATGATTCATGGGTGGATTTGAGATTAAAGACGATCAATGGTTTAGGTCACTTCTTACACTTTTCACACGATCCTTCGTTTAATGTCGATATGTATAAGAAAAATAATAATAAGTAAGGATATATTCAACGATATAAACATATATCATTTAACCTTATCCATGCTAAATTATTCAAGTACTCATTGTTACACCCCTATTGGAATCAATTATTTTTTTTCACTTTTATTGTCATGGGTTTGTCAAACTCTTTAAACGTATAGGTGGGGCTATTGTACACTTGTGCCGGTCACATTCAAATCAATATTTTTATATAATGATAATAATAATATCTTATCAGTTTTTATATTTTAGTATTTTATTATCATTTTTAGAGCAATTCAGTGCTCAACTTTACAAAAGATTTTTGATTTTACCAAATTAGTTTTTTCTTGATTTTTATTAACCAAAACATATTTTAATGCATTTTCTTTTTGTCAATTAACATTTATAATCTATCCATGCTTATTTGAATGTTTTATGGATCTCCTTATTTAATTTGTAGCTTTTAATAATCCCATGTCATTGAAAATTGAAATAATTTATCTTCTTTATCAATTTATTTAATAAGATGAGTTGATGTTAAATTTGAATTTTTTATAAGATGTATTGGGTTCGGGGACCTAATCCATTTAGGAATTGGTCTGCTAACCAAATCTCAACCTGTCTCAATTGGGCTTGGGTTTTTAGGCCTGGTTTCAGACCGGATGAAGATTAGATTAAATATAAATTCGTAGAAACTTCTTATAAAAACAACTTATTGACTTATTCGGGTGTAACACTGGTAATAAGCATTTTTAAGTATTTGGATAAACAACTTATACTAGTGTCAAACCGGTAATAAGAAGTTTTTGATAAAGTTAAATCATTCTAACTTATAATAAGTTGATAAACATTTTTATACCAAAACATAAGTTGTTCAAATAAGCAATCCCAAACACCCCCCCTATTCATTCACCTTTAATGAGGATGAAAAACTGCCATCTAGAAAAATTGAGTTATCGAAAGGCATTTTTTATTTTTTATATCGGGTGTATTATGCAAGAATATCATTTCAAATAGCGTCATTTGTGTTTGAATTATTGTATGTTAAAACGAATGCAGAACCGTTGTGTAAACATGATCGCACATCTCTTCAATGCACCACTTGGAGACTCAGAAACCGCAGTTGGAGTCGGGACCGTAGGGTCATCGGAGGCAATCATGCTGGCTGGATTGGCTTTCAAAAGGAAATGGCAAAACAAGATGAGAGCTCAAGGAAAACCTTGGGATAAACCTAACATTGTCACCGGTGCCAATGTCCAGGTAATTAAAACCCAAAAAAAAAGACATTTTTGTATCATTTATTATATAATGTTCAAGAATTTATTAAAGTTACATTTTAAAAACAGTATTAATTATTTGTGAATTTAGGTATGCTGGGAGAAATTCGCAAGGTATTTTGAAGTGGAATTGAAGGAGGTAAAATTGAGGGAGGGTTACTATGTGATGGACCCTGATAAAGCCGTGGAGATGGTCGACGAAAACACCATCTGTGTGGCCGCGATCTTGGGTTCGACCCTCAATGGTGAATTTGAAGATGTTAAGCGTTTGAACGACCTCCTAGTCGAGAAGAACGCAGAAACTGGGTATGTACGTTTGTTATATTTATAAAGTACATATATAGTCGATTTTGGAACCTTATAATTAAAAGGGTGTATATATTTGAATGCAGATGGGATACGCCGATCCATGTGGATGCTGCGAGTGGAGGGTTTATCGCACCCTTCCTTTACCCAGAATTGGAATGGGATTTCCGGTTGCCGTTGGTTAAGAGTATAAATGTTAGCGGTCACAAGTACGGTCTTGTGTATGCCGGAATCGGGTGGGCGATTTGGAGGAGCAAAGAAGACTTGCCTGACGAACTCATCTTTCACATTAACTATCTTGGTGCTGATCAACCAACTTTCACCCTCAACTTCTCCAAAGGTAAACTAACAAATTTTCGTAGTAGTCCGTTTTTCTAATTGTTAAAGTCTCGTAACAATTAAATTTATATCATTTCACATTGATATTGGAACTTTTGTTTGTAAATGCTCTTTTTTGAGAGTAATCAAATGGAGTTCCATATGGTATGAACTATGAAAGCCAATGTTCACCGCTTCGGACCTGTCAATCTGTCCTGTGTAGCCCATCTTGTCAATGTGGGGCAATTCATGTATGTTTAGCCTCCATTACAAGGGAATTCGTTGAGGCCTACATCAATTAAACTTGAACCATTTCTTCTCGATATATATTAGAAACTTCTTTTTTATTCTTGAAGAACTTCTTTCTTCTCAAAAACCAACGAGGTGTGTTAATTATTTTCTTTCCAGGTTCGAGTCAAGTAATTGCTCAGTACTATCAACTCATTCGCTTGGGTTTTGAGGTTAGTTTTCATCTTTAAAACTACTCTTCAATCTTCAAATACAATTTACGAACCTTAAATATTTTAAGAACTCATAAACCACCATTTTTATAAGTATTCATTATGAATAACATAATAAAATATTCATGATGAATGTCATGACATATATTTATCGTGGATACTTTTAAAATAGGTAGTTCCTGGATTTTAAAAATATTTAAGGTTTCTAAATGAAGTCAACAAACATTTGCCTTGTAAAAACTTACGATCTATAATTAGGGATACAAATGCATCATGGAAAACTGTCAAGAGAACGCGATGGTCCTCAAGGAAGGACTAGAGAAAACGGGTCGCTTCAATATCATCTCAAAAGACAACGGTGTCCCACTCGTAGCCTTCTCGCTAAAAGACCACAGCCAACACAACGAGTTCGAGATATCAGACATGCTGAGGCGGTTCGGATGGATCGTGCCGGCTTACACGATGCCACCGGACGCACAACACGTGACAGTTCTGCGGGTGGTGATACGAGAAGACTTTTCAAGGACGTTGGCAGAACGGCTAGTGACGGACATCTCGAAGGTGCTTCAAGAGCTTGACACGCTGCCGGCGAAGTTGAATGCGAAGATGGCAGTGAGTGCAGAAAATGGGGTGGTGACTGAACACGATATGGAAGTGCAAAAGAAGATAACTGATGCTTGGAGGAAGTTCGTGGCTGATAAGAAGAAAACTAACGGTGTGTGTTAGATGTGGGAGCATTGTATGGTGTGAGAAATATTTAATAACGGATCAGTTTGTGTCATCTGAGACGGTCACTGATGCTTGTATTCAATCCTACTCCAAACCCCTCATCATAAACGAGTATTTTTTGTGTGTATTTCATAATTATTCTTCTGTTTCAGAGGGTTAGAGCCGTTCTTTAGCATCTTAAACATGAGCATCGATTAAAGAGAATTATAAATATTTAATTTTTTATATGATTTGTTTGTTCTGTCATTGTATTAACATGTCGAATTAACGTCTGATATTAAGGAGCATGGCCGTCCATGTGGTTGCGAAGGTCGAAATTGTGTTTTTTTAAAGGAATGCGCCCTTATCATTTTGAGACGATTTTAGGAAATTTTAAATCTCTCTTGTTTTCATCCGGTAGTGTGGAGCCGGCCTGGCCTGTACTGCTAAAGAAAAAGGGCTCTCACAGGAATTGATTTGATGCATCTTATTAGTGTCGATATTCAATAAATAAAGATTGATTCAAGGATGAAGATCAATTTTTAAATTTCTCACCAGAGCTTCGGTTCTCACCGGAATCCAACTTTCTCTAATTAATATGTATAATATCATGATAAAAATGCATTAAATCATCGATAATAAAAATGCATGATATTCATATGAGCAAATATAAATAGTTATTAAGTGTTATTTATGATGAATAATTGATTCCTTGATGTCTCAATGAATTTGAGGTTATGATTTGATAAGAATAATTCATTTGTTACATCTTTGTTTTCTTTAGCATTTATGAATAGAAGAGATTGAAAAAGTTGAAACTTAAACATCAATTACTATGCTTGTTTCAACTTAAAAACCTCCAATAAGTTAATAGATAATGTTTACAAGTTAAATTAAATATAGTAAACATTTAATACACCATTGAATTAAAAATAAACTTAAATTACATTAATGAATCAACAACAATATTTTGAACATTAACCTATGACGTGTAGCTCAATTAGTAAATAACATAGTGATTTTGCACAAATATAAGACAAGTCTCGGGTTTGATTCTCCCCTTTCGTTAGCTTCAGCTGTCAACTGAGTCAAAAAATACCCCTTACATTGGTGTCCTTAAAGACGGGTTCCATGTAGGACCGGCTAAAATTGTCGATAATCAACTTTTATTCAAATATTTTAATTTTTAAATTATATATTTTAGATACATTGTTATGTATCATATTATAAGTTATGTTTAGTAAATTTTTATTATAATGATGAATAAATAGGTGAAATTGTTGGAAAAACATTCAAATAAATAGGTGATGTTGAAATTTTTTGTTGTTAGAAAATAGGTGTTATAATTAAAAAAGATTTTTTTTGATAATTAGATTCCAAGAAAACGATTTATTTTTTATTTTCAATTATTTTAATTTATTTATACTACGATGTTCCAAAGGATCTCAATTCTGGCTCCACATCTGATTTCAACACATTTTTAAAAGATAAAAACGGGGTGTCTGGGATTATTTATCAGAACAACTTATTTATTTATTTTGGTGTGACATTGATAATAAATATTTTTGAGTGTTTGAATAAATAGTTTATATCGGTGTCAAACCAATAATAATTTTTTTTGAAGAATTTAAACCATTTTTACATATAATAAGTTAATAAAAACTTTTGTAGATAAAAAAATAAGTTGTTTTAAATAAGCAATCCCAAACGCCTCATAAGAAAGACAAAATAGAATATATATATATATATATATTACAAAAATACAAGGTACATTTCTAATATTTCTTAAACAATGAGACATTTAAACTTGTTTTTGATATAGGGTTGGATTTCGGTGAAAAAAAAATGCTAAGCTAAGAAACGTAAGAAGGGATATCCATCCTTATATCAGATTAAGATGAGATGCAACCTATCAATCCCCATATCAAACATGATTCATGGATGAGTTTGACATTAAAAGTGATCAAAAACCCAGATCCATTCTTACGCTTGTCATTTTAACTTTCATTCTCACACGATCATTCCCTTTTTATATCATTAACTTATTAAGGGGTTGTTTGTTTACCTCTTAATAGTTCCATTAAGAGACAACCTCTGAACCTTTAAGAGGTGATTTTTGTTTGGTAAAAAAAAGTCTGTCTCTTAATGGTTCTAAAACTCTCTGAATGATTTTGTATCCTGGATCTCCCTTAATCATTAAGAGCCCTAATTTTATCGTACACAATTACCAAACAGTTATATTTCATTTTACATTATATCATGAAAGTCTTTTAATTAAAATGGACAACTTAATTATTCAACAACAAATCATTCAACAATTATCAAACAGCCTTTCAGGTTAAAATTTCCATCCATAAATCGTACGTATCATATCTTTGTTATTTATTTTGTATAAAAATAGTGTGCTATGGGCCCTAAAAAATGTGAGAAGTCATGATTTCAAATCTGTGATGAAATACCGGAAAAGCCCTTCAACAAACTTCGATAGAGTAGACAAAGTCCCCAACTTATATTTTCACATACACACACCTATCTGTGGGCGCTGCAGCAGACACCAAAGATGTTGAAGAAAATGGTCGTGATCCGGTGGTTGATGGTGGCGTTACTGGTGGTTTTTCGCATTCAAGAAGTTCGATCAGGTGCCTCAGATCACAAGTACAAACCTAATGATGAAGTCCCTATTTACGCTAACAAAGTCGGCCCCTTCCATAACCCTAGGTGGGTTCTCTGGATTAGATCTCTGTTTCATGCGTTTGATTTTGTGAATCGTGTTTCTTGTTCTATACTTCGTTTCTTTTGTTTTGATGTGTTTGCTACTTATCTACTGATTACTGGATCTATTTTGGAAAGAATTAAGGTTTCTGTTTTGAAATTTGTGGGATCTCAGCTTCAGTTATGTTAATTAGGGTTTTATGTTTTCGTAGTTGTAATTGTGAGAGGATGGGGTCTCAAGAGTGTTTGGGGACTGTTTCATCCACGTTTAGGCTTTAGATGCAGGCGGACTTGTGGTTGTTGAGCACGGAGAAGTCCGCGATTATGTGCATCTGATGATACTAAGAAGCTGTATGCCTAATGTGAGATACAATTTAGATCAGCCAGACTAGAATTTCACGTTACCTATTTGAAAGTTTGTGAGCGAAATTTGATGAGTCTATGTTGTAACTGAAGTTGGGGAAAGAAAGATGTTAAGATTTGAGCGCATTGAACTTGGTTTTGTTTTATAAGAATTTATTCTTAGATGAGTGAGATAAAAGATATTTAATTGCTTGTCCATCCTTAAGAAATGAGCTTTTTTTTATTCCCTAAACATAAAAGACGCCGAAGTAGTTTTATCCTTTCTATCATGTATGTTACAATATGCCACTAATAATGTGTTTTTCATATGTATATAGATCTTTTTATCACCAAACACAAGACCTGGGTTTGAAAAGATAATGTAGTAAATTATGGCTAATTAAACCTAATATGCATTTGACCGACACTCGACTGGCTAGCAGAAATGACTCTGAGAAGATTGATTTGTTTGGAAAAAAGGTAGAGTTGTATTTGAATTTGTACTAAATGTGTAACAAATGATAAATACAAAAGATGTAAATATTGTCTACAAGTTATAAAACATGTCTCTTTTTAATCAGACTAGCTGATCTTTGGATGATGACTCAAGAGCTATTATACTTGAAGGCAAGTCACTGGGAATGTTGCTTATGCATCTGCTCCTTGTCAGGGTTTACTCATGCAAGCAATTCTCAAACTTGTCTATGCGGTCCTAATACACCCATGCCATTCATTGTCTTTCACACTGGGAAACAAAGAAGTTGCTTCATTCCTTCAAACATTATGTTATTGCTTATGTAGTTTATCAAGTAAATCAAACAATACCCCCTGGAGTCTTAGAGAACTTTGATCCTGTTCTTGTATGTAGAATGGCCTTCCAGTGATGAGGAAGTGTTGACTGCATTATGCTTCATGTGAACATGCGTGTGTGACATGATTTTGTTTCTATAACACATAGGACAAATAACTGCATACAAAAGATGGCCTTGATAGCTTGTCAGGTGCAACGGAGACTATTCTTGACAAGGATTCTGGCTCTATTGATTGTGTTGTCTATCATGAAATAATATCACCAATTATGGCTCTATTAGTTGTGTTCGTAATTCAGCATGACTAGGCCCAAGAATTGCTAGGTAGTGGATATAATAGATTAAGACTCCCAATCTGTATATGTTCTTTGAGTCATATTTTGTTCCTCATGGTCATATATGCTTTTTAATTTAAAGAACCTTAAGATCGTAATTTACAACATGTTATTTATCAGATTTATAAAGACTTTTAAATTTAAAGAACCTTAAATTCATAATTTACAGCATGTAATTTTATATGCCTTCTTATGCACTGATTAGTTGTTTCTGTTTTCTTCTGTAGTGAAACATACCGGTTTTTTGATCTACCGTTCTGTCTACCAGGTGTGTGTGCTTGCCCTTGGTTTCTTGTTTTCAATGGACCTTAAGAACACGATCTAATAGATCATTGTAGTGCGTGGTTGGATCATAGTCTCTTACCAAACAAAATGGCTGCATGTGCAATCAACTATGAGAAATCCGTCAATCCACATATGATATATGAACGATGACTATACTCCCAGATTTTACAGAGAGAAGCAAAATTTATATGTTGTTCCAAAATAAGAAAAACGGATTATTGTTTTCATGGAGGGAGTATTGATTTCTTTGTTTGTTATTGCTTACATAATACCTTTTTGACAACTATTCTGAAACTATTAGGTCAAATATTTTTCTCACACGCTTTTCCTAAAGCCCGAGGTTCTTATGGAAACAGCCGCTCTACTCTCCAGAGTAGAGGTCAGGTCTGCATACATCCCACCCTTCCAGACCCCACCTCTGAGGAGGATATATGGGATAGTTTGGTTTGGTTGTTTTGTTGCTTGAGCTGTAATTGCTCTTGTGAGGGTGTGTGATTGATCCAAATGTTGTTTGCAGCTCACTTGAAGGAGAAGCCGGAAGCTCTTGGTGAAGTACTGAATGGGGATCGTTTAGTCAGTGCTCCTTATAAGCTTTATTTTATGGTTGAAAAGGACTCGGAAATTGTTTGCAAAAAAAAACTGTCAAAGGGAGAAGTATCTAAATTCCGAAGTGCTGTTGCCAAGGATTATTATTTTCAGATGTACTATGATGACTTGCCTTTCTGGGGATTTTTGGGGAAGGTTGAAAAGGACAAAACTGATCCCAGTGAGGAAAAGTATTACCTCTTTAAGCATCTTCACTTTGAGATCCACTACAATAAGGATCGTGTCATAGAGATAAATGCAAAAGCTGATCCTAATGCTGTTGTGGATCTGACCGAAGACAAGGAAGTTGAGGTAGAATTTATGTACACGGTCAGGTGGAAAGAAACAGACATTCCTTTTGAGAATAGGATGGAGAAGTACTCCCAGTCTTCTTCGCAACCACATCACCTAGAGATCCATTGGTTTTCAATTATTAACTCATGTGTGACAGTTCTCCTCTTAACCGGTTTCCTTGCTACAATTCTTATGCGAGTTCTTAAGAATGACTTTGTTAAGTAAGTAATTTTTTTTTGTTATTTCAGCAGCTCCTGTGACTAACTGTGTTATTTCTTTTTTTCATGCCTCCTGTTTGTTCTAAATAGTTTTTGTTATTTATGACAGGTATGCTCACGATGAGGAGGCAGCTGATGACCAAGAGGAAACTGGGTGGAAGTACATTCATGGTGATGTTTTCAGGTACCCTAAGTACAAGTCTCTTTTTGCTGCAGCCCTTGGTTCTGGAACCCAGCTATTTTCCCTGTAAGTAGAATTGGTGAATTAATTATTTTAACAATTTTTTCATCTTCTGTGCCTAAGTTTTTGAAAGTGCTAACTCTGACTACTTGTTGGTTCTATCAGTGCACTTTTTATCTTTGCACTGGCTCTTGTTGGAGTATTCTATCCATATAATCGAGGAGCTCTGTTTACCGCACTAGTTGTCATATATGCTCTTACTTCTGGGATTGCAGGCTACACTGCAGCCTCCTTTTATCACCAGCTAGAAGGAACTAACTGGGTATGTTATTCTACCTACTAAGGATTATAAATATGATATTTTATTACATCTCAACACTTTGGTTGTTGCATGGACCTTGTTACCTCTTCACCATTTGTGATGGTCAGTCTTGATTTATGGTCTTTGTTGATTGTTGCCTATAAATGTTGGCTTTTTATGGTTCATTTTGATGATATGGAATTGTGCAATTGCTTCTTGTAATCATCAGAGTTGTAAATTTGCTTGTATGACGACAGATTACCATACTATTCTCTCCTTGCATCCTTAATCCCTGCTCTCTCTCTCACTCAGACTCTCTCTCTCACACACACATACTCATTCACAGATCGACCTGTACATTTATGCATTACGAAGAGTAAAATTTGCACTGTTATGAAGTAGAATATCTGGTAGATTGGTTACTCTAGTGAGTGAACTAGTTGGGTACCATTTCAAAATATGTGAGGAGACCTTTCTAATGTCATCATGCAGATAGACTTTAAACTCTATGTTAGAATTTTTTAATTACTATACCAGTCTTTTACCACTTCTGACATTCTGCAGATAGCAAATATATGTAAAACTTTCCATATAAATCGAGAAGGGCTGGATTGTTGTTAGGAGGGTCGAATGCAATCAGATTGATGAATACCTTATAATTTATGATCATATAATTCAAACATATCGGAGCTGTCTCCGTAGCACTAGTGTAGTTTCCTTTTGCTGCTTTTTATTATTTTGTTGAAGCCCCAGTTAAATCTGCATCAATGATTGATGTTGATCTGATATTTGAATTTTTCGATTGACAGGTGAGGAACTTACTATTGACTGGTTGCCTGTTTTGTGGACCACTCTTTCTTACTTTCTGCTTTCTAAACACTGTTGCAATTGCTTATACTGCTACTGCTGCTCTGCCATTTGGTACCATCGTGGTGATCGTTTTAATATGGACTTTGGTGACATCACCTTTGCTGGTATTGGGGGGTATTGCAGGAAAGAACAGCAAGGCTGAGTTTCAGGCTCCCGTTCGCACCACAAAGTATCCCAGAGAGATCCCACCATTGCCTTGGTACAGGAAAACTATTCCTCAGATGGCCATGGCTGGTTTTCTCCCTTTCAGTGCAATTTACATTGAGCTTTACTACATATTTGCCAGTGTGTGGGGCCACAGGATATATACCATATACAGCATCTTATTTATAGTTTTTATCATCCTTCTTATTGTTACTGCCTTTATCACGGTGGCACTGACATATTTCCAACTTGCGGCCGAAGATCATGAATGGTGGTGGAGGTATGTAGCATTTTCACCCTGAATCTTGCTCATCGGAATAGCATATATGATGTACATCAATTTAAATAGTTCTCGTTGCTTTGTGTGCTTGTAAAGATTTTGATTACTTTATGTTCCTCCAGGATACCTCTATTTGTTTTTTCGTCATTAGGACCTTTTCCTGAATTATTTCCATTTGGCGCTAGGCTATGCTCATTAGCATTTACATTTCATCCATCTAACATTTGATTATGACGGACAATTTTAATCCCTTAACTTTGGTTGTTACACAGAACTTGAAATATAAATGCATTTGTACCATACTTATTGACATAGCCAAAGGATCGTGTGAGAAGGGAAGTTATAGTGAGAAGCATAAGAAGAGATTTGAATCCTTGCTCACTTTTAATCTCATACCCACACATGAATTGTGCTTTAAATGGAATTGATCCAGTGCACCTCATTAGTGTTGACATGCAATTAGGATTGATCCAGGGTGGAGAACTCTTCTTACGCTTCTCACCATAACTTCCCTTCTCACCAGAACCCAACCCTATTGACAAATATATGGTATTTTATGTCAGAATGATTGGGTCCTTATTTTGAATTAGATGATAAATGCATTTCAATTGCTTATATCTCAGTTTAGACATTTAACTTAATTGTGTTCACATGTTTTGATGGTCTATCTGCAAATTCTTTTCAGGTCTTTCCTCTGTGGTGGGTCAACTGGTGTTTTCATCTATGGGTATTGCTTGTATTACTACTACGAACGTTCTGACATGTCAGGATTCATGCAAACCTCATTTTTCTTTGGTTACATGGCTTGCATCTGCTATGGTTTCTTTCTGATGCTTGGGACAGTCGGTTTCCGTGCGGCTTTGTTCTTTGTCCGCCACATATACCGCTCAATCAAGTGTGAATAGATGTTTAATGTTCAATCTACGATGCTCAGACAGGTATTGGAATTCTATGTTCAAAAACGTATGTGCTCAAAGTTTAAAACAGACATACACTTGCAAACACACACACACACACATATGTATGTATGCATGTATATGTATATTTCACAGTGTTGTGAACATGAGATGTCTTGCAGCTGAAATAATGAACGGGATTTCTAAACTAGAATTGGCACCTAAATTGTTGGAACCTTTTTATTGTTATAACTGTTAACCCAATGGTTTTGTTTTATAAAATCTGTAACTTGTAGCATGTTGCTAGTTTTGATGATAATCTTATTTGATTTAGAACCAGTTTCACGGTTGTACTAATCTTTTAGTCGACGTTTCGTGATTTGCGACTGTCTCAGGAGCTAATCTTGTGGCCGTTGCTGTAGCTGCTGCTGCTGCTGCCCAGGGTGAAACCATGAAAGCCATCAACTTACATGTTGAATGATGTTTTCATATATACTTGTTTCTGTTTGGTTTGGAAATAGGAAGAAACTTGGAAAATCGCCACTCAATTTTGGACATATACACAGACCATTTTCATTTTAAATCTGTAGTTTGTAATTAAAGTTTGTACAAGTCCAGGTATTCACCAGCTTTCTACATCTTTTCTGACTGCTCAGGCACAAAGTTTGTTTAAATGTCATTTTTGAGTTTCGTGGATTACTTATTCGACATTTGTTTAGCGCAGCCATGAAAGTTCCGGACTTCTTGATAAAACATAGCGATGGTGGCGCTTTAAATACGATTTTTAGGCATGTTTGTGCCTTAATTTCAAATAAATCTAGTACAAAAAGGAGACATGTCTAGAGGTATCAAATGAGGAAGTTGATGAAAAAAGGAGTATGAGTTTATTTGTACGTGTCTCCGTCGTTACAAAATAGCTCATAGTGTTTCTGTAAGGCGTGGTTCATGCCATGGCGTCTTAAGGCACACCATGGCACACTGTCGCTTTTTTTTCAATTCCTTTTTATGGTTTTACACTCTTGACTTTAAATTTTGCAATTTTATAGATCCAACTAATCAAATCACTCAGTTTCAAAAATCCATAAACGTTAGAAACTCATGGTTAAAATGAAGTTGTAAAATTATTTTTTTAAGTTCTATTTTAAATATTTAATCAAAAGTCTATTTTTATAATAATAACCTATATAAGAATTCGATGACAAGTAAAATCATTATCCAAAGTAGATGAGTTCTTGTCTGACCATCTGAATGATTTATTAGTATCTTTTATTATAAGCTATGAAAGTTTATTTTGATATGATTTGAAAAATATGTTATTGATTATTATTGCATTGAGAAATAAAATAAAATACACAAGACGTCTATTTGTAAAACTAGGCATAATTTTTCATCTTCGAATCAAATATTACACATAAGTCAATAAGAGATAAATGTATTTACATGGTTTTTTTTGGTTGTTATTTTATATCTAAACTTTTTTTAGATGAATTATCTTGCAAAAAATAAAAATAAAAAAAAGATAATTTATCTCGACAAGGACCACGACTTGCACATCATATGTATATAATATCAGAGTTTTAAATACAAACTATGTAATTCTTATCATTTGATAAGCTATCAAATGATCATCCTGAGATTAATCAGCTCATATAGCGGGTTGAATATTCATGTTAATAAAAAAAAAAAAAAAACAATTGATTTTATTTTGACATGTGGTTGAGTTTGTTAATTATAGATTTCATCTAAGAATAACATTTAAACAGTTTCAAGTGATTCAACGTTTAAGAACGTCCAAACTGCAAACCATGAATAAGTGAAACAAAACTTGAGGGACCATTTATGTAATTACTCAATCTTTCAAAAAGTACACGAAAACCCCCCTTCAACAAACGTTCCGGACTATATAAGGTACTTTACATATAAACGTACATGTAAAGATCACATCTGTCGGTGACCACTCTAGCAGCGTCAAGGATGTGGACGACAATGGTGGTGATACGGTGGCTGGTGGTGGCGCTACTAGTGGCTTTTTCCATTGAAGAAGTCCGATCGGATGCCTCAGATCACAAATACAAACCTGGTGATGAAGTCCCTATATATGCCAACAAAGTCGGTCCTTTCCATAACCCTAGGTAGGCTTTTTTCTCTACGTCTAGACTAGATCTTTGTTTTATGCGTTTTGTTTAATACATTATGTTTCTTGCTACTGCTAGTACTGAATCGGTGGATCTATTTTGATAGAATTAGGGTTTCTGTATTTATTATTTGCTAGATCTCAGCTTCATTTACGCAAATCGGGGTTTTATTTGCTTAGTTATAAGCATTATCGGCTGGGGTGTCAGATTCTTCGGTGACTCTTTCAGCTGATTTTAGATGTGGAGTTGTCACAATCGGACCAAGAATAAGATTTGTGTTTGCACAGCAAGGAAATGGATTTAGTTATGAGCAGCTCGTAATACATAGATAAATGGGAGGAAAATATGGATACCTAATGTGAGATACGGTTTCTGTCAGCCAAACTAGATTGGGAGATTGGTCGGCACTATTTGTAAAATTGAGAAGTCTGTGTTGCCAACCGAAGTTAGTAATATTTAAGGGGCAGAAGAATGAGATCATCAAATTCAGTTCGTCTTTTTAAGAGGATGATATTCTTACACCAGTGAGGTAAAAAAGTAACCCCCTCTCTCTTTTTGCAAAATAAATGAACTTTTTGCAAAAAACAATTAAAAATACGAATTAATGTTTTTTAGTTGTAAATTATAACATGGCATTATTAAGTTATTCTAGATCTATATGTAGACCTGCTTGTCACCAAACACTTAAAAGTGGGTTAAATAGATTATTTTAGTCGCTAATAAGCTATCACAGAATTTAGCACTCACTTTGTGAGTGACAAGAGACCACTATGAGAATAATTTTTAACAGATCTGAGTTTGTAGCAAACGTATAACAAATGCTAAACTACAATAATAAGAGTAAATGCAGTCTAAAAGTTTAAAATCCACATGGCTCATCTATGTTGGTACAGAACTAAAACTAAAGAAGTTCTCATAATTTGAGATTAATTGGAGTAATATTTATATGTAATAGCATGGCATAATTTGAATAGAGGTCTTTCTTTAACAATTAATTTAGTTTCAAGAGAATATGCCTCAAATCTCTAGAAAACCTACCTACAGCTCTCGTCTTCTGTTTATGTATGTAGGATGCCCTTTTCATTAATGAGAAAGTGTTGGGGGCATCATGATTTTGCTGTTTATGCATAGATGACATTATTTTCTTCCTATAGAAAATTAAGCACATAGGAGCTTTTATCACATCTTATTGGCCCTTGATGAGTTGATGGTGTGTCAGATACATGGAGGCCTGTTATTGATAAAAAGAAGTGTCTTTGTATGTTATGATATTGGCTTTGAGCAATTGTTTTGCAACTGGTGCCATTCTTGTGTCAAAAAAGTTTTGCAGGGAAAAATTGGCATTCCATTCTGAAAGAATAGGCTCAAGAATTGTTAGAAAGAGAATTTGTAGGTTTTGGGAGTCCAAATATGTGTGTATTCTGTGAAATGTGTTTCATTTCTCGTATTTTCTTTAAATTTTAAGAACCATCAATTTATTAGAGCATGTCCATTTTATATGCCTTCTTCCTTAAAAGCTTATTCTATCACTCTGTATTCTTCTACAGTGAAACATACCGCTTTTTTGATCTACCCTTCTGTTTACCAGGTGCGTGTGCTTGTCTTCACTCTCTTGCTATTGATATTTCCTTCATGCCAAATGTTTAGTTGATTGGTAGATATTGGGGTATAAACTAGGAATGACAGCATAATGATTGAGAGTTTTTACAGAGGAGACCTTTATTTTAGTGTTTTAAAAAGCTGTAGGGGGTGCCATGTGGCCTGCAATTGGGTAGGGGGGATTATGAGGATCATTAAATGGACGTATCAACTGGTCTAGCTTTAATGTATACAAAACAGTTGGTATAAAATAGCTTCTAATATTAAACTTACCTATTCTTCAATTATTATCATTATAATTGTTTATAAATAACTTAATGGAATTATTTCTGATCCCTTAAAGTTTTTTATTTCTATTTTTTGTGTATAGAAGATATAAAACTATTCTTCAATAGTCAACTAATTCAGATTTATTTTGAAATCATAAAAGTGAATTTGACAGCTTGTATGAGATAAAAGAGAAATAAAAGGGATTACTTAGAAAAATAGGAATATTTTCTATACTTACCTTGGGGTATTTGGGTTGGAAAAATACTATAGATGCCAAAACTCTCCATTCTCACCATTTAATCCCTATTGATTCCAAGTTGCATAACACCCCCTCCATTCTCCATAATACTCTCTCCATTCTCCAATGCTTCATCGATTAGCAATGGAAGTAATAATAGCAAGATGAAATCGAAAATCAGAACCCGGTACTTGCAAGACAATATGGGATCTCAGAAGACGGAACAGATGGAACTGTTCTGTCTCAGCCGTTCCATCTTTGCCATACGCCCACCTCCGCCAAGGTGGCCACTAAATGCGATTTTTAGAACAGTGCTTTTTTCAGACATCCCAAAATAAGAAAAATGGGTTATAGTTTGTAATGGAGGGAGTATAGATTTCCTTATCTGTTATTTTATTGTATATTATCTTCTATTGTTTTTGTTGCTTTAGCCTTTTGTTCTTGCTGGTATACATCATTAATGTGAATGTTGTTTGCAGCTCATTTAAAGGAGAAGCCAGAAGCTCTTGGTGAAGTACTGAATGGAGATCGTTTAGTCAGTGCTCCTTATAAGCTTGACTTTATGGTTGAAAAAGACTCTGAAATTGTTTGCCGAAAAACACTGACAAAGGAGGAAGTATCTAAATTCCGAAGTGCTGTTACCAAGGATTATTATTTTCAAATGTACTATGATGACTTGCCTTTCTGGGGATTTCTAGGGAAGGTTGAAAAGGACAAAACTGATCCCAGTGAGGAAAAGTATTACCTCTTTAAGCATCTTCATTTCGAGATCCTCTACAATAAGGATCGTGTCATAGAGATAAATGCAAAAGCTGATCCTAATGCTGTGGTGGATCTCACTGAAGACAAGGAAGTGGAAGTAGAATTCATGTACACGGTCAGGTGGAAAGAAACAAGCATTCCTTTTGAGAGTAGGATGGAGAAGTACTCTCAGTCTTCTTCACAACCACATCACCTGGAGATCCATTGGTTTTCAATTATCAACTCATGTGTGACAGTTCTCCTCTTGACTGGTTTTCTTGCCACGATTCTTATGCGAGTCCTTAAGAATGACTTTGTTAAGTAAGGAATAAATTCCGTTTATTTTAGATGCACTATCATCTGACACTTCTTTTTTCCCTCTTCCATTAATCATTTTACTTGTGGTCATTTACAAAAGGTATGCTCATGATGAGGAAGCAGCTGATGACCAAGAGGAAACTGGGTGGAAGTACATTCATGGCGATGTATTCAGATATCCAAAGTATAAATCCTTGTTTGCTGCTGCACTTGGTTCTGGGACCCAGCTATTTGCTCTGTAAGTAAAGCATTTGTGAACGAATTCACATCTTCCATCTTCAGTGGATTGGTTTCTAAACCATCTCTTCGTTGCTAACTTGACTACTTTTTGGTTCTTTCAGTGCGCTTTTTATCTTTATACTCGCTCTTGTCGGTGTGTTTTATCCATACAATCGAGGAGCTCTGTTTACCGCACTGGTTGTCATATATGCCCTTACATCTGGGATTGCAGGCTACACTGCAGCCTCTTTTTATCACCAACTTGAAGGAAGTAACTGGGTATGATATTCTAGATGTTGATAATTGTTTCTATCATATTTTCTATTTTGTCAAGATCAATGCATCCGATCGTTATGCTTTCTTTATGTATTGGTTATTGAAGTTTAGTTTCAGGACAAGGGGGTGATACAATTTGTTTTTGGAACCTTTTACATCCTAGAGATATTTGTAGTTGCTGATTTCATTCTCTTGGTATCTAAATCTACGATGATTAATGCTGATATAATATTTCTGATCAACAGGTGAGGAATTTACTGTTGACTGGTTGCCTCTTTTGTGGACCTCTCTTCCTTACTTTCTGCTTTTTAAACACCGTTGCGATCATTTACACTGCTACTGCTGCTTTGCCCTTTGGTACCATCGTGGTGATTGTTTTAATATGGACTTTGGTGACTTCGCCGTTGCTAGTATTGGGAGGTATTGCAGGAAAGAACAGCAAGGCTGAGTTTCAGGCTCCTGTTCGCACCACAAAGTATCCCAGAGAGATCCCATCATTGCCTTGGTACAGGAAGACTATTCCTCAGATGGCCATGGCTGGTTTTCTCCCTTTCAGTGCAATTTACATTGAGCTTTACTACATATTTGCCAGTGTGTGGGGCCACAGGATATATACAATATACAGCATCTTATTTATAGTTTTTATCATCCTACTGATTGTTACTGCCTTTATCACGGTGGCGTTGACGTATTTCCAACTTGCTGCCGAAGACCATGAATGGTGGTGGAGGTATGCAACATTTTCACCTCAAATGCACAATTTTATTTCTTACTGATATCTCATATTTGACATCCAACTTGTTGGTTTTTGGTTGCAAATTATGAGCAGGTCTTTCCTATGTGGTGGTTCAACAGGGGTTTTCATCTATGGGTATTGCTTGTATTACTACTATGAGCGTTCGGACATGTCAGGGTTCATGCAAACCTCATTTTTCTTTGGTTACATGGCTTGCATCTGTTATGGCTTCTTTCTGATGCTTGGGACGGTTGGTTTTCATGCGGCCTTGTTCTTTGTCCGTCACATATACCGCTCGATCAAGTGTGAATAGAAGCTCCACGTTCAGTTTTCCAAATTTGAGACAGGTACATGTGTATACCTTCCATTTCAGGAATCCTATGATAGAAAATATATAGTGTTAATAAATGGTGTTTTTTGTTTGATATGGCGCGTCTCAGGAGGGGCGACCGACCAATGTGAAAGCGAAAAGGTAACAAGAAGCAATTTAGAGGAATTATGTTTAGTAGGTGAATAAGATGAAAATGATGTTTGATATGTTAGTTGTGGTGTTTGAAGATAGGAAGGAGGCTAGTTTTGAACTATATATACAGACTCAATTTTTGACATATATATAGACCTTTTCCTTTTCCCTTTCCCTTTCCCTTTCCCTTTAAAGCTTGTTATTGAAGTTAGCCAGGTGTTCTTGGCTCTGCATGCTGATTGTTTATATGATGTGGTCGGTTCATTTATCAAATGTTTACCGAATAAACACTCACCCGCAATAGTCATCACCCTCACAGCCTCACCTTAATATGTAAGATTTTATGCTATCAAAATGGATTGTTGGTAACCGTAGTTTACTTGGGCTTGTTTAACGGGTAAGAGTTTTCTCCACTCACTTACCGGGTTAGATATCAATTTTTGATGTATGTCTCTTACCGAGTATTATTCTACCCACTAACGCAACCGACACTTGGTTAGACGATTATCCAGTAAGCGTTTGGTAATGACCTCTTAGGGCATCTCCAACCTAACACTAAAAACAGAAAATGAACCTCATCTCCAATCCAACACTAAAAAAAGGAGATGAAATATTGATTCCAGTTTTGGCGACGAAAATTGGATTCATAATCGGTTATTCCGATTTAATCATTTTTTAGTTATTTATTAACTATAAGTGTAAATTTAAAAATTTCTTTGTCATCACTAAATTTAACTTTTTTCTTGAAATTAATCAAATAAAACCCAAAAATACACTCTCTCTGTCTCCATCGTCCCTTCCTTCCTTGTCCAAATCCCTGCACAACTCATCTCCTCCGGCTTCCTAACTTCAACGATCCGATTCCATCATCGCCACCACGTAGATCCGAAGAAAATCAATAAAGGATTCCTCGTTATGCATGTTGATCGACTTGTAAATTGTTGGGGGTATTTTAATTAAATCACATAATTAATTGATTGATTTAGTAAATAGATTAAAGTGTCGTCAAAAAGGTTGATGACTATCGAGATGCTTTAAATCAATTTACAGAGTTTACATGGTTATAAAGGGTAAATTAACCAATGTTAATGGACTTTATAATAGGAATAAAGTGGGGTAATTGAAGTTATAATGGTTGGCGCATTTTTAATTAGGAGTGAGAAATATTATAAAATGTCTAATTGACGTTATAGGATGTCGTAAAGCTTAAAGCTTGGGGTTTAACGATATTTGACGGAGGTTGATCGAGTTGACTAAGGGTTGACTTCAAAGTCACTAGGTTTGATCTTATTAACATAGTTCTAACTTTTGGGTCGATTTTTTGAAAAAAACCTAGTCATTAATTGGTTATTATGGTTTAATAACTGTAAGTTATTAGTCAGGGAGATCATTTGGCAACTTACGCATTCAAATGAGTTTTCATGAGACTTTAACTGAAATGCATGCTTACATACAAATTATTTGAACATTATGTTCTTTTTTGGTGAGATTCCCGTAAATTCAGTCTCCCCTTGTGACTACCACTCTTTGGTGGTAATGTCTCAGGCGAACAAAAAAGCCATGTGTACTTTTTTGTATTAAAAACCCTAACATTTGGGTCTTGATTGTGGTTTCTTAGCCGGTAAGGTTGTTGATTGTGCTTTCTTCAACATTGATTAGGTCTGTAGGTTTTCAGCATAAAAAGCATTTTGTGAGGATCAAAACTACATAATATTTGGTTTATGTTTTTTGATTTAGGTTTTATGGTTTTTCTTGATGCCCTTGATAAAGAGTGATAAATTGATATTAAAAGCTCTTTGATTGTTGAATGATTTTGGATTAGATTGGGATAAGATGATATTTAAAAAAAAATTAAAAATGCTAAAATGATAGAAAATGGTAAAAAGAACATAGTACCCTCGAGTTTAACGAAGAAAGTGGATGACAGTTAGTGTGAGGGATCAAATTCAAAACAAATTGTACAGGTGAAAGCTTATCATGTAATAAATGAAGATAAATGACCAAATCGATAACAAACCGCAAACCTCATGACCTAATATGTAATTTACTCTAATTAGTATGATAAATTAAAAACTACAGAAAAAAAAATATTTAATTAATATTAAGGTTATAATTAGAAAAGGTGGAAAAAGTTCATTTAAATTCACGTTTTAAGTTAGCTTATTTGCATATTCAAACTAAGGTTGGCAACCCGAGGCGGAACCTTATAGGGGTCTTTGGGGGGCCATGGCCTCCTTGCTTTTTGACTCAAATAGAGTTCATGAACTATGAAGAATAAATATTGTTGGCAGCTCAATTGATTATCATTTTATTATCATATATATGATGTGAAGTGATTTTATTCACGCAAATCATAAACTCACCGAGCTTTATAAGCTGACTATAGTATGCATCTTAGTGACAAAATTAAGGTTTCGGGTTGGACAAAAGAAAATGGCATGCATAGAGACTTACCTTGTCCATTTACATTTAATACTTATATTCAGATATCTATGATAGATAAATTTTGTAACAAAATCCGGTATAAGACAAATTAATATTTAAGTCACATATTTATCTTTTTAGAGTCTTCCGCGGACTAAAGTATTAATTTAGCTGAAATTTTGAAGGAATTGTTTTAGATAACGCGACATTTCTCATGATAAAAATGAGGGTGTTATAGTAATGGTAACGAAAAATCATTTATCCATATCCTACCCACTAAAATTTCGAGTAAACGAGTGAATAAAATTTGAGAATCAAAGACCCAGAACCTGTGGTTGTCCAACTTGAGCTTGAGTACCATGTAATAGCTTGAAACTTTGTCATTTTCTAATTGAAATTATCTCTGAATGAAAATTTTATGGAAATTGAAATTGTAAAAGATGGCAGTTTCGGGACTGGTCTCTCAACCAATTCTCATAACTGGTTCAAATAAGGCCTGTGTATGTCCGATTTCAAAATCTTGGGTTAGCCAGTTGACAGTTGGGCCTGACCAGTTCCTATTCGGTTACAATCGGTCCTTAACCGGTTACCAATTGAATCCGAGTTCTATTAACTTGGAGTGGTCAACCCTCACGTTTGCCTATATCTAACTACTTTAGAGCAGGTCCTTGCACCAAAGCGGTTGTGGTGATCGGTCTCCATCATAGGCTCATTATCATTTTGTGGTTCTTGAACTTCAATTTTTAATTATCTGAATTCTTTTCTAGCTAGAAAGCTACTATAGAAACACACAGTTCCTTCTTAGAAGGATCGATTATATAAACAGTATCCTTTTTGTGATATTCTAAAAGTTCTTTAGTAGTATATATGGCTCAAATGAATAGAGAGATGAAAATGCATAACTTTCCATTCAAGACCAATACATGATTACATAAAGAAACCAAACTAAAAAAAGGGATTCTTTTCAGGCCATCGATCAGGCCACAAGCTAACACTTTCTAGCCCATTCCGACCTTATTCAAGATATTAAATCGATCTATACCTACTCCCTTTCTTCTGAGAAACCACTCTTCTAGCTAGTCAGAAGAACTGACAGGTGAAAGGCTAGCTAGAAGCTCAACAAACATGATCGAGCTGTACTATGATACATGATCAATGATGATGGTGATCACTGTGCTTCATTTTGTCTGAAGTTGTAGAATTCTCTTGTGCAAGATAAGCTGTTTCTATGCGTTTCCTGGGAACTTGGCTTTTTTGGAACTTTTGTAGGAGTAGGAGATCTGTAGAAAAGAAACAAGTTAAGTACACCAAGCACCAACTGAGCTCGAGGGATCATTTTCTTACGAGCACATCAGTAAGAGAATTTCTTTTATAAATAAAATTACTGATAACCTTCGCGGGAAGAAGGGCCGATCAAATAGAGGCATCAACTGAGCTCGAGGGATCATCTCCTTTCTTAACATTCGAACCTCTTCTTCTTCAATCATCTGGTTTGATCAGTTTTCAGATGATCAAGATAAACGTCAAACTGTCTGTTCTACTTATATCTTGTTATGTAACTGTGTCTCCTAATATATAGGAATTGCAAAATGGAAAAAGGAGATGGATATTAAGTTTTAACACAATTTTAGCAAGTTCAATTGTTCATGCCTTCTGTATCTTCTCTATTTGTCTCTTTTGTTGCTCCATTAGGTAAAGCTTGGTCGCTACCTGCATGTAAATTAATTGTCCACAAGTTTAGAGAACCATTTTGTACAGACAGACGATATACTGATCATTTGCTAACCAAAAAAAGGCCTGTAAAAGTCTGAAAACTGTTGCTATTGAAATTTGCGAGGATCTACATATTCTACCGATTTAATTACTTGAGCACGACTCACCGAGTAGTTAAAGAATGCACGTTTGACTGCTCTTTCCTTCGTTTGAAGTTTAACTTCCATAGAGTACTTGGTGCTTTCTTTGGCTATTGTTTGGAGTTTGACATCCACAGGCTTCATGTTTTCTTTTATTGATGCCTTCGTCGGGATAACCTGCAACTAAATTAATTATTCACTGGTATTGTATATTTACTTCAACACACACATATTAGATTGCATAGAGAGCTAGCAACCACGTTTGCAATGCCATTTTCGAACCTACGCCCTTCTGGCTTTTATGAGACCATTTTACTTTAGTTGCAAATCATGATGATCTTTGTGTAGTGGTGTGGTTCTTAGTTCTTGTAATCGACATTAATTTCGATAAAAGAATCAAACTTAATTACAGGTAACCAATTGCAGCAGGTTGTACCGAAGGTTTTGCTTTCATGGGAAGGGAAGGGCAGACCGATTTCACGACTCTAGTTGGCGAGCGAACAGCATCGTTGTTGTATGAAGTAATCTTCACACACTTGAACCAAAAACACCAAGGGAAAATGTGTTAGACCCTGAAACAGAATCTTTAGATCTTAAAGAAAAAAAGCAGAAGCATATGCAAGATGATATTGACCTTTTGGGTAGTTTTTATTCTAGGGTTTTCCATGAGTAAAATAAATTAAGTGCAGTGAAGTGAAGTGAAGTGTGTGTTGTTATGTATATACTGTTATATATATATACATATAAATGGAAGTGAGGGTTGGAGATTTGTAGCTATCTGAGTATGTTAGGTAGGATGACTTTTTGCTGGATGCTGCTGCTGCTGCTGCTGCAACATCGCCAGCATATTCAGAAAGTTGCATGCTTTCTTGCACCAAACTTTCTGATGAAACCTATCCCTCGTATATATCTTCATAGCTTTATTCACCAAGTATGTTATCGTATTGGTGTTTTCAAAAAAGAGATATATAATGGAAGTGTCAATTATCAGTTGGTTACATGATACACGCTGGTTAATTATTACCCCAGGAAGAAATGGATGTTCTTTATCACGACAAAATATACTCATATTGCCTATGCTATGTGTATTTATATACACGCATTTGATATACTAGTGTGTGGTGGGATGTAAAATTAACAAAAATGTAATGTAACTCGTCATTATTAAAAAAATCCAAAGTTTATGTTTAAGCATAAATTACATGATATGCTAAATTGTTTTGCTTTTTTGAAACAATGAAATCATGAGTGAAAACGGATCAACCAGGTGAACATTTATTGTAATCACATATGATATACATAAAATCTCTCCAGACACCCAATTACACTCTGCCTAAAGATTGAACTTACAAATATACATTTTAATATATATATATATATATATATATATATATGATTTTGTATGATACTATATATATAACCTATGATTAAACTCTGAAAAACCCTTGTTTTTTAGGGTAATGCACGAAAGAGAAGGAGATGCAACCAGACAACCACCATTGAATTGAATAATGAAGCTAACAAGAACAGTCCTATTGACATCAGTATGTTGTCCTTGTTAAATCAGTTACTAGAAAGGAATATCACTTTATCAATTTCTTAGATTCTACTTCCCATTAAATATATAAAACTATTATTGTTTTTAAAAAACGCACAAATTAAACACGATAATAAATATTAAGAAATCGATGTTTTTATTTGACAAAAGAAGATATATTAATTGTAGCTGATTTTTATAGTAACATATTTTAAAAAACGCACGAATTAAACACGATAATAAATATTAATAAATGTTATAAAATAATTTAATTACGTGGGGAGAGTTGGGTGATTGATTAATTAGAAAACAAAAACATGATATGCAATGCTTATGTGTGAAGTTACTAATAACATCATTCTGTTTCTATAACCTTGATTTGGCAACTAACTGATAATTGAAGGCTTAACCTCCCATTTACATACACTACTATTTACTACAATGTCCACGTCATAATTTGGAAAGTTTCTGCAAAATTATATTATATATAGAGAGAGAGTCGGGTTTATATACACGAGAATGATACATATTTAAGAAAATAAAAAGATAATCGAATCACATGTGATTTGACATTAACATCACCTACAAAATTACATGTGATTCATGCAACCTTGCCATGCAGCCATAGGGTTGCCCCTACATTTTTTTGGCCGTTAATGTAAAATCACATGTGATTTTGTATGTAATTTAACTATTTTTTTATTTTCTTAAATAAGTATCATTCTCATATGAATCTTTCTAAATATATATTATGAGGTTTAAGATACAAACCATGATTAGCACTTGTATTAGGCCACAATTGAGATAATTACAGAATATAATAGAGTTCATTCATTATGATCATCAGAGGATGACCAGACTGAGCGTCGTACATGAATTATTTACAAAGAGAAAAAAATAAGACGTTTTGAAAATGCATCCACTTAATTATGAGGGTACCTTTAAATATTTATAGATCAAATTTAGAACAAGAAAATAAAGTTGGCGAAATGGTTGTTGCAGGTTGTAACTCTAGTAAACACTCCCCGTTCAAGAGGTTGCAGGTTCAATTTAGAACAAGAAATTAAAGTTGGTGAGGGTGCTTTTCAATTTTTAAATTTTTAAAAGGGTTTCTAGCATGAAATTTTAAAAAAAAATAGAAGGGTGTTATGTGATATTTTGAAATTATAGGGACTAAACGAACATTTTCAATGAAACTTATTTAAACAATGGGTTTTGTTTTCATTTATGTTATTCAATCACCACCCATCCTCATATCTATTTCAAAATTTTTGGGCATTTTTTATTTATTTGTCCTAAATTATTTTAATTTTATTTTTGATTTGTCTTTTTTTCCCTAAATTCTAGGTTTGCTCTAAATTGATCTTGTTTCATTATTGATTTGCCCTTACATATGTTTAGTCATTTTTTATTTGCTCAAAACCAAGTTTTGATTTCAATTTGGTTGGTTAATTTTTAATTGTAAAACATCATATTTAATATTAAGAAGTCCTGGATGTATAAAGCAACAAAATTGGAAACCTAACTAAAAAAAGAAAGATAAAATGGAAATCAAAACCAAATCCTATAAAATAGAAAATTTTACGAAATCAACCAAAAACCCAAAAAAACTACCTTGTAATGTGGAATTCGGCTAAAACAGGTCGGGTGTAAGAAATAGTCTTGCATCATTTGCTTAAAAGGTTAAAATTGGTTTGTATGATTTGTATTTACAACTCCTATATATATATATATATATATATATAGGGTCTATTTCTTTTACAACCTTGTGCATTTGTACAACCTTTGTAACCTAATTAATTGAGATATTTATAGAAATGATTGGAGTTCATTTATTATGATTTAAATATTTATGGAATATGAATAGAGTTTATTAATTATGATTAATAATTTATATTAGGAAACAATTAATTGATTAAAAATTGAATGGTTGAGATGAGGGTTGTATAGGGTGTAGGAATGGCAAGGGGTGTAGAATAACATCCCTCTATATATATATATAGAGAGAGAGAGAGAGAGAGAGAGAGAGAGAGAGGACAAATCAAATACAAACAATGAAAATGTTATAAACCGTACAAACCAATTAATAAGATATTTATGAACCACAATGGTGGTGTCTGATTGGTTTAAGTTTGGCTCCAAAGGTCAAAAGTACCGGTAGGTACCAGGTTCAAATCCAAGGAGAAATAAAAACCCCTTGTGGCCACGGAGGTTCAAATGCGGTGACTCCGGGCTATCTGCAAAGCAGGTGGTCGCCCTATTATTAGTCGGCTCGCATAGCAGGTTGGATATCCAGGTTAATAACAAAAACAATATTTATGAAAATGATGAAGATTCATTTATTACGATGCACATATTTATGAAAAATGATTAAAGTTCATTAATCATGATCAACACTTTGGGAAACAATCGATATATTTATGAAACCATAATATTTGTTAGACTACATAAACAGTTGAGATTGATTTGTATACTTTTCTATGGTTTGTATTTGATCTGTCACACACACACACACATACACACACACACACACACATATATATATATATATATATATATGGGCATGTTCAAATGCGAACCGTCCAATTCTAAAAATCCGTGTAAACCAAATTCGACCAATAAGAAAATTCCATTTGTTTTCAATTAAATTTAAATAATAAGGGTATTTATGACATTTTGTACACATATTTCGTAATTATGGAAGTTATTAATTCATATTATATAAGGAAATAAAATAAAATAAATATTGAAGAAAGGAAACGTTTCAGTATATAAGGAAATTATATTATTAAAATCATTATTTTAATGATAACTATAATGAATAATGAAACAAATTATGAAGATTTCATCAAATATATTGATGAAATCGTGGGTTGCTGCAGGTGAAAAAAAAACAAATATTCATTATACTCTATAGTCATGAAAAAGGTTTCATGTGTAAATTACTTATATTAGTCTTCAAAGCATATTATATATATCAATGAAACATTGTCATGATGTAAAAAAATTCATATTTTAAGAGATGCAAGATTCGTGAAATGAGTTTAGTAAAATGAAACATTTTCATTTTCGTAATACATTTTTTCATTTTATAAATGATTCAATATATAATAGTGAAACAGTTTCATTATATTGAAAATGGAATTAATGATAATGCAACACTTTTGATGAGCAAAGGTTTCAGTACGAAATAGTTTATGAAAGRGGTTGATGTTGGTGAAACAGTTTCATTTCATATTTGATTTGAGGCTGAATAATTAGTTTCATGATGAAACAATTTTATTTAATTTTATATGTTATTAAGGTTCATGTAATTCATCATTGTTCAAAGATTTCATATCATGAAGCTGGTGCACAGTGATTTATGAAATAGACATATCATGAAGCCGGTGTATTTTAATTTCCTAAAATACAATGGGAGTATTTGGAAATAGGAAACGAGGGCTTTTGATATGAATACCGATTCTACCCTTTTTTCTTAAATAAAATGAATATTAATTATTTTTTAATTTTTAATTTCCTAAAATAAAATAATATAATCTAGGTCATTGATCAAGAAAATGAACGGATGAGATTGGTTTACACGGTTTACACAAATGGGTCAAGTTTTCATTTGAACGCTCCTCTCTCTCTCTCTCTCTCTCTCTATATATATATATATATATATATATATATATATATATATATATATATATATAGGAGGTTC
>NC_037532.1:30150735-30187630 GCF_001531365.2 Cynara cardunculus var. scolymus | reverse complement strand
GACTTTTTAAAACCTTCACAGTGTTTTTGTTGTGAATGTTCGACTTTTTTTAAACCTTCACAGAGTTTTTACTGTGAATGTTACGTGTAAAAATGTGGTCTCACGGTTCTCACAAAAACAGGCTGGTCTCATGGGACTGGGGAAACCATGTAAGACGAGAGTAAAAATAGAAAATTTAAGCTAGTCAACAAACGTTTTTGGTCTTTGACTGAGGGCCTTTATCCCCAATCCTTAAGGGCTAGATCTGCCCATGAGCATTGTAATGCGCCATAACACGTTACAACGGAAGTCAATCCATTGATTGGAGTCACAGTGGTTAACGTGACGATAAAACCAAACCTTGATTGATGGCATGCATAACGCGACTTAAAGAAGGCTGTATGAGTAGACACAACACACAGATTGTGATGACTAGATCAAAGTGATCATGCTTAATCTTTAAAGAGCTAATTGAAGTCTGTGGTTGAGAGCTTCCAAATTTTATTATTGACGAGGCTGGCAAATTTCTATACTTTGTTCTTCATCGAGATTGAATTTATTATTGAAACAGAGGTAGTTGAAGGGATATGTGTGAATGGACTCTTTTGCCCCTATTAATTGCAATCTTCCATTAGAAATTTATCTTCTCCAATGATAAAAAAATGGTCGGTTCACATTGGTTTACCCTTTTGGCCATCATCTTATCTTAATTTCCTCACCTCTTCAACAAACCGATGGATGATGAGAAAAACCCAGTACGTTTTGGGATACTAGGCTGTGCTGAGATAGCAAGAAAAGTGTGCAGAGCCATAGATCTCTCTCCCAATTCAATCCTTCACGCGATCTCCAGCCGTTCGACTGGAAAAGCAAAACAATTTGCCATTAAAAACAGCCTGTCGGAATTGGTGAAGGTGTATGGCAGCTATGAGGAGGTTTTGGATGATTCGTCTGTGGATGCGGTGTACATTCCACTGCCAACAAGCCTTCACCTGAAATGGGCTGTGTTGGCGGCAGAGAAGAAGAAGCATGTGCTACTGGAAAAACCAACGGCTCTTGATGTTGGGGAGCTGGATCGGATACTTGAAGCTTGTGAATGCAATGGTGTGCAGTTCATGGATGGAAGTATGTGGTATCACCATCCTAGGACAGCAAGGATGAAGGAGTTACTTTCGGATCCTAACCTCTTTGGTGAAGTTAGAATGGTAACAACACTTTAATGTTCATTTCATAAATCAGTTTTTGTTGGCGTTTTCTGCAAAGTGCCTTTTATTATTATTAATTATTTTTATGGTAACATCGTCCTTGAATTCCCAAGTTAAAGTACATGATTACAATGATAAAGAAAAGGTCAACTTATTATTTAATTTTATAAAATTTTACTTGATTTAAGAGTCAACTTGATGTGTTTTACATGATTTCAAAACTGATTACGATCATGATACATTATTTTCTTTTGATGTAATAACTTCTTTAGTCTACAAGAATGAAAAATATTAGTAACTTTTGACACTTTATTTCGAACCTCATATTTTATGAAATGAATCAAGTACTTGATAAGTGCTGATGTGTGTAAAACATTACATTTTCTTGGGTGCGTTTCTTAAATTCTACTTTTACCGAGTAGAATTAGTACAATTCTTCTCAGATCTACAGAAATTTTTGAGGAACTATCCCCCTCTGGTGTAATTAGTACAATTCTTCTCAGATCTGCAGAAATTTATTGCCATCTAACAATTCACAAGAATTTCATATACACATATCGCATTCCCAAATATAATAAGATATCAAAGTACAAATATGTAACTGTAGATTCATAATTACATTGACCAGTTGTAATTTTGAGTTTACCTTACATATCGTTCTCTTAACCCATCATATTTATTCCAGAAGTTCTATGTATGTTAGGGGCCCTTAATATGCAAATAATACAGTTTAAGTCTAGGCATCATTCTGAATACCTAAATCAATTAAAATTAGGCTCTAGTACCATTTGTAACGCCCTAGGTTCCAAGGTTTTGCATATACTCATGTAATCATGTATTTTATATAACAAGAAATAAAATTTTACATATTTGGTCCGAAAAGAACCTACCAAATACTTTCTTCAACCAAAATCTCTATACAAAACTTGTACTCATAAGCAGCATGCAGATACAAGTTACAACACATTATCCCAAATATCCATATATATACAATCATATAATTTCTTCATAAATTCCATTTCTATTACCATTTGGTTACCTGACCTGTAATGCACCATTTAAAACACAAAAAATGAGGGTTAAACCGAAAGGTCTAGTGAGTGAATTCCCTTATTGCCTTATATTACAGGGTGAATAATCACCAAACATATTTATAAACTCATATTTGTAATAATAACAAATATACAACCTTTTGATATAACAATCCTCTTTTGTCGCATCTAAAAGATGAGACATTACCAATTTATCGCATCAAGTAACCCAATAACTCATTTAACACATTCTGATATAACTCATCGCATCAAATAGATCAAAATGTTAATGAATTCAATTATGTTATCAATGTTAAAACTATCGCGGATGCCCCGCCATCTATCGCGGTTATCCCGCTACTATCAAGATTTAAACGATGAACAAACTCATTGACCAAAGCTTGGGCGATGAACACTCCCTCATCTCCCAAAGCTTGGGAGATGAACACTCCCTCATCTCCCACAACTTAGGAGATGAGCATGCCTCAACATAATAATCGTAATCCAAACACATCACATAAATTCATGTATCAAAGTAAATCACGTGTGACGTAATAACACGTATTTTATAAAAGCTTTGTAAAAACTCAACTCGTCCGATATCAACCGAAATCTTATCAAAACTCTATCTGTATCTTTTTTTCTTTAAACCAGAAACCACCAGACACTCCTCTATTTTCCTCTCAAGCTATATATATATATATATATATATATATATATATATATATATATATTAAAGGAAGGGAGGTGTTAGGCGGTGCATGGATTTGCACCCAACCTCCTCCTCACAAAAACCAACCATGCCATTAGACCAAAATTTTAAAATCACAACTTGGTGACTACAACTTCACCTTTAGTCTTTCATCTTTTGTCAACTATAATATTTTACCCTTGAACTTTTTGTCAATATTTATTTCAAAACCCGATCAACACAAATTTAAAAAACCCAAAATTACATAAAATATTTAATTTAATTATTAACTATATATTTTAAAAAATTATCAATATATTATATTATTTATTTATTTTTATCATTTTTTTAGTATTAATCAACATATTATATTTTNTATCAATATATTATATTATTTATTTATTTTTATCATTTTTTTAGTATTAATCAACATATTATATTTTTAGAGATTTGTTTTAATTATATCATGAAATATTGTAATTGATTAATTTCAAGATGTTATCTTTGGTCATTTTACATGTTTATAAGCAAGTTTTTACTAAACATGATTTATTCATCAGCTAGCTTATTAACTTCCAGCTATCTTATCAGCTAGTATGTCAAACATAACCTTAATTTATGATGAAATTGAACACAAGTTCTAATTTATTTGAGCAAAAGGTTGATTACTTAGGCTAGCGAATAAAAGTTCTAAATTATTCATTAAGATAACAAATTTTATTATTATTATTAAATTATGTGTTCTAATAAGATGATTTTTATTCATCATTTTTTTAATTATAAATTAAATAGATATTTTCTTAATATATTACTAAATTGAATTAAAAAAATTATATTATTATTGAAATCATAAATTACTGAAGTATATATTATAAGTTACAAAGATGTGGCAGGATCACTTTAGAAAGTAGTATGTAATGGTGTGTAAAAGATAAAGTGCATGGTTTCTGGGACGACCTAACATGTTAAAATGTAATATAATAAAAGATGTAATTATTTGAAAATGCCAAAGCTCCGAGTGAACCCAAAATAGGCCATGGACTTGGATCTACCAAATRATAAGAGTGCCTCTGAGATTCAATCAAATTGAAATTAAATTGGCCGAGTTATTTAGGTACCATCTTTCATAGACGACAAATTGAGCGGTAATAGTATTTTTTTGGAAGTTATCAATCCATTTGACCCATTTGTTAAAATCTGTTAACCTATTGCACTTGGAACATTAAAAATGTTGGTTAAATGTGTTGGCTTGCCTTAATTTTTTTTTTTTCATGTTATACAAAGATCTACAGTTCCTCGTCATTCGTGCCACCTCCAGAATTTTTTGAGAACAACATCAGAACAAAAGCAGATTTAGATGGCTTCGGAGCATTAGGAGATGCTGGCTGGTATTGCATTGGAGCGATTTTATGGGCAATGAATTATAAACTACCGACCACTGTCACAGCTTTACCTGCAACAACTCTAAACTCCAATGGAGTCATCATGTCCACCACAGTTTCCATTCACTGGGAACAAGAGGGAACAGTTGCAACCTTTTACTGCTCATTCCTAGCACATGAGACGATGGATGTATCCGTCTTGGGATCCAAAGGGTCATTCCATGTAGAAGATTTGATCATTCCTTATGAAGAGAGTTCTGCTTCGTTTAATTTTACATCCGGTGCATCTTTTGTTGATCTTCATCTTGGGTGGAATATGACAGAGCAAGAAGTTCGAATTCACAACGAGCTTCCACAAGAGGCTTTGATGGTTAAAGAGTTTTCAAGGCTGGTTAAAGGAATAAAGGATTCTAGAATGGGACCAGATACAAGGTGGGGTGGCATTAGCAGAACAAGTCAAGTTGTTTTGGATGCTGTGAAAGCATCTGTGGATAGTGGTTCTAAAACCGTGTATATTTGATCACGTTTCATGGAGGCTCACTCCAATGGTCCTTTATTGTTGCGAGAAAAAAAATTTGAGCACAAACATTTCTTCTTTTTAAAAGTGACTTCGTTATCCTTATTCACAGATCATATATATCTTCTACTTCTTTCAAGTTATTTTGTATCTTATTAGCTATTTTATATGTCACTTTTGAAAAGATTTATATAGACTTATATTTTTATAGGACACGTGTGTTTATACGACATTTTTTTAACTAATATCGTATAAAATAGTTAATACAACATTTTATTTTAAAAACGTCCTAAAAACTTGTTAAAACGTCCTATAAATCTATTATAATGTGTATCAAATGGGTTCATATATGAACCCTTTTGCCACCTATCTGTAAAGTTACGAAATTATCCCTCTATTTCGGTGCTTCACGGTTAAATCCATCGAAAAATTAGTTATTCCAGAAAAAAAAAAACCAAAAAACCTGCTAATTTAAATCCTGGAATATAAAAATTCTGTAGATTAAAATAAAAACTGCTAAAATACATAAATGCCTAATATGATTATCCGGACATTATAAATACAAATACAAATTGTTCAACAAAATTAAAGTATGATTGTTATTTCATAAATACAATCAAAGGATCAAATACAATAAAAACCTTAGAATCTTTAATAAATAGTATAAATGGAATAGATAAACATCAAAGAAAAAAAAAGGTATACACCTGCCTATCTGCAGAAAACGATCCACTCGGGTTTGCTTGTGATGATGTCCCAGTCCAGACCCAATTGAGATCTTGATTGTATCCGAAACCAAATAGACGACCTTTCTTCAGTCCCCCCAATCACCTCATTCTACAATTCGGTATCAACTAGAGGATAAGTCGAGGGATCTTCACCATACTTTTAGGTGATATTGGTTGAATAGCTAACAAAAATATTATAAGTCAATTTCAATAACATAAAGACTGTAAAAGAGATGTTTTCAAATAAAACAATTGAACAGAAGAAAAAAAAACATTTTTCTAATTTTTTTAAAATCCATCTGAAATCCTTCGTAAATTTTAAAAATATTTTATTTTGTTTTATTTAATATATATTTTTTCTGGAAGAGGAAGTTAAAAACATTTTCCTAAAACATTTGATGGATTTTATTTTTTCAAATAAAAAACTAAATTCTCGGAAATTTTGAATTTCTTTTTCTTTTTTTACTTTCTTAAAAGACTAGAAGGGTACTTGTGGAATGCATCGAGACACATTTTGATTTAAGTGTTTCGTTTTATTCCTTTTTTATGTCGATATAATACGGTTTTATGTGGTTTTTAGAAATCGATAATGTTTTTATTTTATTTTTAAATACAATATAAATTTCAATATATCATAAAATTTTCAATATATCGATATCAGTATCAAATTAATCTTTTTAAAAGTTTTTTATGTTTTGGTGTAATTATCTTAATTCAAATTTTTTAATTAAAATAAAATTTAATTTAGGATTAGTAACAAAGAAATTTAATTTAGGTTTAATAATATAATTTTTTTATAAAGATAATAACTAAGTATTCTGTTAGAATTCAATGATTATCTTAATAATATTTTAGATTTTTTATATTTAAAATGAGATGTTTATCCAATATTTGATTATGTTTATCCGCAGTTAGTTATACGAATTCAAATATGGAGCTTTAATAAGTTGTACTTATGCACAATTTATTTGTAATCTTAAATTTTAAGTAATATGCATCAATAAACAGTACTTCATGCATAAAAAATGGTTTTTAAGAGTTTTTGTCAAATGTTTTATAATATAGTATAGATATATTTTTGGAAGAAAAAAATAAAAAAGTATTTTTCTAAAAATTACCGAACAGATTTCAAATTTTTTTAATATTTTATTAAAAAATTAAAATCCGTCCAAAAGTCGACGGAAAATTTTGATTTCTTTTCAATTTTCTTCAAAAATATGTATTTTTGGAAGAAAAAAGGTTAAAAAAAGCCGTTTTCTAAAATTTATGACGGATTTTTGATTGAATTTAACTTTGTAAATATAAAAATAAAATTTGAAAATTTAAAAATATTTTTTGTTTTTTTTATAAATAGTTTATGGAAGAAAATAAATTAAGGAAAACAATTTTTAAAATAATTTCTGACAGATTTTAATTAAAATCAGTCGGAAATCCGTCAAAAATATTAATTAATGAATATTAATTATTTTTAAATTAGAAGAATTATGTGGTGGATCTCAAACGGATTTGGATGGCTTTTTAAAGTAATAATAAGTGAAAAATCCATCACAAATCCGTTGAAAAAATCATCAAAATAAATCTTTTTTTATATTCAGTAACGAATTTGTGAGAGATTTTTGACAGAAACCAACAAAAGTTGACTTTTTTGGGATCCGTCGGAAATTCTTGGGTAATTTTCCGAGGGAAATCCCATTAGAAAAATCTGTTAGTGATACCCAGTTTTTTAGTAGTGTTATATTGTTAATTTAAACTTTATTATTATTTTTATATAGAAATGAAAGAAAAACGTAAAGAGACAAAAATTCCCTTGATTTAACAGAGTAATCATTAGTAGAGTTATGACAAAGAACACAATCCGTAACAATAGAGAAACCACGGTAACTGTAGATGTAATTATTTCATTTGGAGAATCCAATCCATAATACCTATATAACCACAGGGACGAAATGTGCAATTACTCTTGTGCAAATGATAAGAAATGGTCGTGGATTGAATGTTTGGAATTATCATTCCTTCTTTTATCCTAAACTAAGAAGATAAAGAAGGTTACATTAGATACCAAAGCTTACATATATAGAGAGAGAAACGTGATGAAGCTGCTCTGATTTGATGCAAAAGACCGCAGTTGCTACAAAATCGAACACACAGAGAAAAATGAAAAGTATATATATTTGCAGCTCCTATGATACGCATCCTCAATTTCCACGTACGTGGATTCTTCTATGGGCATCAATAAAGGTAGGCTTGGATATATGTCTTTGCCCCAACATTGACCCACTGTACATCATTAAAACAACTTCAGACATGGTTGGTCTTAGAGAAGCTGGTGACTGAGTGCACATTAGAGCAATCTCTACGATCTTCATCACATTTTCTTGTTCATATTCATTTGGAGCTACTAATTCATCGATCAACTTAACATGTGTCCCTTTCTCGTACAACTGCCAAGCCTATCAAGCACAATAAGGTGAAAGGAAAAATGGTAAGTCACAGAGAAGAAAGAACAAACATGTCAGGACCAAGAAATATAACTTTGTATTGACTTAACTATATGATAAATAGACCGCATATCTACAAAGACATATGATGAACAAAAGTTAAAAATGCGATGTTTCTACCATTCTAAGAGGAATACTTTGCATTAAACTCGTTGCAATCTAAATGCATTTGAAAATTACTAGGTATATACAATGTTAAATGCCCAAGTAGATTCCTTAATATTTTTTATTTTCTTTGTCAGTCATGGAAGATAGAGAACCGGAAGGTTGTATTATTACCTGATCAAGGAGGTATTCCATTTGAGGCTCATCATAGTTCACGTCACTACACCTCCGACCACTAATGACTTCAAGGGCCACAATACCAAAACTGTAAACGTCTACTTTCTCTGATAAATGTCCACGGTTTGCATATTCGGGTGCCGTATAGCCCCTATAATGTTTTTTAGAATGAAATATATCATAACAAAAATCTAATGAAGTCAATTGAGGTCACTCGAAATTGCATATTGGAAAAAAGAACATACATAGTCCCAGCAAACCGAGTGCTAACATGGGTTTCATCCTCAGGTTGAAACCTAGCCAACCCGAAATCTGCAATTTTTGGTTGGAAATCATCGTCAAGGAGAATGTTGCTTGATTTTATATCTCTATGAATGATCTTGACATGGAATTCTCCATGTAGATGGGCAAGACCCTTTGCAATCCCGACGATAATGTCAGACCGTTGTTTCCAATTTAGTTGTCCCCTTTTTTCACCTGTCAATCATGATTTACAAGTGAAAATATGTGTTTTGACCCAAACATCTCATGTGACTAATTTATATATATACGCATTTCAGCATATTAACTTACCCCATAAGAACTTGTCTAGGCTTCCTTGGGGCATGTATTCTAGCACAAGAAGTAGCTCAGGCCCATCAGTACACCAACCTAGTTGTAGGATAAGATTTCGGTGACGAACATTACTTATAAGCTTAATTTCATTCTCAAATTCCTTTTTTGCTCTACTCCCTACATGGAGTTTCTTGACTGCCACTACGACCCCACCATCTACAATGGCCTGTGAATCCATAAACAAACAATTAGTCGCATATTGTCCTACAATCTACAATTGTTTATACATAACTAATTTGAAAGAAACAAACGATGCATCCATTTGAAAAGAAGACACAGCTGGGACTATACATAAACATCAAACTCTTGTGTGTCGAGAAATAACACTTGTTACCTTGAATACTTCGCCAAAACCTCCTTTTCCTACTACATACTCTTCACTAAAATTATTGGTTGCTAGTTTCAAATTTTGGTAACTGTAACTTCTTGCGCCTTGCAACTCGGAAGTATCTAAGGCATCAGATGGTAGACATAGAGGAGCGGATCTGATTAGTAATTGCAATCAAAGAAATCAAACATGATAATTAAATTAGTATTTATTAAAATTTTAATTATGACATGATAAATGGTCCACCATTAATGCCCAACAGGTTGTAATTCAGAACTTCTGTCTCGAGCATTATTTACCTCCCGCTAACTTCAAGCATTCTATGTAAAATATTATCACAAGATTTCTCGATTGTAATTCATATCTTAACTAACGAGACTCTTTATTTAAGTTTGTATCAAAAAATCATTGAAGGAAGATGAGGTTTGGTGGGTTTCCAAGGGGAGAGTGAAGATATAGCCTATATGCTGTAAAAAAGTTAACTTTCAGGGAAAAAAAAAAAAAAAGAGTCGAAGCTCAAGTATAACGATGGCGAAATTGTTGGACCAAAGATCTGAATCGCTATTTGCTGTGAAAGAGAAGGTGCGCGACGATTAGCAGCATCACTATTTGCTATAAAAGAGAACTTGAGTGAGGAAGCTGATTCAAAAAATCAAAGTCACTATTGGTTTTAAGGATTTTAGTTCAATCAACTTAGTTTTGAGCATTTTTTATTTGCGAGTTTGCATACATGACAACAACGTATTCACTTTTCCCACTTAACACATATTTGTGCACTCTCGCACACACTTTTTTTTTTTTTATTAACCTGGATATCCAACCCATTATGCGAGTCGACTAATCCCAGGACGACCACCTGCTTGCGCGTAGCCAAGAGTCACGCACTTGCCGTCATGTGGGCTTGTATATTAAATAGTAATTGAGACATGGCAATTGGGTCTTTAAGGAATAGATCGACTCACAAAGCCTCATGTGAGATATGGACTAAAAATATCACCTTCTCCAACAGCCTTAGATTTTTTCCATCGTGGATACCATAAGGAGAAAGCAGCAAGGATAAGCAAAAATAGCCCTGCACTGCCACTTACACCAATGATTATTCCAGATTTACTTGAACTCCCTGTTACACATATTCACCAGTTACAATATCTTATGTTAACATATGGAAAATATTCAACTAAAAACATTAAAACGTAAGAAGCCTCACCTTCACCCAGGAAAGGTATGAGGTTGATTGTTTGGTTATCCTGAAAAAATGGTAACTCGGAATACCTCATAAAACATCCTACGTTGATAGCTCTTCCTTCATCAGCGGGCAGACAACTGTATAAGTTGTTATATGCTGTACTCAAGCAGTTCTTACAAATGTTCTCGCTCACATTCTCAACACACTGTCCAATTGCATAAACTGTTGCATTGCCATTAGGGACTTGCCTTGTGGATGCTATATAGAAATCAGAAGTTCTTGGCGTAGCAACTTGAATGTCTGATAATAAATCTTCTACCGCTTGGTTGAAGACTGTTATTAGCTGAGACGTTGACTGATTACCACATATTCCAAGTGGAGCAACAGAAACGTCCGAACTACCTTCGGGGTCATCATAGAACTGGTCGTAGTTCTCAAATCTTAATTAACACAGAAGATTTATACATTTTAGTATGAATGTATATGATCAAATTCAAATGTGGCTGGAAAAATTTATAGTTCATCACTAATTATTTGTCAACTGGTCATCAGATTTATCTTCCTATGAAATAGAAGTGTTGCAACTTTACACTGGCAGTTGTTGATATGTTAATTTGGTTATTTATTATATATGGTCATGCTTGATTCAAGCAATCTTGAAACTACTTTAAGAAACTTTGCTCGAGTTGTGGAGATAAATAAACTACGGGTAATATCATAGATCCTCACTTACTAGGTCGACCCCAATTACGTACAGAAACTACTGGTAACCTAACCTCTAGCTAGGCCCGTGCGACGGCACCACGACAAACCCCTATGACGGCACCACGACACACCCCTAGGGCTGGCCCCGCTCCCTCCGCAAGTTCTCTTTTAGAGAGTTAGTGAGTCACTTATTATCCGGAACCTCCTAGCTATGACTTTATGTTTATAGAGAAATTAATTAAAAGGGATTTCATTAGGGCTATCCTTGGCTAAATAAATGGGTAATTATCCATATCCTTGCGCTATCCATTAAGATGTCCGATAACGAAACTGGTAATGTATAAATGGTAAAAAAAATCATTTTGAACTACAATAATATTGTTAATCATTTTAACAATAATATTGTTAAACATCAACATAAGTGAAATATAAGTTCATAAATATAATCTTTATTTTATATCTAATTTGTTCCAATAAACAATGTGTTAGTGTTTTAAATATGTTATAATATGATATTTTATACAAGAATATAAAAATCTAAAGACAACATTTATGTTTTTTATATTTCTTTTAGCGGCCTCGTGTTGCTTCTCATTTGATTATCCTAATTATCTTTTATAGTTAATGAATATGAAAAGAAAATTAAATACCAATTAATATACGTTATACAACATATAAGATGACATTCTAAAAAATATATAATGTTTAATTTTATATAATCATATGTATGTATATGTATGTCTGTGTGTGTGTACATATATATAAACGGGTAGCGGTAAATAGATAAGGAGAAACACTTTATTCATACCGTATCCATTAAAATGTCAGGTAAACAAATAATGAATAAGTGGATAAAATTTTCTTTACCCATACTCTTATCCAACGAGTCAAAACATAACGGGTAAACAAGTAATAGATTTACTCTTACCCATTGTATGCCCTAGATTTCATGCACACCTGCATGGCTCTTTCAGCTTCCATTTGTATTTGAACAATTATTTGGCAGTAAAAGGACTAGCATAATACTCTCATCTATTTACTGCCCTTAAATTACCACAAGACTAACTATGCGTACTTCAGGGTTAATTTTTAATAATTAGATTGAATTTGATGGGTAAATTTTCAAACTACACTAAAAGAATTGAAGGCCGTTTTGTAGTTGTTGAATAATTTCATACGAAATCATTAAGTGATCAGAATAATTGATAAGCTTTGTATGACATATAGCAGAATGAAATATGGTTGTTTGATGACTGTTCTGAATGACAACAAATTACCATTTTAACCGTGTATGATTTAGTTTCAAATGAAATACAGTTGTTTGGTTCAAAACAACATTCCCTTTTTTCGGTTATGACTATGTGGTTTGTTTTTGCCTAACTCATGCTTGGGATCAACTATGTGGTTTGCTTATGCTTCTCCTACATTACTTCCAGTCATTGCACTATTAATGAACAAAGAATGTGGTTGTGATGCCAATTATAATCTTTAGCCAACATGACATAAATCAAAGTTCAAGGTCGATGAACATGATGGTAACATATAGGCAAAATTCCCCAATTGTGTTTGAGATGCAAACACAATCAATCGGCGGTTTCAATCAGTCAAATAAATGCAAGCAGTGGTTTCAATCGATGCAAACTGATGGTTTCAACCAGAAAATGCGACGAGCAGATGGTTTCAGTTGGTGGTTTCAACCAGAAAATGAGATTGTTCCGATTGATGTAAAAAGATGGTTTCAATCAGTGCTTATGAATCGAACAAAAACAGATCGATTGAACACAAATAGATGGAAAATGAGATGAGCAGTTGGTTTCAATCGGTGGTTTCAACCAAAAAAATGTGATAGGGTCCAATCGATGCAAACTTATGGTTTCAATCAGTGGTTTCAGGCGATGGTTATGAATAGAACTGAAACAAATCGTTTGAACCGAACAGATAGTTATGAATCGAAGAAAAATAGATTGATTGAACAAAACAAATGGTTATGAATCAATGTTGAGACATGTACCTGAAAAGCTTGAGTGGCAGATTCCTGAGTGACGTAAGGAAATGAGAGGGTAGTCTTGGAAAAACATAGCTCTGAATGGTTTTGAGAGACGAGGATAAAGTAATCGCTCAACCATTAAGAGAGAGTTTTTTTTTTTTTTTTTACCAAACACCATTATACTTTTTTAACGGTTAAGAGGTTTCCTATGAATGAAACTGTTAAGAGGTAAATAAAATTTTTATCCACCACCCTTTTTTTTATTAATACTCTCATATTATGTTATTAGAAGATGTCATAACTGGTAATGAAACGTTATACTTGTACCCTAATTAATTTTAGGGATTTGTATTTTAGAGCAACTCCCATCAAAATTCAAAAGTCAAAATCTCAATAAAATCTTCAAAGAAAATTTATGTTCATCTCCGGTAGCTTCTTATATTATTAACATATTTAATACATTTTATAAAATATTATTTCTCTCTTCTATACATTTAGTTTTATAATTCTCGTTGATAGGAAAAATAAAAAATAATTTATCTTTCATAAATAATCATTTTTGGTAAGTTCTTCAGATTTGAAGAATTTCACGCTTTATCATACTTTCTTCAATTTGTGGAAGATCTTGAGAAATCTGTTGTTGAGAAAATATCCCCAGAAAATCTGTTAGAAATGCTCTTACGCTTAATGTTTGTATTTTTAAAAGTAATTTCATCATCAAATTATCAATATTAGACAAAAACAATAATGAAGATCAATGATCAATTTGATACCATTTTTTATAGTTGACCAATAATTCATCTTAAATAATGGAATTTGTGTATATTGTCAACTCTGAAATTTGACCCATTTTTAAATAACAAAAAATATGTAAAATAAACATGACATAATTATTAGAAAAATTATATTTTTCCTTTAAACTGTTCTTACACATTCGGTTGACGAGAGTTTTAGTGCATTAACTTGATTAGCATTATACTTCATACAACTTTATCAAACATGACATGGAAAATTGGTCACCAAACAAAACCATAGATTTGAACATGAATTAACATAAATCTAACAGTATTATAATTTGTTAAGTTTTAATGTAAGTTTTCGATTGGAGAAATGAATTGCTAATAATATATATAGTATAAATTGTGCAATGAAACCCTAAAATTAACATGTAATATTTGTATATGACACTTTAGAAGAATAATTGTGGTTTAAAATCCAATTAAAACCTCTTACAAAGTTGGAATAGCTATACTTGATTTTAATTTAATAAAAAAGCTATTGTAAGCAACAAAATTGGAACAAACATTCACGTATTGTAAGTGAAGGGTTTTTTTTGGGGGATTTTCACGCATAAAATTGCTTGTTCCAATAGAAAACATCAAATATGATTGTTATTAAAAGTGATTTACTTTGATGAAAGGAAAAGGAAAGAACTACTCACCTGAGGAAGCAGTCATCGAGAAAGACACTAGCACCGTTTGCAGAACCGCAGGGTTCAACTGCAGACACGGCGACATCAAAGCAAGCCAAACACCGGGCTGCCGAGAGGTAGTTCCTGCATTGGGCGATTCCATACACAGCATCCCCGTTCTCCAAGTTCTGGGCTCTGGCATAATATACACCATTGTTGGACAATTGGCTTTTGAGTTGAGAAAAGGTAGAATCGAGGTTCCTGGAAAAACTTGTTGGAGACATTGCATCATTGCTGCCACAATAAAATCTGAGGGGTGTGTTCGTATTGGTATTGTTGTTGCTTGACTGTGCAACTCCATGTTCCATCATCATTAATACGATCATAACCACCACCAAGGCTGACATCCTCACTCGTTTCCCCTTGTTTACGTTCTTGTCTTCTAAAGTGTGAAATAGTTATGGAAAAATTATGCAAAGAGATGAATGGTCAAGTTGGAAGGCGGCTTTGATTGAAAGCAAGTTGGATTCATATATTTGAAGGGGAAAATATATACAAAAATATTAGAGTCAATACATGCTGCATATTGTTTCTGAGTTTTTAACTTGACCAAAGAAGGGACAAAGGAAAAGATGTCATACAGAACAATGAAAACAATTGAGAAGGAGAAGATGTCTAACACTGAATGTGTGATTATATCTTTAAATATTATAATTATAGTTGATGATGTCCATATGTTATTTTAGTAATATTTGTTATTTTCAATTTAGAAGAAAATTGTCGCTTTAACTCATCACAATTAATCTGATTTCGTTTGTTCTATCACTTGGTATTTGTGTATGTTAGAGTCTCATATCACCTATATCGATTTGGGATTTGGACCATTTCACCTCTACATATGTTAGAACCCCTCTTTATCTCCTCGAAGGCTTTTTGAGAGTAATCTAATGAGGATCCACATACTCTCACATAGTATTAAAAGTAAACTATATGGAGGACAATCTGTGTTTATTGGATTAGCAGGACCTCCCAAAAGATTGTAACGTAATTGAAAAAATTAATTAATGACAAATGCTAGATACAAAAAGTTAAATTTGAGAATAAATTAATAATAAAATGAACGTTAAGATAACTTTCAAAAGGTTAACCACATTCACATTTATTGTCTGCGATCGTTGACCATGCAAGGGATTCATAAATATCAACGGTTGGGGCTGGATTTTGTCGCATGCAGTTGATAATGACACAACCTCTCCCTATCGCTTTTATATACAAAACTTGACAGCACCCACCACTTTAATTATACGGGAGGTTAAACAATTAGTATTATACATGTTTGAATGAAACTGTATCAACCTCTTATTTTGTTAAAAATTACGATACAAAATATAAACTTTTGGGATTTTTGATATGGTCACTAGAGATGGCAAAATAGGTTACAGGACGAGATCGAAATGGTCCTGAACTATAACCGAAAGGGATTGAGCCCCGTTGGTTCCCGATTATGGCCCGTCAGATAAGGTCACTTAAAGATATTAACTTTTTTAACCCGGTTAATAGACCAATCCAATAAGGCTGGTTATGACTTATGAGGCCCAACATATTCGTATCAGAATTACACACACACATATATATATATATATATATATATATATATTAGAAGGGTACTTGATGTTATAATATGTGATTTTAAAAAAACAATAATGTTTTTATTTTTGAATAAAATATAAATTTGAAGATATTATAAAAATTTGACAAAATTATATCGATATTTGTATCAAATTAACTATTTAAAATTCCTCATTTTTTGTTTAAATTTTTAATTCAAATTTTTTAATTATAATTTAATTTATGTTCAATAACAAAGTAATTTATATTTGGTTTAGTAATATAATTTTTTGATAAAGATAATAGTTAATTATTTTGTTAGAACTCGATAATTATCCTAATTATATTTTAGATTTTTTATAATTTAAAATGAGTGTTTATCCTCTATTTGATTATGTTTATCCGTAGTTATGTTTATCCGTAGTTAGTTACACGAATTCAAACATAAAGCTTTATAAGTTGTAATTATGCATAATTTACTTGTAATCTTGAATTTTAAGTAATATGTATCTATATACAGTACTTCATGCATAAAAAAATGGTTTTTAAGAGTTTTTGTCAAATGCTTTATAATATTAGAAGGGTACTCGCGCAATGCAGCGATATTAATCTCGATTTTAATGTTCTATTTTATTTTGTCTCTGCCGATGTTATAATACGATTTTATGTGTTTTTAAAAAAACAATAATGATTTTATTTTTGAATAAAATATAAATTTAAATATATCATAAAAATTTGAAAAAAAATATCAACGTTAATATCAAATCAACTATTTAAAAGTTCTCATTTTTTATGTAATTTATTTTTTATTCTAATTTAATTTAAGTTTAATAATGAAATAATTTATTTTTTGTTTAATAATATGACATTTTTTAAAGATAATGATTAAGTATTCTGTTAAAACTTAATGATTATCCTAATTATATTTTGGATTTTTTTTATATTTAAGATGGGATGTTTATCCGGTATTTGATTATGTTTAATAGCAGTTAATTACACGAATTCTGATATGGAGCTTTAATAAGTTGTACTTACGCACAATCTACTTGTAATCTTGAGTTTTAAATAATATGCATTAATAAACAGTACTTTACGTATAAAAAGTGATTTTTAAGAGTTTTGTCAAATGTTTTATAATATAGTATAGATATATATAATTCTATTCCAGGCTTCGAACATAGACAACTTTTGTGGGAAGCTAGGGAAAAGTTATTGCTTCAATTTCAAGTCCAGTAGGTTCTAAGAGGTCAACATGATTTAGTGCATCGAGCTGGTACGGTGGAAATGGCAAAAAAAAATGAAGTAATTAAGGAAGGAGAGCCACACCATGATAGGCAACTTTAGCTAATGACGCGATCCATGAGGTAGAAATCATATACTACTCCTATATTGTTCGTTCTCAAATAAAGACATAACCTCATCAGCCAAGTTAGAGAAAGCAACATCAGCATCTCGTTGAAATAGATACAATCACGGGAGGAGAAGCGTACTTAAGAGGGATGATATATCAAACCGAACAAATAATCTTCCATCAAGCGCTTCTTCTAAGAAGGGAAGGCCAAAGATAATATTATTGAAAAAGGCTCCTAGACCATTCAGCACATTTATTTCAATATATATTGGAAATTCCCTAACTCTATAATTGTTAAATATTATGTAATATTAATTTTTACCTGGAAAAAATATAACACAAAACATTGTGAACAGTCTATATAGGCCACTCTCAACAAATATCGCCAACATGCTAGCTTAGATCCTCTTTCTTGATATAAGTGATATACGATACAAAAACTTCACCTCTTCTGTAATTCCTTGGTATCTAAATGAACCCTCCTATCAGGATGAATGAAGGTAGGCCTGGTTATCTGTTTTTGTCCCAATGATTGCCCAATGGACAACATCAAAACAACTTCTGACATGCTTGGTCTTAAAGTAACAGGTGATTGAGTGCACATCAAAGCGATCTCTATGATCTTCATCACATGCTCTTCTTCATACTCATTTTGATCTAATGTTTCATCAATCAACTCGATGTGTATCTCTTTCTCATACAGCTGCCATGCCTGTTCACCAAGTGGTGAAGCTAAAAAATTAGGACTCGGTAAATGACTATCAGATAATTTGTAGCCAAGGTGCAAAAGTCAACATTGGTTACATCGTATCAAACTTGACTGCATGAATAAAAAAAAGCATAACTAGTAGACCTACACATTATTTAAAAGAGAATATTTGTCTTCCATCCTAAAAAGGTAACACTTCGCCAAGAAAACAACCAGATTGAAAAAAAATACATGGTGAATTAGCAATAAAATCTGTAAAAGTCTAATTTGCATTTGACAGTATTAGGTATGATATCGAGAGAATTTACAATGTTGTATCTTACTTGTTCAAGGAGGTAATGGTTGTCAAGTCCATCCAGTTCGACATCAGTACACCTCCGGCCACTAATGATTTCTAAGGCCACGATTCCAAAGCTGTAGGTGTCAACTTTCTCTGACAAGTGTCCACGGGTTGCATATTCTGGTGCAGTGTATCCCCTATATTGTATTTAGTAAGAAAATGTAGTTATTGGAACTTAAATATTCCAAAATGGAGAATAACACGCAGTGAAGGGAATATATATTGTAAACAGTACGTACAAAGTCCCAGCAAACCGGGTGATAACATGAGATTGATCCTCAGGTTGAAACCTAGCCAACCCGAAATCTGCAATTTTTGGTTGAAAATAATCGTCAAGGAGAATGTTGTTTGACTTTATATCTCTATGAATGATTTTGACATGGAATTCTTCGTGTAGGTGAGCAAGACCCCTAGCAATCCCAAAGATAATGTCAAAACGTTGTCTCCAATTTAGAGTCCCTCTTTTTTCACCTGCCCATTATGAATGTGTAAGTACAACATTTGTGTCTTGAAAACTCTAATTACGTGCTTAGAACGGGGATTCAATCCCATAAATATCTTACCCCATAAGAATTTGTCAAGGCTGCCTTGTGGCATGTATTCTAGGACAAGTAGTAGCTCGGATCCGTTGTTAGACCATCCAAGTAGTCGCAAAAGATTTCGGTGACGTACATTGCTTATAAGGTCAACCTCATTGTTGAATTCTGTAGTTGCTTTACCATAAGTTACATGAAGCTTCTTCACCGCCACTACATTCTCATCATCTACAATTGCCTGTTAAACAATAAATTAACTTTGACTACCTCATTTCCTGTATAGAACTCTTGCAGATACAATGGAAAGGTATGTGTAGTGGCAAACAATGAAAAGGAACAAGTAATGGTAATCCATTTACCATTTTTTTGATCTCAAGGTGTAACAATTTAATATTTTAATTTGACAGTCAAATGTAAAAACATATCTTTGATTACCTTGAATACTTCACCATAGCCTCCTTTTCCTACTCTATACTCTTCGCTGAAGTTATGAGTTGCCGATTGCAAATCTTTATATCTGTAATTTTTTACCCCTTGTAACTGAGTTGCGTCTAAATTATTAGATGACAAACATTCAAGGTTAGTTAGTATTAATGAAATCAAGTTACATAACTTCGAAAATAAAATTTACAATAAATTTGTAAATAGCATATATATATATATATATACATACAATCACCTTCATCGCTTTTTGGCTTCTTCCGTAGTTTGTACCAAAAGGACGAAGAAAGGATAAGCATAAAGATACCTACACCAACACTTGCTCCAACTATCATACCTAATTTGCTTGAACCCCCTGTCACACACACAAATTTATCAATTATACAAATTTTTTGTTACAAACCATAGACTAATGCAACTAAATGTGACTTTGATGTACAACTAGGCTTCTCCAAGTTGTTGGGATTACTTAAGAATAAATTAAAATTTCGGGTTCGAATTACACCCTTGAGTATTGTCGAGTGAGATATCAAGTTAGTAAGCATCATTGGGATGAGGTGTTATCCCCTTGCATGTGGGTTATAGGATATTTCAGAGAGAAAAGGTGTTTTCGAAATAAGGTACCAAATTATATAAACTTTGAATTGACATATTTGACTAATAAATTTGAAGTTGAGGACAATTATAAACAATAATCAATCTCATAAATATTCTATAATAGTTGATGGCAAATATTTAATTTGCAGAACATTATGTTGGCGAAATTATCTGAGTCCCGATTATGGCTTAGGCATGGATCGGGTTGAGCAAAAGATGAGTTGGAGTGCAGTCCAAGTTTATTTTAAATGTGATAATTATCTATTCCTAAGATATAGGGGTATATAGATAATTATCTAGTTTAAATTAAATAGAGTCCTAGTTATATGCTAATACGTACATGGTTAGTGTATATATAGATTCATAGATAGGTTCCAAAGAGAGAGAATCAATTGGAGTTTTTAAGTTAGTTTTCTTCAATACAATATTTGCGTATTTTGGCAATCTCTTTCGTTTTCGTTTTCGTTTTCAATACAATACATTATGGATACTACCATAAAAAAAACCCATTGCATTCTTCCAAACAGTCATATAGGAAGTGTTGATTGTTAGGGACAAAGTAGTAAACTAGAGGAAGAATGTTGACATTCCTTTTTCAATTGTCTCGTATTTTAGATTTTGAATAAGCACACTGTGCTTCAATCAAGCTATAAAAGTACTTCGTACTGATCGGGGAGGTGAGTTCACCTCAAAAGAATTTGATGATTTCTACGATGAACAAGGAATAAAGAGGTAGCTTACAGCTCCGTACACTCCTGAGCAGAATGAGTGGCCGACGGAAAGAACCGACCAGTCCTTGAGATGGCCCGATCCATGTTAAAACAAAAAGGATTGGCAGATCCTTTTTGGGTGAAGGAGTTGCAGCACCATTTCATATTCTCAAGATATCTTCGACTATGTGTGGAACTGAGACCCACATAAATCTGATAGTCACAAAAATGTGATTTTATTGGTTATTGCCCCAAATCTAAAGCTTACCGTGTTTACGAACCCGTGAGTGGAAAGATTACTATTAGTCAGCGTTGTTGTATTTGATGAGAAGGCCAGCTGGGATTGGAAAGTTGAAGACAATAGCCAAATTCCTCAAGTTGGTATTGAAGAAGAAGAGGAGGAACAAAGTATTCCAGAAAAAGTCGATCCAGGAAAAGATGATCCAAAAGAGTTAAGACCCCAACTCAGAGAAATTAGATTCCGTTCCTCCATGCATTGAGTCTCCTAAGAGTCAACCCAATTTCATAGAAGTGAGCAAGGCAAAGTGTCCCGAGCGTAGGTTTGAGATAGAAGGGGAAGACAATTATCATTGGTTTTATTTGCAGGTAACCTGATCACAACATAACAAGCCATTGAGAAAGAAGAATGGAGAACTGCAATGAGAGAAGAGACAGCAATCCAAAGAAATCAAACTTGGGAGTTGGTCGATCTTCCTGAACGTAAAAATGTAATCAGTTTGAAGTGGATTTTCATGACGAAGTATTTGGCCGATGGAAGTATTCAAAATCATACAGAAAGGCCGGCAGTTTGAGGCTTCACACAAAAAGGAATAGACTACAAAGAGACGTTTTCTCTAGTAGCAAGGCTTGAAGTTGTTTGAATAATTTTTGTTGTTGGCGGTTGCAGCTCAGGAGAAATGGAAAATACATCAGTTCGACATCAAGTCCGCCTTATTGAATGGCGAACTAAAAGAGGAGGTATATGTGAGCCAGTTGCTAGGTTTTGAAAGCAATACCGAGCCAAACAAGGTGTTTCGCTTGCGAAAAGCTCTCTACGGGATTAAACAAGCACCGCGTGCCTGGTATATTAAGATCGAAGATTTTTCCACAAGAATAGCTTTGAGAGAAGTCAACATGAGCCAACTCTTTACATAAAAACGCGAGGTACACACAACTTACTCGTAGTGAGTCTTTATGTGGACGATATAATATATACAGGTTCATCCCTACACCTTATGCATGAGTTTCAAACTTCCATGAAAAAGATGTTTGAAATGATGGACTTTGGAGAGTTTCAATACTTCCTCCGGAAGGTATATTTATGTCACAAAGGAAATACATGGAAGATACTCTGAAAAAATTAACATGCAAGGATGCAAGGTTGCTTCAATGCCAATGAATACCAATGAGAAGTTAAGATCGGATGATGAAACTGGTTTGGTGGATGCAAGTGTCTACAGAAGTCTCATCGGAAGATAGATTTATCTTACTCTCGTCCGGATATTGCTTATACCGTTATACGGTTGTTCTATCTCGATTCATGCACCCTCCAACAAGACATCGTTTTGGAGCTTCAAAGAGAGTTCTACATTACTTACCAGGAACCAAAGCCCATGGAATTTGGTTTTGCAAAAATGAAGACTCAGGCTCAAAGTATTCACAGATAGAGAATGGGCTCTAAGGGTGATTCGAGACGTACTTTAGGCTTAGGCCGTTCTTTTCTACTAGGAATAGCCGCCATATCCTGGAGTTCAAAAAAACAGGCCACAGTGGCTCTGTCATCAACAATAGCCGAATATTTAGCAGCTACTGCATTAAGTTGTCAAATTCTCAGTGACTTGGGGCATGAACTAGCCAAATCTACCATCATTAAGTGTGACAGTAAGTCAGCAATCTTGCTAGCAAAGAACTCTGTATATCATAATCGCACCAAGCATATCGAGATCAAGCACCATTTTATAAGAGAGCTGATTGCAGAGGGTGAAATTCAACTCGAAGAATGTTGAAGTCATGACCAAGTTGTAGATATTTTGACAAATAGTCTGCCTCAAGCAAAAAATGAAGAATTCAACACCGAACTGGGAGTTTTCAATGCTCGAATGAAGGGGGAGTGTTGAGATTCCTTTTTTAATTCTCTCGTATTTTAGATTTTGAATAAGTCCATTGTGCTTCAATCAAGCCAGTAGAATTAGTCCAAGTTTTGAGATTTTTAGGATTATTTTTCTTCCAGTAACCGTTCTTATATTGCCTATTTAAAGGCTTTGAACTACATTCAATAAAGCAACAACATCATTAAATTTATACTCGCGTTGTTTTAAATTTCGAACAAGAAAAAGACGACTAACCTTCATGGAGGAAAGGTATGATGTTGGTTGTCTGGTTATCTTGAAAAAATGGAGTCTCAGAGTATCTCATAAAGCACCCCAAGTCGATAGTCCTTCCTTCCATACTTGGGAGACAACTATAGAGATTGTTATATGCTGTATCCAGGCAGTTTTGGCAAATGGCCTGGGTTGTATTTTCAACACATTGTGCAATAGCATATATTGTTGCATTGCTACTTGAGACTTGCCTTGTGGATGCTACATAGAAATTTGAAGTTCTTGGGGCAGCAATCTGAATATCTGATAAAAGTTCTTCCACTGTTTGGTTAAAAATTGTTGGCTGAGATGCTGACTGATTGCCACATATCCCAGTTGGAGCCACACCGACATCCATGGTTGTTTGGGGATTGTCATAGAATTCATCAAAGTTCTCGTACCTTAACCAATATGAAGCATGTATTTTATATTAGTATGAAGTTACACACACATTCTCTATCAAGTTAATTGAAAGTTATCATATAACAAAATAAGAAATAAAAATCTTCTTGTCAGCACTGAGGTTCAAATGTGGTGAATTCGGGCTATCCGTAAGTGGTCGTCCTGGGATTAGTCTGCTCGCATAGCAGGTTGGTAATCAAATTTTTTTTTATCGATTTTGAAAGTTGGGTATAGGATATAGATATCGATATAGTAAGAACACGAATGTTAAATGGATTATGAACGAAATGGCTGTCCATAAGCAATATTTGGATCATATTTCAGCATGTGAGTATCACGAAATATACTAGGGGATAATCCGAATACACACTTTGTAAATGAAGGAAAATCAAAAGAAAAAGTATGGATATTATTGTGTTTTGTGCATGTTAAATTGAGATTGAAAACCTCTTAATAGATAGGTAGTTACTAAACCAATTGATATAGGGTGGTTGAGTAAATAACTACTGACTAATAAGATTAGTAATGGCTGTTGCACCAAATTAAGTTCATAACACGACTTACCTTCTAAATCCAAATCCCGTATTTTGAAGTGAAGTTCAGAATGCTATATATATATATATATATATATATATATGTTTTTGGTCAAGAGGGAAGGTTAGAAATAAACAAAATATGACTTCATATAAATCACATTAAATTGGCAAATGCTTGTATGCAATGTACTTATACACGATGCGAGTAGCATGCGACCTCAACCATTCACACAACGCAGACACGTACAAATCACTTTCAATGTACATAGGGACGGATTAATGTTTGTGCGACCACTTAAATATCTAGCAAAGGACATCATCACAAGAAAATTGAGAGGCTACAAGAGCATATGGAACTTTAAATTTGAGTTTTGATGTTAACGATGATGGAAAACACATATTAAAATCCTTAATTGGAAATCTTTGAAATTGGATCTGATTTAATGTCCTGTACTTGGTATGCAATTATAATTAATTTTTTATTTCATTTCATATTACGGTTATATATATTTTATGCCATCATTGAGAAAATCGTAGATCCACCTCTAAATTTACCACGCAAGTTTTCAACTTTGTGTACATGACTTCATGGCGACTACCCAAGTCGCCTAAAAACGCCCAAGCCTATATGTTTTTGTATTAAGGAAATAAATTGTATATAGTCAAACGGAGGGGCTAGGATAGATTAAGGGACTGTTTACCCAAATGCTTACCCGGTAAGTGCTTATCTATAAGAGTCAACACTATAATTTATTTTAATGAGTAAGATTTTAGTACATGAAAACGTATTGAATGCAACAATTTACCGGGTAAGCACTTATTTTGATGAATATAATACAACATTGTATTATATTCTTCTTATTTTATGTTTTAATTTATTTTAATAGTTCATACTTTAAGTTTAATTGCATTTTATTTTAGTTGTTATTTATCTTTTATATATTTCACTTATTGAATCACTCTTGAATTAATTTATTGTTTTCTTAGATTATAAACGATTCTTGAAGAGTGAAATTTCTTAGATCTATCTTTACAGTTTTCTGAGATTATTTTTACTGTTTTTTATATTTACTTCTATGTTCCCTGGTCTAGCTATCATTTGAATTGAGTTTTGTTGTCTTCGATTAAAATTTTGGTATTAATCAATGGACTTTAATCTATATATATATTAAAGAAGAAACCACATGCAATGATGTGGCATCTTCTCAAAACAAGAAAATATTTTATCTTTTTTTTCCTTTTTTCAAGCTTTTCCTGCATAAATATTTGTTTTTGATTTTTGATATTCACATTTAATATCATCTAATTAGGTTGTTTCAACCTATTCATGTTCCCTCTAATAATTACTCTTTTAACTCTCATTATTTCTCTTTATTTTGTTATAAATTTTCATCTTCTCTTCTACACCTTTATAATAATCTTTATATTAATCACTCAATTCTTCCTCTCTATTTGGTTATAGATTTTCATCTTCTCTTCATAGTACACCTCTATAATAATCTCTATATTAATCACTCAATTCTTCCTCTCTATTCATATATAATTTTGTGATACACCTCTATGATATTCTCTCTATTAATATCTCAATTCTTCCTCTCTATTCATGTATAATTTTGTGGTACAACTCTATGATAATCTCTCTATTAATCTCTCGATTTTTCTTCTCTATTTAGTTATAAATTTGTGGATGCGATTTGCATTTTTGTTTATTTGAGGTGTCATTCAATAAAACAAATCATGGTATGAGTTTTTGTTTATGTAAGTATAATATTTCTTTTTTAGTCGGAGATATTCACATCATAGTTGGAATTATGTAAGCATATGGATTTTTTGTGTGTGGATAAAGTGGCATATGAATCATTGAAGAAACAGTTTAACATTGTTAATTTTTTATTTATTTATGATTTTGGACCAATTACAAAGTTTGATATGATAGAAAATCGATATATAAAAATTATTATATATATATATATATATACATTAAAAAAAACCAATAATGATAAGGTGGATTCATATATCAAAAATAATATTGATTTTTATTAGTTTAATATATAAATGTGATTATCGACTCATTTAACTAACTTCAATAATTTAAAAAATTATATTATCATCGTGCAACACCCAATGTCAAAAACTAGTGAATACTAGATTTTAGTCGATTGATTCTCAATCAACGAAAGTTGTTCTATGGTTAATTGGTTTTTAATCTTCGGTTAGTTCGTTTAGTTGAAAATACGGACGGAAGTTTGATTTTTGATTTAAACCGAATTGGTTAATAATTACATTCCTAACATGAGAATGGTTAAAGACGTAGGATGACAAAACATTTTTTTTCATCTAATTGTTTCTTTTGCTATATTTGTATCTTATGAAAGTAGATGCAAGTTTGTTTTAGAAATATTTTTCCACCTTAACAGAGTCAAAATATTTTTACACAACAAATATTCACCATTATTGAAATCCAAGACTGGCCGACCTGGGTTAGCTTTAATTTTTATGTCTCGTCGGTCTTTTTAGTCTATTTTAATTATAAAAATCATCCCTAATAAATAAAACTCGTAGCTAGGCCGTAATCTAGAACGAGCCCGAATTAGTCCATCGCCTCTTAGGATTGACCCGTATGCTACACATTCGTACGCTTGCGGTGTAAATAATAAAACTCACATCTAGTTACCGTTTATAAAATTATACTGATTATTTACATGGAAAATATATTTACTAATAAAGAAAAAACTATTAATGTTTGTGTTGAGGAGGAAGATGTGATTTGTAAACAGTGAGAGGTTTGTATTTTTTGCTCATCAAAACTTTTTAGTAGTATGCCTTAGACATGGATCAATGATATATCACAACACCAGTTGGGTTAAGATTAGTGATCAGTCAGGGTAACGGTGGTAATCACATTCAAATGCAACACAATTTAGTTGACGATGAACAGAATAATTCCATATAGTAAACAGCAAAAGGAAAACTCACCTGAGAAAGCAGTCATCGAGAAAGACATTAGCACCATTAACAGATGAGCAGCTTTCAACTGCAGATACGGCAACATCAAAGCAAGCCACACAGTCAGCCGTGGAGAGGTAATTCCTGCACTGAGCTAATCCATACACCGAGTCCTGATTCCTCAAATTCTGTGCTCTGGCATAAAATACATCGTTATTCAATAATTGACTTCTGAGTTGATCAATTGTATTGTTAAGGTTACTGAAAAAGCTTGATGAAGACATTGCAGCGTTACTCCCACAGGATAATCTAATGGGTGTAGTACTGGTACTGTCGTTCGACTGTGCAGTTCCAAACTCTGACATCATTAAGATAATCCCAACCACCACCAACACTGCCATCTGCTACCACGAGAATCACCCTCCTTCTCTCCCCTCTTTTCTGTATTTTTAATCGATGGAAGTTTATTGATAACTAACATAAAAAGAAAAAGGTTAGTTTGACCAAGTTGTATTTATACTGAAAGAATATGCCCGAAAAGTTTGTTGGATAAAATACTCCCATCCTTGCTGCTGGCTTATCAATTTTTGTGCGGTAAGGCTTAAAGGGGAAAAAAATTGAAACTTTGACATTTTTCTTTTTTTATTAGCCAGATATCCGACCTATTATGCGACCCGACTAATCCCAGGACGATCACCTGCTTTGCAGATGGTTCAGAATCATTGTATTTGAACCTTTATGGCCACAAGAGGATTTTTATTCCTCTTTGGATTTGAACCTGGGACTACCTAGTACTTTTGACTTTTGGAGACAAGCTTAAACCAATTATACATCACCCTTGTGGTTAAACTTTGTCGTTGTAATATACTAGATCTAAAGGTCGGGTTAAATACCACCAAGTAGTTAATGTTTTGTTAAGAAATAAACTTCAAATTAAATATATAGCATTTGACAAGTGTTAGAGGCTGTTTGTTAGTTGCTGAATGGTTTGGTTCAGAATAATTAAGAGGTTCTCATGATACAGTATAGAATGAAATATAATTGTTTGGTAATTTTTTATAATAAAATTAGGATGCTGAATAGTTAGGAGATCTCAAAATACAAAATTATTAAGTAAGTTTTAGAATCATTCAAAGACAAACTTTTTATTTTATCAAACAAATTTTACTTATTAATGATTTAAAAATTGTTTATTAATTAAACTATTAAGAACTAAACCAACAATCATATATGGAACTTCAAGTGAAACTCCTTGAACCGACACGGCATTAAATTCATGAAAAGCTAGAAACGACGTAAAGAATTGAACTTCTATTGCTTGAATATTGTTTGGGATTTGTTTTGAAAATTTGCTGCATTGTAGGGATTGTATGGTCATTTCTGCGCTGTTAAGGATGATTTGATATAGTTTTTGCATCATTTATTAGTTGGCACCTGTCCCTGCAGCTGGTGACTAAAGGACGCGTGTATATCTATTGATGGCTTCCAAACTGCACAGCGCAAGCTAGAATTCTGGAAAGTCAGCTAATGAAGATGGCTTTTGAATTAACATCATCTGTCATTGTAGGTCTTAATTTCTGGAAAATTATTAAAAGAGAGTTTTCTCATGAATCCTCTTTTTATAACGGATTAGGGGTTATGGATTGTCTTAAGCCTTATAGCTTGTTCACAAATGATGTTTGGTTGGGACTTATTTTGTTTATACCTTTTTCCTTATATATTTTTCATAAGACGGGAGGTATTCACGAATCGGTAGCCTCCTTATCTATTTTGTATAAAGGACATGATGTGTGACATTACTTTCGAATGAGACATATTGAATATATTTGGTTTATTCATCAACACTCTTATATGTAATAATATATGTCATCCATAAGACCATAACCACAATAAAATAAGCTAAACTTGTCTCTTTTTTGGTAATATTAATTATCCATGTAATAAACAAATTCTAAGATTATTCCTGTTTTGTCATTGATTAAAGGTCATCTGAACATTTATTAATGGAATTTTTTTTATTAAATTATATATGATGGCAAATATAATTTGGAAAGGTCTTCGATCATGCAAATACCAGCAAAGTCAATATTGTCATGTTTGAAGAGAATGATATTCGACATCATGAATTTCACAAACAAATTTAATAATAATAAAAATAAACTCCAAGCAATATAAAAAATAAAACTTGTACCTTAATACGAATTGGTCCCTATATAATATTCACTAAATCAAGTTGGGTATTTGGTGATCAGGTTATAATTGTGGCACTCATTAATAATATGAGTCATGTCTCATTCATTAATAAATAAGTTGTGAGGTGATTAATTTGTTGATAAGGGGCTGTTTACTAAATCTTATCGGGTAAGTGCTGTTCGGGTAAGAGTGCTGACCCGGGTAAGTGCTATCCCGGTAAGTGCTGTCTCGAGTAAGAATGTTTACCAAATGTTATTGGTAAGTGCTTACCAAAAATATAATGACCAATATAACCCTATTTATAATTATATATTGAATAATATATAATTATTTTTGTTATTAATAGTTTAATGGAGGAGAAAAAACAATACTGAAAATATGAACACATCAAGTCAAGATGGTATTACATCAATGATAACAGATTTTTACATCAGGTCAAGATGGTATTACATCAATGGTAAAGAACAAGTAAAACACAGAGCGACGAGGGCCGGGAGTGACAAGGGTTGGGAGCGACGAGGAGGAGGATCGATTTGAAACTGTCCGGCGTTGGGGAACTCGTCGCCCTTCCCACAGGAGCGAAGAGGGCCGGGAGTGACAAGGGTTGGGAGTGACGAGGAGGAGGATCGATTTGAAATTGTCCGGCGTTGGGGAACTCATCGCCGTTCCCACAAGAGCGAAGAGGGCCGGGAGTGAGGGGTTTGAAACCTAATCGTGAAGAGGACCGGGAGTGACAAGGGTTGGGAGCGACGAGGAGGTGGATCGATTTGAAATTATCCGGCGTTGGGGAACTCGTCGCCGTTCCCACAAGAGCGAAGAGGGCCGAGAGTGACAGGGGTTTGAAACCTAATCGTGAAGAGGCCGGGGAGGAGGGGCGATTTGAAACCTAATCGTGAAGAGGACACATAAGGAAGATGAAAATCTGACCCAGGTAAGCATAATTTTGTTGCTGTCTCGGTCAGTGTTCGGTCAGCATACCGGTCAGATTTCAGTCAGACCAATGAATTAGTAAACAAGCTGACTGCTGACTGAGACAGCATTGCTGACCGGTCAGCGCCTAGTAAACAGCCCCTAAGTCTTGATCATCCATCTGTCCTTTCAATTCGATAATATTCTTTATCATTTAAAAAGAGTATTAGTCATTGATTAGCGTAATAGTTATTTATTGTTCCCACTACATATGCCAAAAAGCCATTTGCTATAAGAATAACACAGTTTGGAACATAAACAAATTGAGAGTATAAATTGAACTTGTTGAGAAAATTACTTATTCCAGAATAATCTTTAAGAAAAAAAAGGTGCCTTTAATATGTATAGAGAGATAAGCGATCAAATGTAAATCATCCTCTTTTGTGTAAACCTTACAAACCAATTTTATCTATCTATTTTCTTGATCAATGGTCATGATTAAAATGTGTTATATTAGAAAAGTAAAAAATGAAATAAAAGGTTTAATATTTAATCAAGAAAGGGCAAAATTGACAAATCATTTTAACTTTTAGCCATATTATATTAAGAAAGCAAATCATTGTTTTATTGACTTTCCTTCCATTGATATATTTGACATATCTTGTTCCTAAAAAAACATCTTTTTATAGACAACATGACAAAATATATTATTTGGGACTAGACTGGTTAATGAAACAGATTGAAGTAATCTAAAATCTGTTTCATACCAATCCAAAACTTGTTTCATACCAGTCTGATTCATAATGAAAATACATCAAAAGTGAAATTAGTTTCATTGTTCGTCTGTATAATGAAATTTGAGCCAGATATGGTTCAGTCAATGGAACATTTTCCAAAAAGCTGAATGACATGTTTTCGTTAATGAAATCCGTTTCATCATTGAAATAGATTTCATGGACTCCACAATTCTAAAAACTGAATGACATTGTTTCAACAGTGAAAATTGTTGAAATGTTTCCTAATCAAAATGAAATCGGTTTCATGGTTTCTAACGAAGATGAACTCGGTTTTACATATGAAACTAAATGTTGTTCAGTCAATAAAACACTTCAAAAAGTGAATAATACTATTTCATTCATTTTTAAATTTGTTTTATGTTTCTAACCAAAATGGAATTGGTTTCATGGTTTATAGCAAAGATGAAATTGGTTTTATTAATGAAACCAAATATGATTCGGTCAATGAAACATTTCAAGACCTGAATACTATTATTTCATTAATGAAAATAGTTTCATAGTTCCTAACCAAAATGAAATTAGTTTCATTTTTTAAACATTTTGAAAACTGTATAACATCGTGATTCAATAATCAAGGAAGTATTTAGTTGTCAAAAACATTGTCAATATTTGTGAAACATTGTGTCTATTTGTTATAGGGGTGACAACCTTTTCGTGTCTTTATACGCTTGTATCCTATGTACGTACTAGTATGATGATTCAATAATCAAGGAAGTATTATGTTAAGATTTGTTTGATGATTCAATAATCAAGGAAGTATTATGTTAAGATTTCTCTAACATCACATACCTCCCGTCACCTTACATGCATGAATTTGTTACATCTTCGTCATGAGTCATGGTGGTGATACAAGCAGGTATGCAAAGGTGAATGATGGTAAATGAAAAAAGGAAAAGGAATACAACAGATGCAAAAGCCAATTTTTTGTATCATTATACATGCCAAACTATGGATGGAAATATCAGCACCAGCAGCTGCTATAGCTCATGAAGAATATTGGTTCATATATCTCACAAAATGTGAACACTATTGTCTTGAAAGCATAGGATATTACCCGTAACCCGTTTTTTCAGCAAGATGAGCTGACAAAATGAAAATCTAACGATCGGAAAGTTCAACAGTTGAGGCAGTGGCATTTGATGTAGATGGAGCAAATGTGGAGGTGTCTAATGGAATCTGCAAATGAGGTTCACTTAAGGTAGACCTCAATGGCGACCTTTGCTCTGGTGAACTGTCACTTAAAAGTGTAACCACTTCAGACATTGATGGTCTTGTTGACGCTGGTGACTGGGTGCACATCAGGGATAGTTCGATGATTTTCTTCACATCTTCTTGTACATATTCACTTGGTTCTAGGGTAATATCAATTAGATTCACATGCATTCCATTCTCGTATAGATTCCATGCCTATCATACATGACAAGAAGCAAATTGGTTATGTGATGAAATATATATTCACATTCTCCAATATATTAATATATGAGTCAGAAAATTTTGGCTTCATCGATATCATTATAGACATGAGTCAAGGAAGCTAGCAGAACATGTTAAATAAGCTAACTTTGAGATACTCACATAATCAACTAAGTTTTGTGTAACATATCCATTTTCTATGCCATCTGTGCACCTCCTTCCGCTAATAATTTCAAGGACCACAACACCAAAGCTGTAAGCATCTACTTTCTCAGACACCTGCCCGTGGACTGCATATTCTGGCGCTACATAACCACTGAACACAATATGAATTAGTAGCAGTTAGTGGAGTATTCATTTTCATTGCCAGAGAAACATAACAATAGCTAGAGAGAGAGAGAGAGAGAGAATTAAACAAGAAGATCCAATTATGAATCTCTAGTAAATTCAACATACAATGCCCCTGCAACTTTGGTGCTGATATGTGTCTTATCTTCCGGTAGTAGTCTAACCAGACCAAAATCTGAAAGTTTTGGCTGAAAGTCATTATCAATTAGAATATTGCTTGATTTAATATCTCTGTGAACGATTGTGACATGGTATTGTTCATGTAGATATGCAAGTCCCCTTGCAATCCCGAAGATTATTTCAAACCTTTGTTTCCAAGTTAGGCTCCCTCGTTTTTCACCTGCCAATTGTTAGATCGACTGTAAGATTCAAACTTCAAGTACTAATCAGCTAAAGACATGGCTCCAACTCACCATAAAGGAATTTATCGAGGCTACCATTTTCCATGAACTCGATAACAAGAAGCAAGTGAGGTCCTTTGTTACAATATCCAAGAAGACGCATAAGATGTCGATGATGAACATTACTTATGATTTTAAGTTCATTATCAAAGTATGTGTTTCGTCCTCTAGAAGCCATAGTTGTTTTTTTTATTGCAACTACTTCACCGTTCCTTAGTGTCCCCTGCATCATGCCAAAAGTAAGTAGAAGGAAAACATACTACGACCATCTAGAGTATAATGGACTTCATTGAGACAAAGGTATAAAATAACTACAAAATTAATCTGTAAAATATAGGCTCCTCCACTTTACCTTATATACCTCTCCAAATGCTCCTTCACCAAGCTTGTGCTCTTTACTAAAATTATTTGTCGCGATTATTAAATCATTGTAGCTATAAGGCATGGGGCCTTGCAGCAATTCAGTTGCTCCAGTCGACTTATCTGGTAAGTTGAAAGCTCACATATATTATCAACCATTAGACAATGTAAAGATGAAATAAGGATTCATTAATATGAGATGTTTCATTTTAGAAACATTGGAACTTGGAAGTGTCAATACACAGTAAAGACACCATTAGGAAGTTTCCAGAAATTTTGTATTAGACGTCTTTGCTAGTGGATGCAGATCGATTGTATACCTTGTTGGCAATCACTTGATTTGGTGGACCGATGCCATAAGATAAATACAAGTACAATCAACAGAAAGCCGACACCTCCAAGAACTCCCCCTATAATAGCTCTCTTTGTGCTTGAATTTCCTGACGATCACATAAGCATAGGTTTTTATAAAGATACTTACTACATATTAAGTTATATCATATATAATACAAACTACATAGCTAAATGGCTATTGAGGACTCAGTTTGATCTACTATATTTAACAACAAAATATCTCAAAATAAAGAACTTTAAGCATTTAAGGTCATATGTTGGGAAGGTCTTACCATCCTTGAGAAAGGGTGTTAAATCAGTGGTCTGGTTGTCTCTAAAAAACGCATTGCTGGAGTACCTCATAAAGCATCCTGCGTCAATTGCCCTTCCAAATGTATTAGGAAGGCAATTGGCTAAGGTTGTACTTCTTATCGATAAACATTCTGCACAAACATTTTGGCTTATGTTTACATTGCATTGTGCAATTGCGTAGACTGTTGAATTGCTGCCTTTGAGTCTCCTTGTAGAAGCAGCATAGAAATCTGGTGTTCTTGGTGTTGCAACTCGAAGGTCTGAAAGCAACTCTTTTACTGTTTCTCTGAATGCTTCTTGAGATGATGTGTTGTTGCCACATACTCCAACATTGCCCCTAACATTAGCCTCCGTGTAGAAGTTATTGTTCTCATACCTTCAACAACACAAATATTTTTATTTAATTAAATATAAACTCAAATGTTATATATTTTTATTTAATTAAATATAAACTCAAATGTTATATATTTTTCAAAAAAAACATGAGATTAATATTTTTTTTTAAACTGTATAAGAAGTTTTCCAAGTTTTGTCTTATGTAGTATGTAATAAATAATGTTTTTTATTTCAAAATACAACAAAATCAAGTTTATAGGCAACAAAATCTATGGTCTTACATGGTAGCTGATGAATAAATCATGTTTGGATAAACTAGCTTATGAGAATGTTAAATTATCAAAAGAGATATCTTGAAAATTAGTCAATTACAACATTTTTCATAATAAAATTAATACAAATTTCTAATAATATAATATTTTAATTAATACAAACAAGATCGTAATAAATTAAATAATGTAATACGTTAATTAAGAGAATTTCAAATTGAATATTGTTGTATATATATGAATTCTATAGAATTTAAGTTTATAGGACCAAATAATTATGTATTCTATGTAAAATGTTAAAATAAACTTATATCTAGGACGATTATTCATGTTAAATGTTATACGTGTCTTAACAAGTTTTTTTTATCATACTTGTAAAATAAGTTTTCATATTAGCTTTTGTATAGCACATATTAAAAAACTATTTTATAAACACGTATTTTTATAAAATACTTGTTTTTGTAAAACACTTTTCAAATGATGTCATATAAAAAGTTTAATAGGGTGTTTTATTTCATAAATGATCTTAAAACCTTTTAAGACAGCGTAAAACACGTAGTAGCATTTTTCATTGGATGATCAATTTTTGGTCCTATAAATTTGAATCATATAAAGGAGTTTGTGTCATGTAAACTCGAATATGTTGTAGTGTTGGAGCAAATATGAGAAATACTCATTTGCTGTCTTTTATTGGATGTTAAATTTTAATTAAACCCATTATTTAGACCGTCTTTAATGCAATGTTATTAGAAGTAAGAATTGTGGGTTTTTAAAAAAAACCATCATCAAAGAGAGCTCTTATAAGAACCTTACATCATTTGAGTCATTGTACAAGAATCTTGGTTTTTTCTAAATTTTCAGACAAAAGTTTCCATCACACTCAAGCTTCTCCAAAACTTTAACACAAACCAGGTCAGGTTTCTCCTTGAAAACTTACACTTTTACCAAAAGGTCCTCACACTTTACTTCGGATGAAATATACTAAACTTGATTGATTCAGGAAATACTAAGTATTAAGTTCAAGAAAAAGAATAAATTACCTTAGATCACAATCATCGTAGATAACATGACCACCGTTGACAATCCCACATACTTTCACTCCTTTAACAGCGAGGTCAAAACAATTCAAACACTCTGAAGGGGAGAGATACTCCCTGCACAAAGCAAGACCGTATACTGATTCCCCATTGATTATAGTCCGTGCAACAGCATGGTACTCGGTGACGTTGGACAACTGCCGCCGGAGGCTAGAAAGGGTGGTGTTGAGGTTCCTTGAGAAAAACTCGTCGTCTAATACACCATATTGACTGCAATACCGTCTAATCAGAGTATTACTTCTGTTACTCGTCTGTGATGTCACCGGCTGCAACATAGTTACGAAGACCATCACCACCATGCCAACCAACCACCAACTTCCGACGGGTATCAGGGAATGTTCTCCCATCTCTCACACTTGTTCGATAAACGAGCTAGTCGGACGTACTGTGGTCAACAAAGGGAAAGAGAGAAACATATGAATACATTCCCATCCGTTAATTACAAGATATATCAATTATAGCTATCGCTTGAATTTACCAATTTACCCTGTGGACGTATGGACCACTTGCTGCTTTTAGGTATTTGCATGAAGTTGACTAAGCTACAATTATTTGAAAGCGAATGTCTTGCCATCAAACAGCAGCCAACCAACCCCCAAAATATTATTATTGTCAAAGTCAAATGGTAGTGGGCCCTTGTTCATACATCCTTCGAGGAGCATGGTTAATTTCCGCTATTATAGGTTGAATATCCAAATTGGTAACTTTTTACTGCATGGTTCTTTGTCATGTTAGCAAATTTTGTATGTATGAAACAAATATGTATAATAAGTGGTATATTTTGATGATGTTTAAGACTTAAGTCCTGTAGGTGATAAGATTATTAATAGTAATTATCTATGTCATATCAACATTTTTTGTTGATACATACGAGTCGAAGTAAATGTACTGAGAATAATTTCTTAATAAGAAATCGGGTTTGATAACCGGATATATATATATATATATATATATATATATACTATCTTATAAAACATTTGACTAAAACTCTTAAACTCGTTCATCCCTAAACGATTTCGTCCCTATCCGATTTCATCACATATCTGAAT
>NC_037532.1:30145586-30149200 GCF_001531365.2 Cynara cardunculus var. scolymus | reverse complement strand
ATAAATAATTATTATCTTTATAAAAAAATTATATTATCAAACCAAATATAAATTACTTCGTTATTGTACATAAATTAAATTATAAAAAAATTGAATTAAAAAATTACACAAAAAAATGAGGAATTTCAAATAGTTAATTTGATACTAATATCGATATATTTTTGTCAAATTTTTATGATATCTTCAAACATATATCTTATTTAAAAAATAAAAACATCATCGTTTTCTCAAAATCACATAAAGTCATATTATAACATCGACTAAGATAAAGAATAAAATGAAATATTAAAATCACGATTTATCTCGCTGCATTGCGCGGGTACACTTCTAGTATATATATATATATATATATATATATATATATATGAGTCAGGTTCATAGGAAAACCATAAAAAAAACTAAGGAACATTCTGAACGGTACGTGCATGTACATACAAGTAATTTGTAAGCAATATGTTTGTTATGCACGTGCATAAAAACCATAAACAAGTTCATTTAGTTGTGTGCACATATGCATACTATCCAAATGAATATCAATGGAGATATTTATGAAAATTTTGAGTATTCATTTATTATAACCATGATATATAATGAATATGATCAAAGTTCATTAATTATCATCAATTTTTAGATTAGAAAATCATCGAAATATCTTAGATTAAATGGACGATTGAGAATGGTTTGTACCAATTAGGTGGTTTTTATACCAATTAGGTGGTTAATTTGCAAAAGAGGTGGATTATACATATACAAATATAAGGTCAGGTTCTAAGAAAAATCATAAAAAGAAATGAAAACCCGAGAAACACCCTAATAATCATTAATGTGTATGGTATACATATGTGAATAACATGGACACGTGCATAGAAAATGGGAAATACTTGTATACACATATAATACCTTATACTTTATTTCTCAATCGATTTGGATTTTAAAGTTGTAATAATAGACAAAACGAAATTCTTTCAATTTCTTTGACGAGAATGAAGAGGATGAGAGTTGAAAACATGGAATATCATGGAAGATTCTGATATGTAGACATTATGTTATTTAAAGAATGTGATTTGTTATTATATATTTGTTTTTTTATATTTGGATTTGTTTTTATTAGTAAATGATTGTATTTATGATTGAATTATATATATTCTAATAAAATTATGATATTTTGTGATTACAAGATCTGATAAAAAAATTTAAAATTTAAACTTCATTAACAATAAGCATTTATTTATGATTGATACATCACATTAAGTTTGGACTACTTCAAGTTGCATAGGGTTTTTTTCTATTTACATTAAAAATGGAATAATGGAACACCAAAAGCAATAAAAAATGTGGGCTTGAATCAGCAAAAAGCGGCAGCCTAACGAACCAAAAGTCCATCATTAATTAATTTTGGATCTTATTTTCTAGATTTGGTTTGTTCCAAGTTTTCTGCAACCAATGGATTTCTACACTGCACAAACTTAAGGATGGTAATGGATCAGGTTGAGTTGGATTCGAGTTTAACTTATTTATTAAACAGGTTGAAAATTTCAACTCAATCCAATCCATTTAATTATCCAATCCAACCCATTTAATTAAATGAGTTGAGATTTTTCAACCCAGTCCAACCTGTTATTTAAATGGGTTGATTTGTTTACGATTTTATTAACCCAATCTGTTAAATAAATGGGTTGAACCTGAGTTGACTCATTTAATTTTAAAACTTTAAATAAAAAAAGGCAACCACAAATACAAACAAATTGTTCAAAGTTTAAATAAAACACAACCATAACAAATATATTGTTCAAAATAAGTTGGATTGAACTTTGGAGGCGATAATGAAGTAATAGACTAAAGGGTTTTCTTAGGGTTTCATGATGATTAAAAGTAATGGAGGCGATTGAAATTTGGAGTTTCATCTCACGACGGTAGGATTTTTAATTAAGAATAAAACAAAATTAAAAATTAGAATACTAGATATAATATTAAGAATAAAATAAAATTATATAATATTTTAAATGAGTTGAAAACATGTCAAAAATTCAACCCAACCCAACCCAACCCATTTATTTAAATGGGTTAGACGAGTTGACCCATTTATTTAAATGAGTTGAAAATCTCAGCTCAACCTACTAATTTTGGGTTGGGTTAACGGGTTGGGTCGTTTTTTGCCACCCCTACACAAACTGGTTAAAGGAAGAAACCCCATTCTCCATCCAATACGGAAGCCAAGATCCACGAAAAGACGGTCCAATCTCCCAATGATGAATCTTTTCAAGAAGGTTACTTTTGCCCGGCAATATATCCAAGAACGATGTTGATAACCCATTTATCAACTTCAAAACATTACGACTGAAAAAATTTCACGTACATTGGATCAGGTTGCCTTGGGGAGGGGGGATAGACATGTGTCCAGTGCCCATAAAAGTCAAATGTCCAAATTTTTTTAGTAATATTATTAATAGTTAAAAATATTATGATGAAAAGAAACAAACACAAACTAAATTAAATGCGAAATAGGAAAACTGAAGGGCCTTGCAAGAGTGAGAGGGCCCAAAATAGTTTAAGAATCTAAGCCCTAAGTTTATAAGTGCCTATGAGTACGGCTCACAATATCTCGATCTCTCCTAATCCCACCTCAGGTATCGATTCATTGTCTCATTGAACAGACTTCGAGATGAGACTACGATTTCCGAATTTCGAGTACGGATTACGCTCTCGCCTCTCCAACCTCTGTATGTTCTTCTTGAGCGTCCAAATGTTGAACAATCTACCCTTTTTTTATATTTGTGATCCTAGTAATTGGGGTAATCTTGATGATAAATCAAGAGATATTTTAGTTGAAAAGGGGCCTATTAGAGAATTTAATATAGTGTTTTCTTTAGATGGGACATCTAGGCATTTTTTGTATTCGTATTATGATAGAAAGTAAAGTAACGGTGAGTCTAGTGACCTGAAATGGCTAGTTTATTCAAAACATGTGGACAAAGTATTGTTTTTGTTGCAAGTAGTTCAAGTCTAAGAACTATAAAAGTGCAATAGCTAATGATGAATTTAGAGATTGTAAGCATCTTGGTGAAAGACTTAAGAAACATGAGAATAGTATTGAGCATACGAGTAATATATTATCTTGGAATGAACTGAGAATAAGGATAAATACAAGCCAAACAATTGATAAAAAATTACAACAATAAATTATAAAAAGAGAAAGAACGTTGAAGACAAGTTTTAGTAAAAATAATTGTCATTGTGAAATGTCTTGCCAAATATTTTTTGCTTTTTAGAGGATCTAATGGGAAGTTATATATATCAATATGGTAATGATAATTTTTTTGAGATTAATTGAAATGGTTGAAGAATTTGACGTGATAATTCAAGATTATATTAGACGCATTCAAAATCATGACATTCATTATCATTATCTTGGTTCTAAAATTCAAAATGAGTTGATTTCTCTTTTGGCTCGTAGTGCTAAAAATTATATCATGAGATTGAAGTTGTTTTCACTACTAAAAAAAAGGGCATCACCGACGGATTTTTCTGGCGGAAATTCCGTCGGAAATATTACCGACGGATTACCGACGGATTTCCGACGGATACCAAAAAAGTCAAAAAAAGTCAACTTTTAT
>NC_037532.1:30142750-30145566 GCF_001531365.2 Cynara cardunculus var. scolymus | reverse complement strand
ATCCGTCGGAAATCCGTCGCAAAATTTGTCTAATTTATTTAAATCAACTAATTAGAGTTAATTAAAAACAATTTCCGACGGAATTTTAATTTTTTAAAAAAAATTTAAAATTCCGTCGGAAATCCATCGGAAATATTTAAAAATGTTTTATTTTTATATTTCTTTTTAAATTAGAGTTAAGGAAAAAAAAATAAAAAAACACATTTTTAAAAATTTCCGACGGATTTCCGACGGAATTTTAATTTAAAAAAATAAAATAAAATTCCGTCGGAAATCCGTCGGAAATATTTAAAAAAAATTATTTTTATATTTCTTTTTAAATTAAAGTTAAGGAAAAGAAAAATAAAAAACACATTTTTAAAAATATTTTATTTTTCTTTTTCTTTTAAAATTAAAGTTCAGGGAAAAAAGAAAAAAAAACACATTTTTAAAAATTTCTGACGGATTTCCGACGGAATTTTATTTTTTTTAAAAAAAATTAAAATTCCGTCGGAAATCCGTCGGAAATTTTTAAAAATATTTCTTTTTCTTTTTCTTTTTAAATTAAAGTTCAGGGAAAAAAGAAAAAAAAAAACACATTTTTAAAAATTTCCGACGGATTTCCGACGGAATTTATTTTTTTTAAAAAAAAAATTCCGTCGGAAATCCGTCGGAAATTTTTAAAAATTTTTTATTTTTATTTTTCTTTTTAAATTAAAGTTAAGAGAAAAAAAAATAAAAAACACATTTTTAAAAATTTCCGACGGATTTCCGACGGAATTTATTTATTTTAAAAAAAAATTTAAATTCCGTCGGAAATCCGTCGGAAATTTTAAAAATGTTTTTATTTTCTTTTTAAATTAACGTTAAGGAAAGAAAAATAGAAAAAACATTTTTTAAAATTTCCGACGGAATTTAATTTTTTTTAAATAAAACTTACATTCCGTCGGAAATCCGTCGGAAATTTTTAAAAATATTTTATTTTTCTTTTTCTTTTTAAATTAAAGTTAAGGAAAAAAAAACACATTTTTATATATGTACATGCATCTCGTTCAATTGGGATTTAACGAGTACTCTTGGGTTCTATTTGCGCATTAACGGGTACTACTGGCTTTTATTCGGTTCAATTGCRCATTAACGGGTACTATTGGGTTCTATTAGGTTCAATCGAGCTTTAACGAGTATTATTGTGYTTTATTCGGTTCAATTGGATTATTGGGCTTTCACGGGTACTATTTGGTCTTTAATAAAACTAAATTCCGTCGGTAATCTGTCGGAAACGTTAAAAACTATAAAAAAACATTTATTTTTATAAAAATATATAAATATATATTGTTAGGAAAAAAATATAAAAAACATTTTTTTTAATTTCTTTATATTTATTAACTTTAATTTTTATTTTAAAATAAAATAAAAATAAAAAGCCCAAATTGTGTTTTTGTTTTTTATTTTGAAATGAAATTTAAAAACAAATTTGAAATTTTTAAACCCCCCCAAAAGCCCAAATTGTGTTTTGTTGTTAGCTAGGTTAACCAGACTCTCGCCTCCCTCACGCCTCCTCCCTCACGACTCCTCCCTCTCGCCTCCTCCCTCACGCCTCCTCCCTCACGACTCCTCCCTCTCGCCTCCTCCCTCTCGCCTTGCTCTCGGCTCCTCCCTCTCGCATCCTCCCTCTCGGCTCCTCCCTCCAAACCCTAATCACGCTCGCACGCCTTCACTGCCTCCAAGCCCAACGACCGGCTCTCTCTATCGCACGCCGATTCAGTCTCCAAGATTTCCCCAAGCAGCAGATATAAATCAGGTAAATCAGGTTCCCCTCGCTTCTCTGTTTGCTGCTGTTTCTGTGGAACGAACTGTACTGTATCGAGGAAGGTTTTCTGGGATGTATGCATCGTGGGCTTATGCTCTTGCACAGGTATAAAATCCTTCTTTCTATGTGTATGTAGTAGGATATACAAAAGTTACTCACTTTAGGCTTCTAAAACGAAGTTCAAATCCATCTATCTTCGTCTAGGGTGTTGGAATGCACAAAAAAACAAAATCTGTGCATTTGGAAAYAGATTTTACTCAATGAAGTGACTCTTTTTGGACATTTCTGGTTCTTTTGTGTATAAGTGTAGCCAACAATWAACAAAATACTAACCAAAAGATTAAATGTGGCTCCTAAATTTGTATAAAGAATCCATACTAGAATTCATTTGGATATTGTGAGTCTGAACTAAAAAGTCAAGAAAAAATAAAGCCAAATTCATGTTTTCTACATGATGGAATTGTGGAATTTATTTTATTGCAGAAAATTCCAGGTTGGTGGATATGGATGTACTGTCTGACTCCTACTTTCATTGATTAAGAAAGCTAGCATGTTAATGATTTGCTTCTATGATGTGTATATTATCATTGCATATCATTCATTGATTAAACTAAAGCTAGCATATTAACAATTTGCTTTCTTTTGTGCTATAAATCTTATTCGGTCCTACTTTCAGTTAGTTTGGTTCTGAGATAAAGTAACTTTGATATGCATACACTTCTTACAAAATAGAAAAAGTTCAAGAAAACCAAAGTTGACAAAGGATTTAGACGTTATAGAAACAATATTCAGAAGATTACTCCTATCTTAGAAGAGAAAATGTACATGCTTTTCTTGTCTTTACCACATCCCCACTTGCAAGGAGCAACTGCATTAGTTAGATTGAACCTGTGGATGATGATGTTAGTTGAGCAGCAAGTTCTTTCTTTGCTTTTAGACACATGATGTATTTTATAGTTGAGCAGCTAAGTGGGTTCATTTTATTTTTTATTTGGTGGTGGAGTTTAAATATTTCTTTCATGATATA
>NC_037532.1:30120426-30139350 GCF_001531365.2 Cynara cardunculus var. scolymus | reverse complement strand
AACTATTGTGTGTTATATATTGTACATTATATTTATTATATGATTATTTTTAGTCTTCTTACTAATTAACTTTTTATTGTTATCAAAGGGTTCATCATATAAAATTTATAATTATCAATTTAATGATATAAATATCAGTAAAATTTTAATTTGAATCTTGTTTGCATGCACGGACCTAGTATAGTGGTTATGGTGGCACGTGCCACCGTTTCGTTCCTCCGTTATATTGTAAAAAAAATTAGGTTCGTGAAAGGTGCAACCGTATCAATATATCGTGTGCCACCATATACAATTTGAAACTACAATAAGAATACAAGTTTTCTTTGGTGGAGTTGGTTTGCAAGGTTTTCTTTCATTTCAGCATTGGCGCACCGAGTTAAGTGCCATGGGTGGCACGTGCCACCGTATCGTTTCTCCGTCGAAGGGTAAAAAATTTAGGTTTCGTGAACGGTACAACTGTATTAATTTGTTGTGTGCCACCGTATGTATTTTAAAACTACAATGATAACAAGTTTTATTTGGTAGAGTTGGTTTGCAAGACTTTTATTCCACCACACATCCAAGTCTTAATCATGTTAGTGTCATTTTCTTAGTCAAATGGTGTCACCGTTTGAAAAAAAATTATGTATATTTGTTTCTTATAGTCAAATGGTGTCACCGTTTGAAAAAAATTTCCTATAATTTTTTTCTTATGGTCAAATGGTGCCACCGTTTAAAAAAATTCTGGGAACGTCACTGCATTTCAGACCCGAGTTCGAAACCCGTTAGTATCATTTTCTTAGTTTTTAGCTTTTAATTTCAGATTTATTATGTTTCTGAAAAAAAAATGCAATAAAAGACTTAAACACAAGACCTCACATATGAAAAACAATAAACTAACCAACAAACCAATTATAATTTTGTAACCCGATATTTGTTTCCTATAGTCAAATGGTGCAACTGTTTGAAAAAAAATTTGGATCCTTCCCTACTTGTTTATAATTATTTTTTACTTCCACATGTATTTTAAAATAAAAGAAATTATTTTTTGAATTTAATAATAAAAAAATATTTTTAAAATATGTAGATCGACGTTATACAAAATTGCGTATGTGGTAAGTAATATAAGTCAAAAGTTTACTTGTAATATTTTAATAATTAAATAAATATTACTTGAGAATTGGTGATGATGAGATCGATTATATTATTTTAATTAATTTGGCATCACATGATCCAACCGTCAAATCTAATCCAACTCATTCAGGTCAATGTGATTTTAAGTATTAAAAATATATAAAAAAGTCAACTATTTTGGTTTAATTCTTAATTTAATAGTGAGCTCAATTAAATATATTCTAATTGGGTTACGATTTTCTCAAACCGGCTTTTAAATTAAATTAGGTTGTTTAAATATCGTGATTCAATCTATATATATACACATTATATTATAAAGTATTTGATAAAAAAATTTAAAAATTATTTTTTATGCATAAAATACTATATATTAATGCATATTATTTAAAATACAAGATTACAAGTAAATTATGCATAAGTACAACTTATTAAAGCTCCATGTTTGAATTTGTGTAACTAACATGTTTGAATTTGTGTAACTAACTATAAATAAACATAATCAAATATAGGATAAACATCTCATTTTAAAATATGAAAAATCTAAAATATAATTAAGATAATTATCGAGTTCTAATAAAATAATTAATCATTATCTTTATAAAAAAATTAATTTATTAAACCAAATATAAATTACTTCATTATTGAACATAAATTAAATTATAATAAAAAAAATTGAATTGAAAAATTACACAAAAAAATAGGAATTTTAAACAGTTAATTTGATATTAATATCGATATATTTTTGTCAAATTTTTATGATATGTTCAAATTTATAATTTATTCAAAAATAAAAACATTATTGCTTTTTTAAAATCATATAAGACCATACTATAACATCAACTGAGATAAATAATAAAATAAAATATTAAAATCAAAATTTATTTCGCTACATTGCCAAATAACCTTCTAGTATATGTGTGTGTATATATACATATATATATATATATATATATACATATATATATATATACATATATATATATATATATATATATATATATATATATATACATATATATATATATATATATATATATATATATATATATATAAAATCATAACTTATTATTTCTTACTTCATGTTACAATCATCATGACATCATCAAAAATAATTAATCTTAATTTATTTAATAAAAAGGTAAAAATGAAAATTTAAAATTAGAAAAATACGTTAATTAAAACTAAATATTAGAAAACAATTTTTTAATATAACGATAATTTATACTATATTATAAAGCATTTGACAAAAACTCTTAAAAATAATTTTATGCATGAAGTACTGTATATTGATGCATATTACTTAAAATTCAAGATTACAAGTAAATTATGTGTAAGTACAACTTACTAAAGCTACATGTTTGAATTCGTGTAACTAACTGCGGATAAACATAATCAAATAGAGGATAAACATCTCATTTTAAAATAATTATCGAGTTCTAACAAAATAATTAATTATTATTCTTATAAGAAAATTATATTATTAAACCAAATATAAATTACTTCATTATTGAACCTAAATTAAATTATAATAAAAAAAATTAAATTAAAAAATTACACAAAAATATGAATTTTAAATAGTTAATTTGATATTAATATCGATATATTTTTATCAAATTTTTATATCTTCAAGTTTATATTTTATTTAAAAATAAAAACATTATCGTTTTTTCAAAATCACATAAGATCATACTATAACATCAACTGAGATGAAGAATAAAATAAAATATTAAAATCAAGATATATCTCGTTATATTACGCGAGTACCCTTTTAGTCATCAATAAATAAATTTGTGTATAAATTCGATAATCAAGCTAGTTTTTATTTATCTGTAATTTTAATGGTGGGCCATGTGATTTGTCATTGATATTTCACAAGGTATTATTGTCGTGCATATTAAGTGATCGATTGACGGGTATAATCTTGTCATATATATATATATATATATATATATATATATATATATTACAATAGATTAGATCACGATATTTAAACAACCAATGGATAATTTGTTGCGGGTTTGAGAATTAACGGTCTAAACGACAAAAATGTACCTTAACATTATATACTAAAATACAAAAACATTGTTATTTTTGAAATTGCCTTAAAATATCAATTTACCTTTTAATGTATAGTTCTTATATAATTTCGGTTAAAAAATTTGGTCATTCAGCTTAATTTCTGATTATAGAATTTAGTAAAAGTATATATTTTATATTTGGAAATCATATGACTCGTTTCGTTTTGTCGGTACCCATGAAATCTGGAATTGAAGTTTATTCTAGTCTCGTGTTTAGTTTAAAGAAAAGCTTGGAATTAAATTGTTGGTATTTCACGAATTTAATAGGAATATTTTTGTAAATAATGTTTTAGAATATATTAAAAACTCTTGTTTTGTAATAATCGATTAATAAAAACTCTTGTTTTGTAATAATCGATTAATAATTTTGTTATAATTTGTTTTTATAATTTTTTTAATAAATAATGGAACTCTGTTTCATTATCAATCCTACAAACAAGACACATCAAAGATTCTAAATCCTTCCAAACAAATCTAACGGGCGTTTTGTTCAAAGAATTAAATTTGGTGGAATTGGAATTTATCAAAACAATTTGCCTTCGAAGAAATTAGAATGAAATTTGACCATGTGTTTGGTTGTTATGGATTGAAATTAAATCTCTCAAAAGAATTGGAATCTCTATTTTTGTTTGACATAATGTACCTTTCAAAATTGAATGAAATGACCATAAGTGACCAAAATACCTATTATTACATGCTCATACTTTTTTGCTTAAACTATAGATATAGTAGAATGATAATACTAATTGGTGGGGGCAGAGGGGTGGGTGGCAGTTGTGATGGCAATGGCGGTGGCATGGTGATTGGGAGCGTGGGTGAAGGGTAGGGTTGAGGGTGGGGTGGGGTGGTGGTGGGCATGACTGCAACAGTAGTAGCATGGTCATGGTGGTTGGGTGGGTGGTGGCTATGACTGCAACAGTATTAGCATGGTCATGGTGGTGGAGTGGAGTGGGTGGTGGGCATGACTGCAACAGTATTAGCATGGTCATGGTGGTGGAGTGGGGTGGGTGGTGGTTGTGACGACAAACAATAACGGTGGTGTGGGCGGTCCAGTGGGGAGGGGGTGTTAGTTAAATTGGACACAAAAGTCATTTGTTCTTTAAAATCAAATTATATAACCTGTTACATTTGCCAATGTATGGAATTCAATTCATTCACTTGTGTTTAGAAATGTTCAAATTCTCTCAACCGTGGAATTTAACATAATCTAATTCATTTAATCCGCAAACCAAATATCATCAAAGTATTTTTCATTCTAATACTATCACATTCTTTTGGATTCTGAAAACGAAACGATGGACCCTAAATCTCTTATAAAGATTATGTCAAACCGTTGGCTTTACATTATTACGTTTGACCAAGATTTAGTGTATTTCTTTTTCAACAATTTTTGACTTTTTAAACCATTTCTCAAATGGTTATATACATTAGTGGATGACTTATTCAACCCTTAAGTCGTCTTCTTGACTGGTTAAACAAAGCCCGGCATACTTTTTGTTTTATTTTTTTCTTAAAGATTACGACAATTTTTATTTTAATATATCTTGTAACAAATATTTTTCAAATATACGATCTACTCATTGCTAATAAAGTATTAATTACCTGATTTCCGTCAAATTTTCAACATTTCATTTTCGAGATATCAAAGATAAATCATAACATTTTAAATTTGAAGTATCTTTATATTAGAATGCATATTTCATTACAGTAAAACAGTACTAGAAAACGCAGGTATTAAGGACGGTTTTAAGCGACGAAACTAATCCTTGGCACCTTTTTCGCTTTCAACACTGAGAATAAACAAGACTTCATATCCCACTAATCACCGTATATTACAGCCCCCCATTCACCCGGTAGAGTAATTCGAATCATTTCCTTCTTGCACATAATATAGGTGTTGTTACTAGCCAACCAGTCTATCCAACATAGGTGTTGTTACTAGCCAACCAGTCTATCCAGCTATCACATCGAACTCCCCCGTCAACTTGGGATAAAAAACAATGTGATAAGATGTACATCCACATTAATGCTACATCCTTCAAGAATTCCATTACTCACTCGGCTTCCGCTTAAAAAGTATGTGCATATGTCTTAGAGATTTGACTCGGCAAAGAAGAGCTTATAGATGTGTTATTATGATGACAACAAAGTGATTCATACATTTATGTATTTCATCGTTGTTATATTACAGATATTAACCTCAAAATTAGTTGCAGTGGTTTGAGATCAATATGGTTGTAGTGTGTTTAAAAAATATATTAATGATTGTATTTTGATGACATTGAGTTTATACGTAATAGACCGATCTATAAGCCACGTTGAGTACTCGAATAATATGTATAGTTTATGGCTAGATAACAGGAAAAACATTGGCAGGGTGTTACAATTTCCTCCTTCAGGTGTCACAGAAGCAGTCCTTCTTGACCAACGAGACATCTTTCACAATTTTGAAATTACACGATACACAATTAATAATCACTTAAACCACAACAAGGTATGCGAGAACACACATGAACCTGTAATTTCACAATGACATTGGCCATATCTGATTTTGAAATTACCTTACATGTTAGTCCTTTCAACCCTATCATAAATGCCATTGATTATGCCTCATTCTTCTTCCCATCCTTAAATCTCAACCCCACATTCTCTATAAGTCTAAGTCTAGATGATCCTAGAACACCTAGATCCCTTAAACAATGACTCTGATACCACTTGTAACAACCAGAAATTTGAAATAGACCATTCATAACCATTGTCCAAATTGGTAAATATAGATACTGAAATAAGTCTACAAATTCAACATGATCCCAAGACTTGCAGCGGAAATAAAGTAACACTGTTGAGATTATTACAAAAATAGAATTTAAGTTATGGGCGACTGTCTAACTAGAATAAGATGCCCTCACTTCAAGTCTCCAGCTTACACATTTCCCATGCCCTTGTTAGAGCTCTCGACATGATTTTTCTCTGAAAAAGGTTTTCAGTTTTATACAAAGTGAGGGTTAGACCAAAGGTCTAGTGAATTCCCTCTAACACAAGAATAGACGTTGAATCACTTCATTAAACGTAAAGAAAAAAACAACATACACACTTAGGATGTAAAACACTAACACCTGTTGCAACTATTGAACACACTTATGACCATGCACACTTGTTACCAATTATTTGGGCTCAAACTTGCCCTTGTTATGAGCTACATGAAATGAATTCAAGTACTCCATCCAGGTCCACACCTCCTGTTGATCAAATTCCACTTTACACACACATGCTTGAAGAACACACACCTTAAAGTAAACAATTAATGAATATGAAGCCCGAACAAGGGTTTGAACTAATAGACAATATTAACATGGCTAAGATATAATCTTTTATTACACCAAAAAAAAAACAAGAGGAAACTCACTTGAGGTCCAATAGGCATTTGAATGGGGCATAGACCCCAATCTCCATCTCGTCCCGTTCCCCATCCCCATCCCCAATGAGGAATATGGTCACATCCACATCCCTATCTCCCATGGGGGACGGGGATCCCCAACAGGAAATTGGGGATTTTTCCCCTGTTAATATAAGATGTTTTTTTTTATCAAATATGTTAAACACCACATTTGATCGATAAATGGTTCATGTTTTAATCTCACATCTTTTCAAAATTTGCTTTTATAGAGTATCAAATATTCATATGTAAACAAAATAACAACATCATACGTAATTGTTTGATCAAACGCTTTCCACTTTCAGCGTTTTTATCTAAAAAAAAAAGTAAAACAACTAAAAAAATTTATAATAGGAGAAATGTCAAAATACTATTTCTATTGTCAATTTCTGCCAACATTAGGGTGCATAACTACATTAGAGATGACATAAACTTCTTCGCACATCTTTTCTAGACTAAATCGATCATGGGATCTCATGAATAACACAACAATCGATTAGATCACTTGGATTCATGGAGATACAGATTGATTTCACCCCAAAGGTTAACCACCAAGTTGGGGATGGATTGGTGCGGTTAAACCAACATATTTTCCCAGAGAACCCATAAAATACTCTGCAGAATTCGATATGTATCTATGAGATCGAGTAGGGAATGAATCAAAATGTTTAATAGAAAGTTGCTTCTTCCCAAATTATTATTTTTTTCCTTGGACATAAGAGATTGATTTAGACCAACCTCTCGGATTTAACTCCACTTTCAAAGGGGTTTTTACTCCATAACCAAATTTCCAGTCTATTAATCATACCAAAGCGATAGAACCCTAAACCCCAATCCACATTTCACTAAAAGAAGAGGAAAAATTAAGAAGAAGGTGATCTTACTGAGATAGAGCTTTAAACCCCCTATAATGCCCTTCAAATCTACAGTCGTACAAATGAGAAAAGAAATAAAAACCCACTCCTTAAAATCCACTATTTACAGTTTAGTCCCTACGCCCAAGGTCATATTTCTACTTTACCTACCAACATTAACTATTTACTCTGAGGTCAAAAGTTGGTTATTACATCCATACTAGCAAACTTATAAGAAAAAAAAGGAGAAGGGGATCTTCCACATCAGCTAGAGAGTTCAGGAAGTGAAGTCGGTCATGGAAGAGAGAGTCCAAAGGAAGCAAGATGGTGAAGGTGATAAAAGAACGTAAACGAGAGCGGCTACGGTTCTATGAGAGTATTTTTGACATTTTAAAAATATTGGCAGGAACGGAATTCAATTTCATGTCTTTTATGAAGGAATAATGAAATCCATGGTTAAGGAATGTTTTGAATTCAATTCTATTCCATGGGGTAAACCAAACGTCAGAATGAAATTCGGTTAACAGAATTAATCATTCCAATTTCATCTGATCCGATTCTGTCGGAGTCCAACGAACCAAACACCTGCTAGTATTTTACGAATTGAATTGATTTATTCTATTGCAATGAGAGATTCTTTCTCTTAATTGGATTGCTACAGTACAGATGAAAGGGCCTAGGGTTTGGTGTGCATTATGGACATGGGCCACATAATCACACAAATATGGTCCAACTTATTGGGCCAAATAAGTTGAAATCAAAATTTGTAGCGAATCATAATCATACCAAACCAAATGGCATCCAGTATAATTATGCATATTCATACCAAACTAGGCATAAAATTATGTATTTAACTGTATACAAACCTTCAAACTTAGATAGTTATTATGAACCCCATTTTTTTTTTATAGTATAATGTATGTAAATTAAATATTTTAGATTTTTTTTTTTAAAACAAACATCATATATATATATATATATATATATATAGAGAGAGAGAGAGAGAGAGAGAGAGAGAGAGGAGCGATCAAATGCAAACCATTCAATTTGTACAAACTGTGCAAACCACCATCATCTGTCGATTTCATTGTTTAATCTTATGAAATCGTTTCATATAATACTTTTTTTTGATGAAGTTGTTTCATATATGGTTATGAAATTATTTCGTATAATACTTAATGAAATTTTAATGAAACTGTTTTATGTATTTCTCTAAAATTAAAATAATGAAAATGATAATATCTATGATTAACACTCTCCATAATAAAAATGATTAATCAACCTCTTATAATTACAAAAAAAATGAATAAAATGAAAAATTATGATTGGTTGAATGAAGTTTGTACGGTTTGCACAAATAACGTGGTTTGCAAAGTAAACCTCCGCTGTATATAGATAATATATATATAATTTTTTTATATATATATATTCTTTTTAAATAAATATTTTATTTGTAAAAATCATAACATCCCTTATTTTCTTTGTCAAAAAATACATAGTTTTTTTTTTAACATTTTTAAAATATTAACAAAATAATTTGCGTTTTACAAGTCTTCATAATAATATTGCATAAAGAAATAATCTAGAAATTTTTTAATTACTTTAATATACATTAAATAACTAGTTGTGTACCCCCGCAATGCAGCAGGAGCGGTGAATGTAAATGATTTTGAAGCTTGGTGGTTTTTTAAGTAGACTTTAAGACATTATGAAGATAGGATTTGCAATTAGTCTTTACAACTTAATACTTTTTCAATAAATAAAAGCTATGATTTCAATTACAACATCAATTAGAAATTGTATGATAATGCAAGTCGAATAAAACAAACTATAATCTAATTACAACATCAATCCAATATAATCTAAGCAGGTTAAAGAGAAAATAAACTGGAGAGAATGAAAACTATAAATTTTAATTAATCATAAGTTGTTTAAATAAGAACAATTACATAAAAATAATGATAAATATAGAAGAAGATTTACCCACAACCCAACTCAGAACAAAACCATATTGACTCTATCACAATATAACACGAGAGAATGCTCACCTACATCCATGGCTACATTTTGGATTCTATAATGAAGAACACCTTCTATGCACAAATTCGTCTACTGTACATGCCATAGATATAAACTATAGAATCCTAACCGTCTAGTACTTACTAACTTTTAGAACAGACCAAGGTAATACAACTTAGGTGTCAGTCGAGAAGCACTTGAATGACCAAACCATCTTTTGTTGATAAACCAAATGTTCCGGTTCCAGATATAAACGGTAGAATCCTCCGTGCTTAAAATGTGTTTCCCATCTAAGGTGAACGATACATAGAACTGGTTATTTTCCAGCATTTCGTTGGCCTAGTGGTATAAAGAAATACAAAAGTGAACAACGATTAATTATAGTACACAAGCAATAATAATAAAAACACCAATGATTTGATAACAGAGAAACAACAAATGATTACGTAAATACCCTTATATTTACCAATGACATTGCTCCCATGAAGCATTCTGATGTGGGAATCCATGCAAGTTACCATTACTTTGCTTGAATCTTGGGAGCAGAACTACAGATAATATAATGAAAGTGAAGCTACAACGAAAATTAAATATCCTAACTATTAAATAATTAGCCTTTTTCCAATTTATTTTCCTAGATACGTTTGACTTTTTCCAATTTGCCATAATCTTGAAATCCCAAGCTCTATATATGCATCAGAGTTTTCATTTCCACTTCGTGTCCACTCCATTAACCTGCCATAAGGCATATGGTAACCATGAGTGGTAAGCCTTCAACAATGGCTGACAACGGTAATTTACACACAAATCTTCTATTTTAAAAAATAGATGGAAACAACATCCTAAACAGAGAACAATATAGCTTAATGTATAATAACATGTACCATGCCGAAAACATATACAACAATCTTAATGCAAAATCACAACATATACCCGAGAGGCCGGTCTAACAAATCTAGCTATACCCCTTACTGGATATATCTTCTGGTTATCGAAACAACATAGCTCGGTTTCTGTAAACACACAAGCATATCAAACCATACAAAAGAATGGTAGAGGTTTTTATTTAAGAGATCTTTAAAAAATATGCATCAAAAAGCAGCACCTTATGCATAGAGCAATCGAATACCAAAACCGAGCAATCGAATAGCAAAACCGAGAGATGGAAATGCATATGTATTTTTAAACAATGAGTTGTTGGAAGGAGAAATGGAAAATTACCGCAAAAGATAAAGGAGCAAGAGATGTTGATAGAAAGATTTTGAAATTCTGCATTCGGCCAATCACATTTGGAGGCCTGAACCAATCTTGAAAACACAAGTTTGAAAAAAAATATCTCGATCTAACTTACGAGTGAAAATTTATAATCTTTGGATTGTTACACCGATGTCGATTGTTGCTCTATACAACTCGATAATAGGGGAACAATCAAGGATATTGTCGATTGTAAGAGAGAAAAATATGGTTATTCGTTGGAGATGAGAGCCATATTTACAAATAAGATATTGCAGAAGGTGAAAGATTTCATGTTTAGCAGCCAAGAGTCCACAGAATGGTAACAAACCATCAAACATTTGAGGTTGATTTGAGACTCTATTAAGATAAAACATTAGCATCAAAAAAATCATTTGTGTCAAAACTTTTAAGATGGATGCTAGTGTGATATATAAAGAGACTAAATATGAAAAGGCTATTTATAGAATATATATAAAGATGTTGTTACATTGTTAATTTCAAGCAAAAGTAAATTGAGATACTTACAGTACAAAAAAGCACGGATGCTTTACTCGTTTGTCTCATAAAGTTTTGTACTTGTATCCAAATCTCGAGTAGCCTTCAATTATGGATGTCGGGCTAAAAAACAATCAAGGAAAAAAAAGAAACATACCTATAATGGTTGTTCTCTTTGGCATTTTATCGAACAAATCATTTGCATTAGACCCAGACAAAAATCTACTACAAAGGCACAAGAAAGGTAAACTAAACGTGACAGGAAATAGTAGGAGATACCTTAGGGTTTGTAAGCAATAGATGTTGTTTTACAAATGAAATGAGTACCCATTGAAGAGATTTGGAAGCAACAATCATCTCCTTCTTGTTCCTATTCGAGGGGTTGAAACGAAAGTGTTATAGATCGAAGAATAGAGCAGAGATTCAAAATTAGTTAGTTGAAGACAAGAAAGAGTGAATCGCCATTTGAACAAAAAATTTGAATTAAGTAGCCGTCTGAATCCTTTATAGAGATGCATATATGATGGAGATTCAAATTAAAAACAGTTAACTGAACTTGTTAAATGAAAATCAACTGCGATGATTCTTAGAAATGAATGAAATCGAACAGCTCTACTAAAAGATCAACCCAAAAAAATGGTCAATTTGCAACCAAAAGCCCAATACAACTGTTCAAAGAGTCGGTCACTGAAAATAACAGATTAACTTGTGCCTTGATGCATGTTTGTGTATGCATGAATAAAAACATTAATATGTGACTTAGAGTTGATGCAGGACGCATGTTCGTGTATTAAGAATGGTGAATCACAAACCTTCTTTGAGTTGATCCAATCTCCATCATGATAATCCTTCAGATCCTAAATCAACCAAAACAAGGAAGATAAGCTTAAGGTTTGAGGTTTTTGAAAGTTTAAACCTCAAATGGCCATGCTATAACTAACAATTTGACATGTGCCATTTCAAATTATCCTATTTCCGTCGTGCTCTTGATTACGTTCTATCCCAGTTTGCATAATCATCCGATGAGAAAATAACATAACACTCATATCAAAAACATAAATCCAATCACATAAAAACCTAGTCCATCGTGAGTATAAACCGAAAAGAACCAAAAATCATCACAAGACCCAAACCCATATCATAAAAGAGAATCCAATGCGAATAAACCCAAAATGAGTAGTAAAACTTCAAAAACAACACATGAAGGGCCGAACAAGTGGCTAATTGAGCAAGACCAAGAATTAAATCAGTTGATAGAAATGAAAGCAAGAATGAAACACGTCCCTAACCTTATGATTATATGGTATTGAATAACACGAATCATCACATCGGGATATTGAATCGTCATCTTTGGGAAGACGAACTAGTGAATTGTCATCTTGAAGGTCGAGTCTAAGAGTCGATGATAGTTGGAACCGGAATGGCTATTTCTTGGGAGGATCAATGATCGCCTTCGAGAGCAGGAGAGTAATGAGGTGGGATCGAAGTCTTTTGGGAATATAAACTCTTATCAATAAAAAGATAGCATTAATAAGGTCATCATTCAGTCTGATGAGAGTGTCTTGGGAATATAATGGATTGTTAAGGTGTACTTCATATATCAGAATTTGTTTTCAAAGAAATTTAAGACTTTTATGCATTAACAAGTAGTACATTATGATTAAAAACTTGTTTTTAAGACTTTTATGAAATTTGGTTTATAATATAAGGTAGTATAGATATAAATAAAGTAGTATGGATATAGATGTAGATACAGATACAGATATAGGTAGAGATATGCAATACCACACAAATGAGCAATACTTCATACACATATAACAGAGCATGTAATACATTGATCGTCAGAAGTGATTCACTACAACATATAACAATAAATGTAAAATACATTACACAAACCATGGATTTACCAAATACACATCTAACAGAACATTCAAGCTCACATAAATCACAAATACTAAATAGACATTTGACATAACATGGAGTCCATCGTTAATCACAAGTGATTCAATACAGCATATAACAATAAATGAAAAATACATTATAGAACTCATCGTTATACCACATACACATCTATCATAACATGTAAGACCACATAAAATTTTCTAACAATAATTGAAAACCACTCAATTCTTAAAAACCATGCAAACCAATTTCGACCAATAGGAAAATTCCGTTTTTTAATTAATTTTAATCATTAAGGGTTTAATAGTCATTTACATTGTTTTTTGATTAATATTGGAAGGTGTTAAATTTAGAAACATAAGAAAAGAAACGTTTAATATGGTAGGAATTAAATCTTTTTCTTAATTTTATTTTTTTACAATAAATATGTTTTATTTATTTTCACGATTATATTGATTAAAAAATGAAAATTAAAATCAGTTATTGTTTGATTGTTGATGAAATTGTTTCAATTTTTTTTTTTTGGTGATTTTTTTCCCTTAATGGTTATGAATTTGTATGATATGGTAGATGCAGTAACTTAATGAAACGTATTCAGATATCAAAACTTTTATGAATGAAATTGTTGCATAATTTATTAGGATACAAAATATTTTCTATTAGAAAAAGGGCATTAATTTAATTGAAAAAAGGACACTAATTTAATGAAACTTGTTCAGATTTCGAAAATTTTACGGATGAACTTGTTACATAATATAATTTTTTTGGATAATCTTGTTTTCTTGTTTCCTATAAGTTTTGAAACGTAAACAATATTAAATAGTTTGACCATAAAAATGATTAATGGAAGCAAACAGTGAAACCATAAAAATGCATGACGATAGCTGCTGTTTCATATAATGTGTAAAGTGTTATAATTGTGAAACAGGTTCATATAATGGTTATTGTAATGGTTGATATGTTAATGTTAAGAAAATGGTGTGTACTTGGCAAATAGTGAAACCATTTCATAATAAGATTGAAACAGATCCATGTACTGACATGAAAATGACAGATGTTTCCTCTAGCAATAGGTTGATTTGTGTATTGATGAAACGGTGAAACCATTTCATTCATGAAATGTAATGGTAAAAAAAAATTGTTTTATTATTCAAAAGGTTTCATTATGTTAACTTGATTATAGTGTGTTCTATGTTTCAAAATTTATTACGACCCAAATTTTACAACCCATCAGCTCTTATGTTTTTCCCAGCATGATCACTCACTTCCTGGTCCATTTTTCTGGCCTGGCCTCCTAATCAATCAAAATCAAAAATCCAAACCCATCGATCAAAAACCCAAAATCAGATCAGCTTTTAACCCTAATTTGGTTCCTTTTTTCAGAGCTAGATGTTATGATTTATTTATCATTGTTTCAGATATGGATTTATTTACTATGGACTTTTTCTTCTTCCTGTTTTATTATCTTCTAGTTTGTTAAGATGTGAATATTCATTCTATTTGTTATCTACATATGCATCGGGTTTTTTTTTTGTAAAGAGTTGGTAATTAGCAGTGTTGCTTTTTGTTAATAATGTTCTTGGGTGTTGCAACGTGTTCCAAAAAGTGTTACGTTTAGTTTAGATTTTGTTAGTTCACAAAGTGATAGATTTAGCCTTAATTCTATTAAGTTACTCGGTGTTCACAAGCTTCGGGTTATAGTAGATCCACAATATATTTACATTGTGTTTATAACGTTTTGTTGGATTACTTGGGTTTTTTCAGTTATGTTGTTGATGGTAGAAGAACGGATAGAAGAGATTTGTAAAACATCCACAATGCCCTTTCTTTTAAATTTTTAATTAAAAAATTACTAAAATTCTAATCTGACTCTTAATTTAATATAACTTATAGTTAGTTTGTATAGATCTCACAAATTGTAAAGTTCTAAAAAAGAGGTCTCAGGTTCAAATCCAATGAAGAATAAAAATCTTCTTGTGGCCAGGTTTAAATGCGATGACTCCGGGTTACCTGCAAAGCAGGTGGTCGCCTTGGGATTAGTCGGCTCGCATAGTGGATTGGATATCCAGGTTAATAAAAAAGAGTTCTAAAAAAGACCGATACTTCAATTTACAAATATACCAAGATTACTACAGTGTTTGGGTAATCCGATGGCTTTAAGTGGATTTGTTCAACATGTTTGGTTGTAACCTAGAAAATGATATTTTACGAATTTAATTAATTTATTGTATTTCATGGTTACAACTAGGGATGCTCAAAAACCCGATAAACCCGACAAACCCAATCCGATTTAAAAAAAAAACCCAACCCGAGGTAACCCGATGCATGATCGATAAAAAAATTAGTCAACCTGACCTTATTGGGTTAGAATCGGGTCAGGCCCAAAAAAACCCGACCAACTCGACAACCCGATGAACCCGACCTTAACTTTAGCTTTGAATTGTAGATGACAATCATGACATGATCAACCTCAACGTCAAGAAAGCGAAAACATCGGGGTTGGAAACGTCTAAAACTATTGTTGTTGATTAATGTATTATCATTTGGTTTAAACATTTTTATTGTAATATCTAAATATTTGATGAACTTGCATATTATCTTGAATGGTCGGTCATATTTCAAAGGAAAGTTTTCATTATTTTTATGTGATTTTACATTGTTTAAACACAACCCGATCAACCCGAACGGGTTGGGTTGGGTTGAACTTTTTTTTGGGTTGGGTTGGGTTGCAAATTTTCAAACCGCCAACATTGGGTTGGGTTATTAAAACAGTTCCAAACCGATCAACCCGGGCCGTGAACACCCCTAGTTACAACGGTATATGTTCTTTTTATGGAAAAACCCTAAACTTTAACTTAAAAGTGGCCCACAAAATCACATATCACCACCATCTTTGGGCCTTGTGTGCATTATGGGCCTGGGCCATATAAATACACAAACATAAGGGTTCAATTTATCGGGTTGAATAAGATGATGATACCCAATAACGATGGGTTCGGTTGCGAGTTTGCAAAAGCTTGTTATTGAAAAGCCCAATAACGATGGGTTCAATTATGTTTTCCAATCCGATTGTAATGAATGCGGCATTGAGAGTTAAACTTGGATCAGCACCAATGACGGTCGGTTGGAAATACCATGTCAAGAGCTCGCCAGGAAGAGGAACGTTGGGGTGAACTAGAAAAGTTTGGGTAAGAAAGTCCGCATATTTTGACCAATTCAAGGTGAAAAATGGGTTTTAAGAAAAATTACTGATTAATGACCCATTGGTGAACTGATCGTACCCCAAACCAACACAGGTGAACAAGTAGAGTATACTAGGGCACTTGAGTGAATCATATCGAAGGAACTCGGCAAAATGACCCCGTAAACTTGGTTGGTACACAGTATTGGAAGTCGCTTTACCATGATAGCGTAGTGGCATGACTTATTTAATTATTTATTAATTTTATAATTTTTATGTATTTAATATTAAACTTTATAGTTCTAACTATTTTTTTTAATATTTGAATCCATCCAAGTTTTATTCTATCAGATTAAAAACACTTAAACATCATATATGTTATCTGGGATCTCAAAATTTAAACAAAATAGCAAGTTTTCATATATGAAATGGAAGTTAGAATAAAACCAATGCCAACGTATACCAACCATACCAGTTAAGTTGGTATACAATTGGTTGGTATATGCTGTATGATTATACGTACCATTTATAATTGATTGGCATCAAAGTTGATGGACATTTGAATCCTTTTGCCATTTTTGTTTAAAAAAAGTTAAGTGTACGAAAATGTAAGCATATAGAAGTGTTGAGAAAAATTGATAGACCCGTGAAAGTCGTAAGACCGAATCAAACCAATGGTTTGGTTTAATAATCGAGTTCAATTTACGTATGAACCTTCTAAATTAGGACTTGGATCTATAACGTCGTTTCTTTATAATATATAAAGAGATATATATTTTGAAAAGTGATAAATATTTGAGAAGTAAAGAAGTGATCCTAACTCTTTCATCTAGTCAACATTTGCGACTTTGACCGTGAAGCACCAAATAATCTCTCATGAGTATGCGAAAAATAGATGGATAATTTCGTAACTTTTACAAATATACGACAAACGGGTTCTTATGTTAACCCATGTGTTACACATATGAACTATATGTTCATATGTGAATCCGTTAATTAGTTCATGTGTAAACTATTTAACTGATTCATATACAAAAAAGTTAATTAGTCCATATGTGAATCATACATGCTCATATGTTTATCATAAAGATTCATATCTGAATCACACAGATTGATATGTGAATCAGTTAAAATAGTTCATATGTGAATTATACAAGTTCACATATGGACATATAGTTCATATATGAATTACACAAGTTCACATATGGACATATAGTTCATATGTGAATCACATAGATTCATATATGAACTCGTTTGTCACTTATTTATAAAAGTTACGAAACTAACATCTCCATTTTTCGAATAACCTCAATTTTTAATCAGTCAAAACTGTAATATTAACTAGTCAAAGCCGCAATTATTAACCAGTCAAATTTGATCTTTAACCGTATGAAATGATAATATAACTTTTTTATTTGTCAAATATTTACCATTTTTCAAAATAAACGTTTTCTCTCTCTCCAAATAAAAATATATAAAATATTGAAAGGAGAGGATTTAACGATAAGATATGATGCAATGGAGATTGTTGAAAAAATGGAGATAAAATTTCACGTGATTGGGTTTCCAATTCGTCAAGCAAAAGCCATCGCCACTACCACAAACACCACTCTACTCTACGTCTACAATACACATTCACACCATCTTCTTTTACCTTTTCTTTTACTAAAATTCCGAAAATACCCCTACAAACTTTACAATTTTAAATATTTTAGTTTTAAAAAGCCATTAAATTTTTTCATTTTAAACGATTAAGTCTCTGAACTATTTTTTTAATGAAAAACCATAAAACATTCTCTTTTTAAATAAAAATAATCATTAAACTTTTTTATTTTGATCGATTAAATCCTTGAACATTTGTTTTATTTTATAACGCATTGTACTCTTTTAAAGTTACATTAACTGATTACTAAAAATTTGATGGTTTATTTGTTTTTAAAAAAAAATCAAGGTTTAAATTATTTAAAATATAAAAATAGTGATTTTTTATTTAAAAAAATAGTTTGAAAATATAATCATTTAAAATAATAAAAGGAAAATAGTTTTTAATAAAAAAAATAGTTTAAATTCAAAATGAAAAAGTTTGTCTCTTTATTTTAAACTTAATTAGCTATTTTTTTAATTTGTAGATACTTTTTGGCCCAATTAATTAATACCAGAAGCGTATCCGCGCAATGCAGCGAGATGAATCATGATTTTAATATTTTATTTTATTATTTATCTCAGTCGATGTTATAATATGGCTTTATGTGATTTGAAGAAAGCGAAAATGTTTTTATTTTGAATAAAATATATGTTTGAAGATATCATAAAAATTTGACAAAAATATATCGATATTAGTATCAAATTAACTATTTGAAATTCCTCATTTTTTTGTGTAATTTTTTAATTCAATTTTTTTGTAATTTAATTTATGTACAATAACAAAGTAATTTATATTTAGTTTAATAATATAATTTTTTTATAAAGATAATAATTATTTATTTTGTTGGAACTCGATAATTATTCTAGTTATATTTTAGATTTTTTATATTTTAAAATGAGATGTTCATCCTCTATTTGATTATGTTTATCCGCAGTTATTTATACGAATTCAAATATCGAGCTTTA
>NC_037532.1:30117585-30118853 GCF_001531365.2 Cynara cardunculus var. scolymus | reverse complement strand
CTTTAATAAGTTGTACCTACGCACAATTTACTTGTAATCTTGAGTTTTAAGTAATATGCATTAATAAATAGTACTTTACGCATAAAAAGTAGTTTTTAAGAGTTTTTGTCAAATGATTTATAATATAGAATTTATATTTTTTTATATAATTTAATTTAAGTTTAATAATAAAACAATTTATTTTTGGGTTAATATTTTAAATTTTATAAAGATAATAATTAAGTATTCTGTTAGAATTTAATGATTATACTAATTATATTTTTTATTTTTTATATTTAAAATGAGATGTTTATCCTGTATTTGATTGTGTTTATCTGCAGTTAGATACACGAATTCAGATATGGGATGAAATCGGATAGGGATGAAATCGTTTAGGGATGTACGAGTTTAAAAGTTTTTAAAAGTTTTTAAAAGTTTTAAGAGTTTTTAAGAATTTTAAAAGTTTTTAAGAGTTTTAACCAAATGTACATAAGATAATTTAGATGTGTCCTATGTTTTGACGAACGTGTAGAGATGGATTGAGAAACTTTTAATGGTTGCATTAAAAAATATTATAAAATAAAATAAAATTTGATTATAAAAAATATAGTTTTATTAATCAAAAATTTTAAAAAAAATTCAACCCCAACTTTTTTAATTGAATAATTAAGTTTTTAAATTTTTTTAATAAATAAATTATTTAACTTTCTTATTTTAAATAAATAAGTTTTTAAATATTTTTTAAAAATAAATAAACCGTTAAACTTTTAAAATTTGATTATTTATATTATTTTAACCTAACGGGTAACTTGTTAGGAATTGTTTAAATTAAAAAAAAAAAAACTAAATCGGATTTTTAGTTTAAGTCATACAAACCTCTTACACTCAATGACATCACTCCCCCTAGCCACCCTCGCCTACCCAAAGCCGTCTATACTTTGTACTGTGAATAGCTACCTTTGGTCCCTACTATCGAGCTCCCCTTTTTATTATTATTTTTTTTGTCTTTTAATTCTTCAATTTTACAACAATTTAATGAAGTATGTATAGACAGATCAAAAAAATGAATAATCGAAAAAGAATCAAAAACAAAAAGATCGATGACAGGGGCCAACAGCAATGATTAAAAGTGGACGATGATGAGGTGGGGCACAAAAAGTATGAATGATGTAGGGTTTGAGAAAGGTAAAACTAATTTAGTTTTTTTTTTTTTTAAGAACATTTCTAGAGGGTTGCAAGTGGATTTTTCTCGTGTCTATTTAGACTAAAATCATTTACGTTAATTTGCT
>NC_037532.1:30085085-30112585 GCF_001531365.2 Cynara cardunculus var. scolymus | reverse complement strand
ACCAGATATCTCATTAAAACTAGCAAGCAGCTAGCAAAAACATGGCATTATAACATCGTGACATAGTCAATAGGGTGAAAGCTCCACATTATCAGATATTTAATACTCCCATTACACTCGGTCAAAATCCAACTAAAAGACTTATCTGCAATTTAATCTGTAATGGAATCCTCACTGAGGGGAAGACTATTAAAAAACACAGATATTTCTAAAACACCACAAAGGATAACATACAAAATGGCCTTTGGTCTAGCGGTATCATAGTCTTTGGCCTTCTAAGAGGTCAGGGGTTCAAACCTCACCATAGGTGAGGAGGGTGTGTGAATTTATTTGTTGCATTTGCCGTATATAAATATTATATACTTCAAAAAAAAGTATAACATCTGATGAAAAAGATTTAATTTAAAATAAAATAAATTAAACACACCTAAAAATTACTAAAATATCCATACTCACCTAAATTTTATGATTTAATAAAATCATATCATGATTTTAAAATATATTTGTTATAATTAATCACATTTATTACTTCAGAAAAAAAGTTAATCATATTTAATAATTAATTATATATAAATTCAAAAGAATAGACAAAAACTGTACTTGCTTTATTCTATCTACTATTTTGACCGTCGGTAATTTAATTTATGGAAATTTATTAAAATAACTATTTTTTAGGCTTGATTTTATTTTTTATTTATTTTTTTATTCAAGTTTACCAAAATAGTCATAGATCCATAAAATTCACGTCGGTGACGGCGGACCCAACTAAAAGACAAAAAAAAAATTACACTTTCTACCTTTGTCGGTAAAAAATTTACATTTCTCACTCAAGTCCGCAAAAAGATTTAATATTGTGGACCTAGGGCTATTTTGGTAAACCATGTAAAGAAGTGGCTAAGAGGTGAAATCAACCGGTAAAAATGACTATTTTAATCTATCAAAAGTCTTAAAAGTAATTTTTAATGTACAAAGTACTATACATTTATGCACAAAATCTTGAAAACAACTCATAATACATTAAGTACTACTACTTTATGCATTCAGGCTTAAAATCTTTTAATCTACAATTAAAATAACATATAATACAAGTTATCAATGCACATTATTACTTTTTCTTTTCATGTTCCCAAGATAACTCTTGACACATTTCACTCATGTCTTCACCTTCTCATACTTCTATGTTTTCTCCACATCCCCCAATGTGAGCTTCAAACTGATATTCATCATAAATTATTAAAAGCTCTCTCATTCATCTCTCATTTAATTGCTTTAGAACTCTCGGTCTCGCTCTCCATTTCTTGATTCTTTGCTCTTGGTGTAAATTGAACACATTTGTGAAGTCGTTTAAATATGTTGGATTTCAAATATATTGGATTTGAAACGGTCATATAATTTTTTTCATCGATAGACTGTAATTGGAACCATAACTCTTATTTATCCAAATTGTATTAATACAAAAAGACCAAGTGTAACTTATATCATCATTAAATCTTCTTTAATAAAACCAGTGATACTTCAAAATCGTTAAAATTCACAGCTTCCACTGCATTGCACGGATACACAACTAGTTGAAACTTAAGAAGATTAAACTATTAAAAGAAAAAAAAAGATACATATTTTTAAATAAAAAAAATTAACCTTTCCTTCTTATCTTTTCAAGGTGTTTAATTTTTTTTTTAAACTCAAAAAGAAATTAACTACAAATTAACCGATTTATAAATTGTTGAATTAAAAACCCTTTTAATTATTATTTTTATTTGTATTTATTTAACACGTCAACAATAAAATATAAATCAAATTAGTTTTTATTATTAAACAAAGTTCGAAATTGTCAAATTTAACATCAACATCAAAAACTATTATTGATTTCTTTGGTACACCACACAAATGGAAAGTGGTTGAGTGTGGTTAGGGGGTAATACAATAAACCCATGATTTAATGGATTATTTTTTTTAGAAAAAGACATTTAAAAAAGAAAATCAAAATCGACCGTGATCTTGTGTTTTTGGACTGATTTGGTCATCTTGATTCCATTTCTTATTTAATAATACGAATGTGACACACGGCGGCACCGTTGTCAACGGTGGAGGACCGGCCGCCGGAGCCATGCTTGTGTTGTGATATATTTAAGTTTTAATAATTATGTATTGTAAAAGACAAAATCAAAGTTGAGATATGTATCAATGTCGACCGGGAACAATTTAATTAAATTGTGACACAAAATGGTTCGTAAAATTTTTATTCAAGTGGAATAACGAGTCTATAATTATCTTACCGAGAGGTCTTGATAACCTTTTTTTTTATTCTGATTAACCTGAATATCCAACCCGCTATGCGAGCCGACTAATCCCAGGGCGACCACCTGTTTTGTAGATAGCCCGGAGTCGGCACATTTGAACCTCCGTGGCCACAAGGGGATTTTTTTTTCTCCTTGGATTTGAACCTGAGATCTCTTGGTACTTTTGATCTTTGGAGTTAAACTCAAACCAATCAAGCATCACCCTTGTGGTTGGTCTTGACAACCTTGAGATGGGCAAAAGGATCAATTTGGATCGGACACGTTCCTGATCAGATTAAGATGCCATTAGGTCGAACCGGATTAAACATCAGTCTTATATCGGTCCAAACTTTTAAGATGGGCTGGTTTTTTTAGGATAGTTTTGACCAAACCATTTGACACTACCAAAAAATGGACTTTCACGAAAGGAAATTTCTGACGGATTTTGATGGGATAATAAAAGTCAATTTTTCATTCACTTTTGCCAAAAATCCGCCACTGACTATTTCGATGGGTGAAATAAATCATAGACCTCATCCGCTGATGATATAATCAACTCAATATCCTGATCACTTAGCCAGCCAAATTCAAATGATTACAGAAATTAAATACGAGGGGATTTGTGGCAGTTGTTATAGACCAATGATTGAGTTTTCTGGTGATAGTTTCTCCATAGCCACAAGATATGTTGTTGATTCATTTGTGGTAGTTGTTAGGTTTGGTTTTATTATTTTTATAGTGGGGATAAATAAAAACTGAATTAAGCTTTAAAAATAGAAAATCATAAACAGTAAGATCAGAATCTGGTTTAGTAGGAGATTTTCGAGTGGTCTGTATCAAAACACGATAGTCCAAAGATTTTACTTTTGAATCCAACACATGGGTGTTGTCCAGTAAGTCGCAGGAGACATGTCAATCAACTTACGTGAAAAGATTTGTCGAATACGAATTTTAAGCATACAAAGATAACAAGTCAATTAATCGACATTCAAATAATCAGATTTAACTTAATTTTATCAGATTTAAATGAAACTTATTAGGATCAAGACGGAATTACATGTCTAATCTTTTTACTATTATTATTATTATTACTATTTTGAAAATACAAGATAAATTATATAAGGGCAAAATGCACAAAATGACAATTTACTTTCATAAATTTTTTTATTATAGGATTGTACTTTCAGTTTTTCTTATTATAGCAATGTATTTTCAAATTATTTTTTATTAGGACATTGTACTTTGAAAAATTTACCCATTATAGCATTGTGTAACCTTTTGATTTAAATTTACCCATTATATTAGGTTTTCATGTCACCTCATTGTCCACGTAGGCTATCTACATGTACTATAGTGATGTGACTTTCTTACTACATTATTGTACTTTCAAAATTATTTTATTATAGCATCTACTAGTTCTTATTAAACACTGTATTTTTAATTTTAATATTTAGATATTTTACATGTTATTTAATAAATGTATTAATTGAATTAAAAAAATTATGAATTATTCATTAATATACAATATTAATAAAACTAGTAGAACACAACTTATCTCGCTAATATTTTTAAAAAAATATATGTTTTTAAAAAAAAGAAAATAAGAATTGTTTCTTTTTTACCAAATAATATTATCTTTTAAAAAATATATTATATTTTGTTCAAAAACTTTTTAATTGATGTACAAATATATTAAATTAACTATATTTTTTTGAATTATTTATTAATATAACAATATTAAAAAATTGTAGAGAACAATTTATTTCGTTAGTATTTTAAAGAAAATTTTAAAAGATATGTATTTATTTGAACAACATAAAATAGGAAAAAATTACTTTTTTTACAAACAAAATATATCTCAAAAATAATGTTTCATATTTATTTAATAAATATTTTACTCTAAAAATATCTAATTTGAATGTAACTTAATAAAAAAAATAAAAAAAATAAATGTTTTTTAGATAGTAGCAATGAAAAATAAAAATCACTAATAATAATTTGAAATAGGTTTTTATTTTAATTTTAGTTAAGTCATTAAAATGATGTGTCATCCACATCACCTCATTAAAACCACACAAACAAAAAAGCCAAAGGGTTAACCGGTTTAAAATGTAACAGGTTACTCATTGTTATTATGGGTAGATTTTTAAAGAACAATGCCTTAATAAAAATAATTTGAAAGTATATTGTTGTAATAAAGAAAAACAAAAATAGAATGTTATAATAAGAAATTTTATGAAAATAGGTTGTTATTTCATGCATTTAACCCATTATATAAATATATATATATATATATATATATATATATATTAAGTTTTTATATTCATAATAATTAGGCTTAAATATCTAAAGTCAGGCATAAATTAAACCAACTTGCTGGCTCTTGACGTTAAATAGATTAGTGTTTTAATTAAGATAAAGAGTTAAAAGTCATCGACTAAATATCGCAATCACAAAAAAATTCAAACGACAAATGGCATTCAAATTAAAGTTAAATCGGCCAAAGTTTGAATAATATGATTAAAAAATGATTATAATTATTTTATATTAAATGGGAAAAAAAATATGTGGACAAGTTGGATAACGACTGAAAATAAATCCACTGATAAATCAATTTGAAACGGTTCTGATTTAATTGATTAACTGATATATTTTCTTGTTTTTGTCAAATGTTTTATGATAGCAGATTTATTAAATAGGTAGAAATTACCATGTCCAGTAAAATCTGAAATTAGTTTTGGTTAGAAGTGAAAATTTCATATCAATAATTAAAAATATTTTGATTTAAGTTACAATTTATTTCAAACAAATTAAAATAGGTAAGTATTAAAATTTGAATTAGAAACAGGAAATGTAATCAAATGGTTGTAAAAAAAGCCGAACGTTTAGGAAACCGTTCGTGAACCGTTCGGCGGAAAGTTCGTTTATTTAATAAATGAACACATTTTTTTGTTCGTTTAGTCAAACGAACGAACATGAGCACGAGTCTCGTTCATTCATTTATGTTCATAAATGTTCGTTCATTTACCGGTTATTTACGTTTGCTTATATTCGTTCATTTATCTTTATTTATATATTAAATTTAATATATAATCTTTTATTTATTAACTTTGAATTCAAATAATATTCATTTATGTTCGTTTAGCCCGTTCGTTTATGTTCGTTTAGCATGTTAAGGAACGAACATAAACGAACACGAACACACCTGATTTCTAAACGAACGAATACGAACACAAAGATTTTTGTTCGTTTATCATTCATGTTCGTTCGTTTATTTAGTTAAGTTAAACGAACGAACATGAACAAGTCTATGTTCGTATTTGTTCGGTTCGTTTACAGCCTTATAAATGTGTAAGGCAAGACGAATCCATTGATTTGGTCCCCTCACATTCAATGGATATCAACAGATAAATAGGTCTAATAGAGTAAATTAGTAAATCACAAATTTTGGTCCTTGAGGATGTGAATTATAATAAATTTGGTTTTTTATTACTATTTGTTACATGATAAGCCTTCACTTTGAGGACCAAATAATTATCCTATTACTTTTTATTATTTTATCATTTTTTAATTGATTGTTTTATTTTGTTGAATACTTTTAATTTCAATATGCTTAAACAAAAATCCTAATTTCACATTATCTTTAACTTTTTTTTAAAGTATATAATATCTATATGCAATAAATTATTGACAAATAAAAATATGCACCCTCATCATCTTTGGTGATATTTGAACCCTAAATTTTCTAAAGGCTAAGAATCTATATACTGCTAGGCCAAATACTCTTTAGTTATAGCACCCCTAACTTCTATGTTTCTTCTTCTTCTTCTCTTCTCTCTTTCTCTCTGTGTAGACCACGAGACTTCATCGGTGGCAACACAAGTGAGCTCTCTCCGTTGTGGGTTCTTTTCTTTGTGGTTCTCCTCGTGTCAGTTTCTACATCTTCTTCAGTGAGGCATATTTTATTCGGTATACCATGAAGTCTCCAACATTGTGGTGGGGTTTTCTATAGCGTTGTGGATTTGGATTTTCCTTTCGTCAGTAGCAACGCATCAGTTTCTTGCATATGGTAATTGAGATCTGTTGGTTGGATCAATTCCTTGCAGAAGGAGGTGATGATTTTGGTTGGATCCATTTCTTGCAGAATGAGGTGATGGTTTCTGGCGGTGACAGTTTCTTGTAAATGTGAACAGATCTGCTTCTACTCATGGTTTGTGGTTTTCATATTCCGACATCTTCCCCATTCTCGTTTTCGAGGTTTCCTCCATCCCTGTTGTTTTCATACTACAATGATGAGGACAGAGTTATTTAAGGGGTTTTTTATACTTAAATTTAGGGTTTCGGTTTTTTATTAGTATGATTTTATATCACGGATCCTTTGGAATAATTTTGCACATATATATGTTCATCTAATTGTTAATGATGTTTATACAATTGTTTTTCATCATCTTGCTGGCTGAATGTGGGGAAGAATTAACTTTTTGGTAGTCGATTCATATTTTATAATATTCGATTCAAAATTTTTGATTTTGTGATTTGTTAACGATTTTTGAATTTTTGGTTGATGTGAACGAATTGAGTCAGATAGAGGAAAAAGTGAATATATATATATATATATATATATATATATACATATATATAGGGGCGTTCAAATAAAAACCACATAATTTGTACAAACTGTACAAACTTCATTCAACTAATCATAATTTTTCATTTTGTTTATTTTTTTGTAATTATGAGAGGTTGATTAATCATTTTTATTGTGGATGATGTTAATCATGGATATTATCATCTCCATTATTTTAATTTTTGAGAAATACATGAAACAGTTTCATTAATTTTAGAGAAATACATGAAACAGTTTCATTAAGTAGTATATTAAACAATTTCATAACCATATATGAAACAACTTCATCAAAAAAGTATTATATGAAACAATTTCACAAGATTAAACAATTTCATGAAAAAATTTCATAAGATTAAACAATGAAATCGACGAATGAGAGTAGTTTTTACGATTTTTACAAATTGAAGTGGTTTTCATTTTATCGCTCCTCTATATATAGGATTTGGTTCAAATACAAATTTTGAATATCGTCAGAAGATAAAAAGTGAATATAAATGGAAGGTCCATATTTTGAAATACTAGAACATCCAAAAAGAACAATTGTTAAAAAACGCATATGACAACTGGTATTTTAAATTATTCATATGAGTTTACATCTGAATCTTCAGATGTAATTTTTTAAATTATTCACATGTGAATCTTTTTTAAACCTCTCTTCTTACATTTTCAACTTATTTAACATTTTTATTTGATATATAGTGGCATGTTCGAATGTAATCCTGATTTTCGTTGTAAACCAAGGGACCAGTAAGAACGTGACATGTGTTCGGGACATTCTTCGGGAATGGAGTAACATTCATTACGGATGTTGTAACATTTATTATAAATATTATAACAAATCCACAACCATTATTTTTTATCAATGGAAACAAATATCGCACTTCATAACTAAACTCTTTGTGTATATGTATATATACATATAATTATCTATACTATAAATCATTTGATAAAAACTCTAAAAACAATTTAGTAAATAATGTATAAGTATAACTTATTAAACCTCCATGCTTAAATTCTTGTAATTAACTGCAGATAAATATAATCAAATACTAGATAAACATTTTAGTATAAATATAAAGAATCTAAAGTATAATCATGATAATAATTGTGTTCTAACAAAATTCTTAATTATTATCTTTATAAAAAATATATTATTAAATTAAAAATATATTACTTCATTATTAAACCTAAATTAAATTATAATAAAAAAATTTGAATTAAATAAATTACACAACAAAACAAGAACTTTTAAATAATTAATTTGATACTAATATCATATATTTTTTTCAAAATTGTAAGATATTTTCAAATTTATATTTTATTCAAAATTAACGATATTATCGTTTTTCTCAAAATACATAAAACGTATTATAACATCGACAAAAGATTAAAATCAAAATTTATCTTGTTAGGTTATAGGTGTATTCTTTTAGTATTTAAAAAGTAAAGATTAAAAAAAGGGGTGTGATGCGTGATTTGTATCGAAGTTTAAAGTGAAGAAAGAACCAAAGGTCTCAGAAAGTTGTACTGTACAACCCCTCCTAACCAACAAAACCTCTGGGGCCCCTTCTTTTTAAATCTTCTCGTGGCGTGTGAAAGATACCCCCTCAATCTCATCACTCTTCACCCTTCGATCATCAAATCAACGGCTCACATCCCAGATGGATACCAACATCTTACGCATCCCTACCTACATTAACATTATCCCCACAAACTCATAAATTTTCCGCTTTTCAACGGCCTCACGGTTTTACACCACATTTCAATTAACTCCCCTCGTTTATACCATAATGAAATTCCTTACCCCTATACTTTATTACTTTTACAAATTGTTACCTTTTACTTTTTGTTATGTGCAGTTCGAGTCCAGAAATAAAGCTAAAAATAAGAGATACAACTTTAATAATTAAAAGTTACATTAAAGTCTCTTACTAATCGGTTACCAGAAACCTACCGCACCAAACCGGGCCGACTAACTAGACCGGGTTCCTAACAATTCTAATTTCCTTTTCTGTTTCCTAGCTAATTCCTTCTTCAAAAACTCCGGACCAGAAGTGTTAGACCGGCGTCGGCGGCTTCTTTCTTCTGCCGCATTTCCAAAACTTTCCGGTGGTTGTTAGAGTGGACTTCGCTGGAGAAGGTTGGGCTACATGCGGGTCTGTATTCCGGTAACAGCCGGCCGGATTTGTAACGAACCCCACATGCGTTACAAAGCGTTTTGGCTCCAAGTGGACCGGCTCGCCACTGTGGGGTTTTTTGTACGAGGCAATGACTGCAACGCCGAGGCTGCTGCGGGCCGGCGCCGGCGGTCTCGACTGCCGCCGCTTGGTGTTTCTTCTTTTGTCTCTTGACCGGTGGTTTCCCGAAAATTGACTCGGCGGTTTGGTTCGAGTCGTGGAAAAAGAGCCAAGGGTTTGAAGTGCAAGACGAAGAGGAGGAACTTGAAGTCGACGAATCGGTGAGCGGAGATGAGCCGCGTGACCAGACTCGGCCGCCGGTACGAGTTCGCTTGCTTCGAGCTTTTGTAAGAACCGGAGACGTGAAAGAAGGCTTTACGGTTACGATAGTTTCCGGTTCAGGCTCCGATTTCTTCTCCGGGAACTTACCGGCGGGACATGTTAAGGAGTACCCACCGGAAAATGAGTCGTCGACGAAATGAGAAACCCATTCAAGGTCCGCCACGTCATCCGGCTGCAACAAAAGAAACATACCACTTTAAGGAAACAAAGTTTTAGAAACAAAAAAAACCGGTTCAACTTCCTTGAAATAGTCTGTTACCGGAAGGCAGAGGTCGTTCTCCGGGATAGTGAAACCGGCGATACTTTCATCGTTCTCTGGTTTCAGGCGTGAAACGGAAAGGGGTTTGTCGTTATTGATATCATGTGGATTTAGGAGGACATCGTTTTCTTCCTCGAAGTCACCGTCCTCAGAGAAGTCCAGAAGACCGTCAACAAAGAAATCATCGCCGGGGACACCATTTCCTGCCCAGAAATCATCGGAAAAGGACTGTGGATGATGATGGTTGTTGGGTTTAACACCAATAAAACTGCTTTTCAAGGCGCCTTCAACACACTCCATGACTGGTTGTTGAACCTAAACAAACACCAAATCTATAATTAAGCACAGAAACAGGGAAAGAAAAGGGGGAAAACCGGAAAAAGGAGAAATTTACCGGAGAATTGCAGGAAAGAAAGAGAAAAGAATAATTGAAGATGTTAAGAAAAGGAAGATAACAGGAGTGGTAGTAGTAGTAGGAGTGTTTTGGTGTGTTTGGTAAAGCATTGAATGTGAGAGAGTGAGAGAGAGAGAGAGAGAAGTGTTGTGAGTGCTTGCCAAAAGTATCCGTCTTGTACAAAGAAGCCCCCATTTTATCGCCTCAAGGTTTTAAATTCAAATTTAAAAAATGGATTCAGGAATCAGGACCTTTTGTGTCAATTACATTACATGTGAATTTCTATCCATCAACCTGCAAATATATCAATTTTTTTATAGATTACAATGTCATGTCCTAAGGTCAAAAGTACCTCGAGGTTCCAGGTTTAAATTCAAAAAGGAATAAAAATTTTCTTGTGGTTACGGAGGTTCAAACGGGATAACTCCAGGCTATCTGCAAACCAGGTGGTCGCCCTGAGATTAGTCGGTTCGCATAGCAGATTGGATATCCAGGTTAAGATTGTGTTGGTTTTTCATTAATTTGGGTTTGTAGTTTAGTTTTTCATATTGGTTTTTTGTAGTTTTGTTTAAATCATGGTTGTTTGTTTTGCGTTATCTTTAGACGGTTCTGGTTGTTGTGGGTCTCTTGGTTTTGGTTGATTTAGTTTTTTCGGGTTTGCTTGTTTTGGGTTGGTTCTGTGTCTTGCTGAAGTTTTGTTTGTTTATCTGTGTATTGCTATGTTTATGATAAATTATTGGCATTTTAAAAAGAAAGTACTAATTACATTTTTCTAAAATTGTAATTTTTAATTGTGGATATTTATTTTGGAACAATTGAGTATTTGTAGAAGTTTTTTATAGACCAAAATTAAACATATGTACATTTGGTAATTTTGTGCATGGTATAATTCGTACTAAAAAAAAGTGTAATAATTACATGTATTTTATATTGTTTACATCTTAACTTTTGATCAAAATATCGTTCTTCATGAATTATTAGTCAATTTATAGGTATTGTTCGAAATTCCTATACAAGTTAAATTCCATTTACGTATAGAGTAAAACAAAAATCGTCCATATGGTTTACCAGAACTACGGTTTTCCTCTTTTGAGTTTCGAGATTACACAATATTCTTGTAGTTTGAATTTCGTTATGAATTTTGTTCCTGAGACGTTAGGAGCAGTCGTTAAATGCCCTTACTAATTGCTAGTCGGTGGGCATTTCAATTATTTTGCATGGTCTTTAATAGAAAAGAACAAGTATATAAGTTTTAAAGCATATGTTACAAGTGGGTAAAACGTCTGAAAAACAAAACCTAAATCAACCCCCTCCCCTTACACAACTGCCCCCTTTGACATTCATTTGAGCAAGAACAAGAAACCCCATTTGACCAAAATTGACGGCAGATGCAAACCCACCTTCAACGAATCCTTTGACACCCATTTGAGCAAGAATAAATAACCAAGATGCAGAAATGAGGATACAAATTGGCATAAGAGCCTGGATGGAGGAATCTGGAAGCAGATGCAAGCCCCTCCCATCTTCATCAACCTCTTATGGCCCCATTTTGTGAAATGTCTGTGATGTTCTTGAATTTAGGGTTTTGGTTTGAGGTTGTGTTTCATGAATTTAAGGAATAATGCAAAAGGTTTTTGATGATCTTAATTTCGTTCTTGATGTTATTGATTTTGATTTATTATTGATATTTCATTTGTTCATGGCAAGCTTCAATGGCGAAAATTATTTAAGATGTATTTATAATGAATTTATACATATTCTTTTGAATTAAATAAAATGTTGTTGACCATATATTTTCAGTTACTCTTTTTAAATGCTTTAATCACTTGTACATAAGTTTTAAACAATTGTATAACAAAAGACTTATAAAAGAATTAAAAATGACTGAAATCTCGTACGTGAGAGACACTTAACGGATGAACCTAACGACTGTAAACCACAAGGACAAAATTAGTAATGAAATAGAAACCATAGGTTAAAAATGACTGAAATCTCGTACGTGAGAGACACTTAACGGATGAACCTAACGACTGTAAACCACAAGGACAAAATTAGTAAAGAAATAGAAACCATAGGGTTATTAAGATAACTTCAAAACTCTAGGGACGAAAAATAGAGTTCCGGTAAATCATAGGGACGATTTTTTGTAACTTACTTTTGTAAATTATTGTTCAAATAATATTTAGAATGAGTTACATTATTGGTAGAAATTTTGGATCGAGTCTAACAAATGCATTAAGTATATCGATGGTCCATAACTTTTACTTTTCATTACGAATTGGGTCCGTATGTTATCATCCAAGAGTTAACCCCAATCAACAATAAATGTAGTAAATTATGGATTAGGTCCTTGTGGTTTTAATTTTTTTGGATTTGGTCTCCAAAATTTGTTTATTCCAAAATAGGCCATAGAGTTTGTATTTTCATAATGTTTTAGTCCCTACCACTAACGACCGTTAATTCTTATCCATTACACGAGGGGTAAACTGGTCCTTTCAATCCTTGTCCTTTGCTCGTTTAAATAAATAAATAATATGTGTTCTTCTCCGACCAAACCCATCTCCGATCATCTTTTATGGCCAACACATCATAATACACACAAAACTGAACTCCAAATCAACCTAAATCAAAATAAAGAGCAAATCCAAAGAAAACCCAAATCAAAATCAAATACAACCCTAAATAACCAAAACTCAAAATCAAAAACCAAAAAACCTATTAGTTATCACCATCGACCATCAATCACTAACCATTGTTCAACCCCTCCCACCACCATCGAAATCGCCACCAACCACCACTGGAAACCACCACTAACACCATCTAAACCACCACCCACCACCATTAAAACAAACACGCAAACTTCATTCAAGTATAAAAAAGATGCACAAACATAATAAACACGTACTAAATATGAATTTATTTCCAATACTCTAAACTAAATAAAAAAAAACCTTCAATCAAAAGAAAAAAAATACCCTAAACAAACACTAAAATCAAAACCCTATCTAATCTCAACTCAAAAATCACAGTTCTTGAAAATGAAAGCCATTGTTATTCAAAAAACATTAGGAACGATACACTGTTAGGTCTTGGATCGAGGATGATAGGAGTTGCTTTAGAGAGAGATGTAGCTCATGTGTATTGGATCTGTTCAATTTAGATAGAGACATAGCATATGTGTACTGTATCTGGTCAATTTGGAGAGAGAGAGAGAGAGAGAGAGAGAGGAAGAGATACACCATTGTTAGAGCAATGGTTCTTGTTATGCTTAGTCTAGTGTGAGGTAGACGAAGTTGCAGGCGAGGGTTGCCAGAGTTACAGGTCAGAAGATGCAGGAGTTATAGGAGAGGGGGTGCTTCTTTCGGTTTTTGAAGAGTTTGACTTGAGGCAATAGTGCAGCGGGGAAGAAGGGGATGTGTATAGAGTAATTACAATTTTAGATCCCTCTGGTTTTATAATTTACTAAGTCAAAAAATTAAACGCAAAGAACCAAAATGTAACAGATGGCAATAAACGGTCGTTAGTGATAGGGAGCAAATCGTTAAGAAATTAAAACTCTAAGGCTTATTTTGAAATAAACAAATTCTAGGAACCAAAACCAAAAAAATTAAAACACAGAGTGACCAAATTCGCAATTTACTATAAAAAGAGAGAAAAGTTTAGTTTTGGTCCCTAAAGTTTGCACTTTTCAATTAATATCATCCCTAAACTTCATAAACTAAGTTTTGGTCCCTCATATTTGTCAATTTCCAACAATTTGTGTCCTTCCTCCTAACTTCAGTTAACTTTTTCCATTAAGTCTTATTAAATGAAGGGTGTTATAGTCATTTTACATATTTTCTTAGTTTTCTATTAAGATTAAAAAACATATTATATATTCCATTCGTCCCAAAATAAATGTCCATGATGGAAAAAAAACACAGTTTTAGGAGTATAAATTGTTACACTTTTTAATTAACAAATGTACCATGTTACCCTTAATTGTAGAGAACAATTTTCTCCATCACATAATTAAGGGTAAAATGGGAATATGAACATGTATTTATGAAAATGAACACTTATTTTGGGACAAAACTAAAATAGTAATGTAGACAATTATTTTAGGACGAAAGGAGTAGTATGTAGGGGTGCTCATGGGTTGGATTTATCGGGTTGAAGACATTTGAACAACCCAACCCAATGCTTACGGTTTGAAAAATCTTAACCCAACTCAACCCAAACAAAAGTGCAACCCAACCCAAACCGTATGGGTTGGTCGGGTTAGTGGGTTGATCGGGTTGATACTTTGGTACATTAAAATGTTCTTCTAACCTTGAAGATGTTATTTCTCTACTCATAATTTCATTTTCATCATCAACTATTTGATATAACTTATCCATACTTCTTACATATATCATATTCAGTTAATTTTCTCAATTTACGTATATATGTTTACAGTTACTGAACATATATATGAATGAGTTATATAGAGATGTGAATAAATTGAAAAAATATGTATGTAAAGAGCATACGTGATAATGTAATTGTTTAATGTATATATTAATATAAATTCAACAATCATATTAAATCCAAGAAATAAAATGATATCGGGTTCATCGGGTTGAGTTGGGTTCAAATAATAATAATGCTATACCTACGGTTTGAAAATTTTACAACTCGATTAGACATGGGGTTGCTTCGGGTTAAGTTATTTAGCGTTGGGTTGGGTTGATCGGGTTTTTTGAGCACCCCTAGTATTATGTATATAAATATATAATATGTATGTGTRTGTGTGTKTGTGTGTGTGTATATATATATATATATATATATATATATAGAGAGAGAGAGAGAGAGAGAGAGAGAGTATTTTTTTGTCAACCAAACAAATGATGTTAACTTTACAAACTTCTTTGGACCAATCAGAAACCATCTATAGTCGTGGTTAATTCAAAAGTTAGAGACAATAATTAAAGGTACATATGTAATTTTCAGTTTTTAGTTATCTTTTAATGAATTTAATGGACCGTTACATTAAAAATTGCATGATCTTTGGGATGATAAATCATATCTTTAAAAAAAATGTTAGTAACTTACTTGGTTTTCAGTTACTGTTCATAGGGGGTTTGAAACAGATTTGAAAACATCCTTGAATTTAGCATTTTTGTTCACTTATGAACTTCAAATCCTTGAATTTAGCATTCTTGTTCACTTATGAACAAGGTTCAAATTAACATTCTTCTTCACTTAAAAAAGTGTAATAATGTTGGACACACCAAAATTAAAGGACAACATAAAAGCAAGAAAAGACATAGAAAAACGTTGCAATCGACCCAAGTTGCATATACGTAAGGAACGAAATAAAGTATTTAAAACCGAGAGTCTCTTACACATTGAACAAAGAACAAGTACGAAAGGTGTGTGGTTGGTTGAAGAAGTTGAAATTTCTAGAAGGCTATGCTTCCAACATAGTGGTATTAATAAATGTTGAAGATGGTAGTTTCTATGGCTTCAAAAGTCATGATTGTCACGTGTTCATGCAAAGATTGCTCCCTATTTCCATTAGAGGGATGGTACCGAATCTAATATGGGACGCTATCACTGAGTTGTGCACATTCTTTCGTGCAATATGCTAGAAAGAGGTCCACGTTGACGACTTGCTTCAATTGCAGACAACAATAATTAAAACTATCTGCAAGTTGGAAAGAGTCTTCCCACCGGGGTTCTTTGATTCCATGGAACACCTTGTGGTACATCCAACATGAAGCATTAGTTGGTGGTCTGGTTCAATATCAATGGATGTATCTCTACGAGAGACGTCTAGGGTCCTTAAAAAGGACGGTAAGAAACAGAGCAAGGGTAGAAGGGTCGATCGTGGAAGCATATTTGATTAACGAACTATCTACCTATTGCTCGTTGTATTTTTTTTTTTGATTAACCTGGATATCCAACCCGCTATGCAAGCCGACTAATCCCAGGACAACCACCTACTTTGCAAATAGCCCAGAGTCACCGCATTTGAACCTCCATGGCCAGAAGGAGATTTTTATTCCTCCTTGGATTTGAACCTGAGAACTCCTGGTACTTTTGACCTCCTGGTACTTTTGACCTTTTGAGCCAAGCTCAAACCAATAAGGCACCACCCTTGTATTTTAAACCAACATAGAGACGCGGCTAAATCGTGAGGCTCGGAATTTTTCCCTTGAATGTTCGTATTCTGATATGCGATTAAGCATATTTAAGACCCTGTCTCGGAAACTATATGGTAAGGCTGGAAAACACTGTCGGCTAGAAGATGGAGATCTACACAAAGATCACATATACATTTTGTTGAATTATGAAGAAGTATATCCTTTGATTACAGTGTTCGATGAAGAGGTTAAATGTAACGAGTCTTATATTGATGAAGCGAGGCTCGATAGACGAAGAAGTAAACATTTTGCGGGTTGGTCTGAGACCTACGTAAGTATATGCATATTGTAATAATTCATCCTTATTTGTTTCTACAATAAAATGTTAAAAACTACATGATTATTTGTCATTATAGGTTATGTCTGGGTATGACCCCATTACCGATCATCTAATTTTTTTGGCTTCAAGACCACTCCGTTATGTTATTCAACACCCGAGGTTTTTTGTAAATGGTTACAAGTTCCACACCCTAACTTACGGTACCTGTCGCACCACTCACAACTGTGGAGTATGCGTGAGTCTGACTACTATGGATAATTGGATGAAGTCTTAGAGATAGAATATCATGGGTATGGACTCAGCCGTTGTGCCGCCTCGATATTCAGATGCACATAGTTTGAGATAGTTAACGGCGTCCGAGTTAACCCAAAACATAATATTGTGGACATCAAACATAGAACAAGACTTCGTACAGGTGACCCGTTTATCCTAGCATCACAAGCTGAACAAGTCTATTATGTATCATATCCATCGAACTCATTAATGTATTAGTGGTCTATGGTGAAAACAAAGACAAAAGGTGTCTATGACTTAGCGTCCTGTGTAACCGAAGTACCTTCTGATGAAAATATGGATGAGGAACAATTTTTTTTCAAGAAAATGATAGAATAACATTCATAGGTACAAACAAACACGTGCATGAACCCATATGTCTTGTCACGGAGGAAGAAGACATTGAAGTTGCCAATGATGGTCGTGACAACTGGCATGTTGACGAGAGTAGTAACGAAGGAGAAGAGTTTGAAGACTCGGGGTACTAACTCAGACAACGAAGAACCTGACTTATCTGATCACTCCTCAAATGATTAAATACTAGGTTGATTTTAGTCTTAATAAACTTTGTTTGCATGTTTACTCGTCTATATGTTATCTTTGTGAATTTATTTTTTAAATATTTATTGTTTTAATAACCCCTTATTGTAGACTTGTTATAGTATGCCGCGTATTTGGCGTGGATGAGGTAAGGGAGATTCTACAGGTACTCCATCCCCATCTACTGTTACACGTAGCCGACCTACTACTATCCAACCTACTACTAGCCAACCTACACATACTCTAGGATCTAGTAATGCTTCTATACAAGCAGATGACTTTGAGTCTGCAAATGTCTGTGGCATCAATGCTTCGGAACATCTTCCAGCCAAGAGAACGATGATTGGTGTTACATCCAACGAGTAAGTGTTATATTAGCTAATTGATCAAAATTTAATTATTCTTTGGGTATCAATACTAATTCAACTCATTACATAGGTTTAACAACACCCACACGACATGTCATTTGACTCAGATTATTTGATCCATGATTGAGGGGCCATGGTGCACGTGGTTAGAAATCCCTAAAGAGGTGAAGACACAGATGTGGAGCGTTTCTAGGTTTGTAGTATTCTTTTAACTTGCTATATTTTTGCTAGTTTTATTTTGAACTTAACAAGCAACTAATCTTTTACGTATAGGGGTACTATTGTTGGGATCCAACATTGGACGCCAAAATGCTGCAAATATGGGAGACCCGGGATGCAAAAAAACTACAATGATGGTATGATTTATGCTAGGAGAAGGGCAGGCGAAAAGGCCAGAAGTCAATCGATGCTCTATGAAGAAAACGACCCTAATAGGGTTATGAATATGTTAAAGGGCTTCTACCCTAAGTGGCTCGATCCTCGTATCGGGTGCGATATGATTGATCGTTGGAACATGCCCCATTGGAAGGATGGAGTTTCTAAGACGATGCATGATAACCGGATGACCATGGTGGAAGGTGATATAACCAAACACACCAACGGATCGATCACGTTCTCCATGCATGGTGCTTGCATGGTAGGTCCTTAAAATTGATTACTTTAGTAGCTTGATTTTTAATATGATGCAATTAACACATGTTCGTATTACTTGCACCTTTGTAGAGCAAACAAAAGATGGCGTGCCACCGTGTGCTGTGGAACTTTTCGATCATACCATAAGAAGAGGTCGAGTACAGAGTCATCTTCGGGTAGCGGATCAAAAGGGGGGTACGTGACTTCGAGGTGTAGCCAGGTTGATGTAAGTTTATAATACCTATATATATATATATATATATATATATATAACTTTAAACTCTATATTGGGTTGTCGTATGTTTGGAAAACGTTATGATTGTTTAAGTTAAAATGTTAGTATATGTGTATGTGTGTGTATGTATATATATATATATATATATCTAGTTTGGGTTGTCATTTGTTGGGAAAACGTTAGGATTGTTTAAGTTAGAATGTTAATATATATAACGTCCCATTTACAGCCGTTATGCTGTCTAAATTGACTGGTAGTATTTTCAAAACCATAGGATACCTATTCAAACAATTTCACCGAAAAGTACGGTGAGGATCTCTCGACCTATCCCGTAGTTGATACCGGCTTGTGGAATGAGGCCGTTGGGGGATCCAAGAAAGGCCATCTATTTGGATTCAGGTACAATTAAGATCCCAATTTGGTCTTGACTGAGACATCCTCACAAGCAAACTTGAGTGGATCGTCTAATGTAGACAGTCAGGTGTGTACTTCTTTATCTTTTGATGTTTATTTGTTTCATTTATAATTCTTATTGGAAATTTTAACGTTTTATTGTATTTATAATCAATTAACAACTTACAGTCCCAAATTCAAGAAACGCACACTCGAGATGAGATTCAACAGGAGGTTGATGAAATTCCTCGCCAAGAAGAGTTCCGAAATAGGGAAGATGAAATCCGGAAGAAGGAGCATGTAGACATGATGAAGAAGTTTACACATTCTCAAAAGTTTCTGTCGATCCCGCTGCAATAGATTTGATATATTTTATTTATGAACTAGTGTTATCAATCGAACTTTAATTTTGTGGAAGAATTTGTCTTTGTATATTATTTCGTCCGAATAATCATATTAGGTATCTAAGACGGATTTGTGGATTGTATATTTGAATTTAATTTATATGATCTTTATATTTTAGGATTTTAGATTATGAGGTTTTTTGTTTTTTTTTTCTACACCGGCTACATTTCCAACGGATTTTTGGCAGAGAATCCGTCGGTAAATAATTAAATTTAAGCTTCATCATCGAAAATAAATTCTCTGACGGATTTCCTACTAAAAATCCGTCGGTAAATATTTTCGTATATTAAAAATAAAAAACAATTCATATTTTAAATAAAAAAAACATATTTTAAATATAATTACCGACATAAATTCCGAAATCTGTCAGAAATTTGTATTTTTATTTTTGAAATTAAAACCGATTATTATTTTAAATAAAAGATAAAAAAAAATTAGCTAATCACATTTTCTATAACTTCTAATTAACTCGAAAAGGTATAACATATTATAAAACTATTCGACGGATTTCTGGCGGGTTTTTTCAGCCAAAAAATAACAAATCCGTCGAAAATTGCATTTAGCAGCGGGGGTTTTCCAACGGCAAAATCCGTCGGAACCTTGTTTTTCCGACGGATTTTGCCGTCAGAAAAACCCCATTTCTTAGTAGTGTATATATTGAACAACTTATGAACCGTTTAACCCGTTTTCCTTTTAACCCAAAAAAAATAGTTTCACCCATTTGCTCTTATCATATAATGATCAAGTTGACTTATTTCACATAAATGGTTCAAACGCAAGACCCAAGTGGTCGTTGTTTAGAGCTTCTTTTTCATTTGAATAATAGGGTTACACTTACACTCATTGTGGTGTAACGCTACCCTTTTCATTTTTTTGCTTTGTTCAATACGTTTTCCAACATTATGCATTTCATCAAGTGGTGTTTGGTAGGAATGAAAAGGAATCAGAAAAATGGAATGTGTAACAGTTTTTTGATGGTTGATTACTACTGAAAATGGAAATAAAAGACAACTGAAAATTCTTTCCTGTTACTATAAACTATTACGATTTCCCATAAAATGAAAAGAGGCAAAGAAAACATTGAAAACGGAAAGAATACGATTTTGTTCATATCTTCAATATGCACTAGGAGACGTACAAAACACATACATAATTAAATACTCAAGGTCACGATGTGCAAATCACATTCTTTTCCATAAAAATTTCCAGGTCGATTCTTTATTCGTACCAAATGATAGAAAGAGATTCATTTCTTATATTAATTTTCATTTATTATAAGAAAATAGGTCAGTCTGTTAAATTTGGGTTATTGTTCTATTCAGAAAGCATGTTTTCGATTACCATTAGACCCTCCGCACAAAAAGTCCCTTCTCATACACTCAAGTAAATGGAGAACCGGAGTTGGGACACAGAATAAGGAGAAATAATAGAAAGATAGACTACTAAGAATTTATTTGATCAACGTTAGTCTTCTGTCAAAAGATATCGTTCTAGATTTCCAAGCCGATAACTTATTTATGAACTTCTCAACGATCGAGTTCCATCTTTCGACCTTATATATTTGCCAATTGGGTTTCCTGGGTAAGTGAGCAGAAGCCTTCCCTAGCAACAGTTAAGTCTCCCCATCATATTTATCATATTCTGATAATTTCATTCGTTGAAAAAAGATATTGTCATCTGTATATTGGAGGTGAGTAACAGATAACAATAAATAAATAAAAATACGATTTACAAAACCTAAAAATAGTATCGGACTTTATATAAAAATATATTTATTATGTTTCAAATTATGAGTAAATTATTATTTTTTAATTAAATTAATTTAAGAGTTAAATGCAAATTTGGTCCCTGTAATTTACATAAATTAACGATTAAGATCCTTGAAAAAAAAATTAGTAAAAAAAATTCTTACCGTTTCAGTTTTATAATGGATATAATTTATACTATATTATAAAACATTTGACAAAAACTCTTAAAAACCTTTTTTTTATACATGAAGTATTGTATATTGAAGAATATTACTTAAAATTCAAGATTACAAGTAAATTATACATAAGTACAACTTATTAAAGCTTCATGTTTGAATTGTAATTAACTGCGGATAAACATAATCAAATAGAAGATAAACATCTCTTTTTAAAATATAAAAAATCTAAAATATAATTAAGATAATTATCGAGTTCTAACAAAATAATTAATTATTATCTTTATAAGAAAATTATATTATTAAACCAAATATAAATTATTTCGTTATTGAATCTAAATTAAATTATAATAAAAAAAATTGAATTAAAAAATTACACAAAAAATATGAATTTTAAATAGTTAATTTGATACTATTATCGATATATTTTTATCAAATTTGTATGATATCTTCAAATTTATATTTTATTCAAAAATAAAAATATCATCGCTTTTTCAAAATCACATAAGACCATATTATAACATCGACTGAAATAAAGAATAAAATAAAATATTCAATGACTTCGTGAGTTAGAGTGGTGTTAGCCGTTAGTGAGAGAGGTAGTTTAGTTCATTAACCCTTTCTCTCCGTTGACTTTCATTTTTATATCATATTTGGTCCCTTCATCAACTTTCATTTTAATAATATACTCCCTCTACTTTAAATTTTGTTACAGACTTATCTATCCCTTTACTTTTAATTTTGTAACATATTTGGTCCCTCGACTTTAATTTATATACAAATAATTATTATTGTTAAATAGATATGAAAATATAAGTATATGTCAAACATATAAAAATGCTATAATTTAGCACTAATACGTTTAAGATTATTAGTGTTATTACGGTGAATAGCAAAAATTTAACACTATCTTTAGTAATTTCGAGTGGAAATTGATAAAATAACTATACAAATCTACAAATCATTTTATAAGCAACCATTTTAATCACTCTTTACATAGACCGTAACTTTATTCAATTAATATTTACATAATTTATGTTGGTAAACGGCCCAATAGGGTTTGCATTTGATTCTAGTACTTAAAGCTGTAATAATTGTTTTTCATGACATTAAATATTTGACAAATTATGACTATTTGATTAAATACCATATTTACAAACACTCAATAATATATATATATATATATATATATATTGAGAGAGAGAGAGAGAGAGGGGGCTCATAAGGGAGAACTGACTAGTTTGTGGTAACTGTGAGATCTAATTTCAACCACAAATCAATAGATAAATTAAAAAACTTGTAATTTTGAATTAAAATTTTAATGCAAGGACATTTTAAGTATTTTCTCTCCTCTCTTCTCTCTTCTCTCTCTGTCCACCGTCCTCCTTCCTCCGACCACCGTTCTCCGGTGATACTACTGTGATACCTAAAAATATTGACTTTGTTAAACAAAAAATACAGTGTGATACCCAAGCACATATAAGATGCATTGCGATACCACTGCGTTACATCTTCGATCGACCACACAAACGACCTCAGTGTGATACTCAAGCACATATAAGATGCATTGTGATACCACACCGGAGGATGATGGCTGTAGGACGGAGAACGGGGGACGGAGAGAGAAGAGAGGAGAGTTTTAAAATACCTAAAATGTCCTTGCTTTAAAAATTTAATTTAAAATTACCAAATTATAAATTTTCTAATTTATCTATTGATTTGTGGTTGAGATTGGACCTCACGGTTATCACAAACTAATTAGTTCTCATTTAATTAGACATCTCTCTCTCTCTCTCTCTCTATATATATATATATATATATATATAAACAACTTTATGATAATATTTAATGATTAAATTTATTATAATTAACATGAGACTAATTATTAACTCCCAAATCATATAATAATAATAACTATATAGAAAAGTTATTTACTCACCAAAAAAAAAAAAAAATTTGCAACTTGAAATTAAGATAAAAAAATTGCATTTAAAATTTAGATCGATACTATTTTTTAGTGTCTTTTTAATCGGAAGATTTATATGAAAAAGTAAAAATGTTGAACAATTATTAACTACTAAATGTATCTGATACAATAAATATTGTTAAAATAACTTTTTTGTGCTTAGAAGCAGTAAATTAATATTTCATACTTTATTATAAAATTATTTTAAGAAACCTAAAGTAGATAGACCATTTTCAAACGGAACTGCTAAAGATGACATTAGTGTTAAATTTTAGCACTCAGTTTTTTACTATTCACTATAATAACACTAATAATCATTTAATTATAATCATTTTTAGTGTATATTAATTAGTTTAAGTAATTTAGTTAATTTATATTTTTATTTATTTAATTATAATACATTTTCGTGTATATTAATTAAAAATGAGGGACCAAATCTATTATAAAATTGAAAGTAGAGGGAGGGATTAAATTTGTTACACAAATGAAAGTTGATGAAGGGACCAAATGTGTTATAAAAATAAAAGTAGATGGAGAGGAAGGGTTAATGTACTAAACTACCCATTAGTAACGCCATTTTAATTGGCGTTGTTCTTAGAACTTAGAAGGGACCATATCTGTCATAAAAAGGAAACCATAGGGATGATTCTTCATTAAAAATTCTTTTCAAACACTTTATTCGTTAATTTATGTAAATCACAGGGACCAAATTTGCAATTTTTGATTTTTATGGACACAAGGTTTAAACCGAAGCCAAGTTATGAAACAAAAGTTGGAGGGAGAGTTGATGATTGTAGGAGCAATGGCATGCCTTGGAAGCAAAGAGTGCATAAAGTGGAACAAACCAAATGAATCTGTCTCAACTTTTGTCCCATCCACCCTTAAAATACTTTGATTGTTTTCAATTTTATTTCAAAGGGTAATTCAGTCATATATATATATAGAGATAAGTTATTATACAACTCTTTACATTTGCACAACCAATACAACTCAATCTTAACAGTCCATTTAATTTGATAATATGTAATTTAATAGAAATTTTGATTGTTTTCTAATATAAAGTATTGATCATAATTAATGAACCTTATTTATCTTTCACAAATATTTAAATCATAATAAATGAACTCTCATCATTTCCATAAATATTTCAATTTTTTGGGTTGAATTGGTTATACAAATGTAATGGGTTGCATTTGAAACAAACTCTCTCTTTCCCTCTCTATATATATGTCAATATTCAATTGAAGGATGCTCTTTTGGGTTTGTTTACAAATTCTAGTTAAATATAATAAAAAGTATAAATGAATCAAATTTGAACAGTGAAATGGTATCATGGATATTACGTCACTTCATAAACGTACACGTAACGATAAAATTGTAAGAGTCATATGTATGTTAGCATAGGATGTTACCAGAACAAATTTTTTGATATGAATCTCAAGCATTTAGCGTTAATGCTTCTTCTTTACTTAATTGTCCTGTTTAGGCCTTGATTGTTTTGAATTTAATTTTGTATATCGTTATTAATCTGGCATACCTTTCATGAGACTGTACTAGATTGAGCAGTTTCTTTGTAATAACCCAAAAAAAAAGGAAAGGAATTGGTAGTCGTTAAATTTCAAGAACTTAAAGTGTAAATGCAATCAAAGTGAAGGGTTTAGACCCTAAAATTAAATGCAATTTAATGAAAGGAAACTCAATGGTCATGAAACCTACGACCATTTATTATGGCTTATCGTTTCATATTCCGTGAAACCGCCGATGGTGCTTAGTATAAAATGGGAGTTTGTAGCTTCATGTGTAGTTTGGGGTCAAGAAGGAGAACTATTGTGAAAAAAAGGGCGATGGTGAACGCTGTAATGAGAGTTGACGGTGCTCTACATCGTAGCTAGTTTGGCACCAATCAGGGAGACGCTAGCCACTTCAAGGATCGGTTTGGGCTACGCCATGTATTGTGAGTTACACGTGATTTATTTTTAAAATGGTTGCATGCCTTATTATCCACAAGTTGTTTGAAGTTTCTCGAGATTTTTGATATGTTATATATGCGTGAAATGTTCGATATTTTTATAATATGTGTTTTGAGTATTTGTGTGTCAATGGGGATGTACTACAATATGATTTTGTAAAGACGAGCATGCTTTGTGAGCTTGTCTAAGTCGTAAGTGCGGACATGCTGTGTGAAGTAGACATCTCCCATGACGCTGTTGCTTTGTGATGTAGACACGCACTATAATATAGTTATTTTGTGAAAAATATTACTCTCATCAAGGCATGCTAAATTTATGAAATTTCGTGAAAATTGTTTATTGTAAAAGTTGTTGTTATGCATGAAAACCGTGGATTCACTGGGCCTAAGGCTCACCCAAAACTCTTTATAACTTTTTTCATCCAGGCGGCTATTTGAGTGGAATGAAAAGTGCAATAAAGAGAGATAAGGATTAGCTCCAAAGAAAGATATGTGCAGATCAATACATTGTTATATAGAGCAAAGTTATGCTCCTCAATATTGCAATCTAGATGGTGATATAATTTGTAAGAGTAGAAATTTTATTTTCGCTGCAATGTAAGTGTTTGATCTTGGGATACTAGTTTTGATATATTTAAGTATTCGAAATTTTGGGATGTTACATTCTTGATCGATAACATTAATTTATATAAATTTTACGCTCTACTGGAAAGTGCTATGTGGCATAAAGCCTAAACCTTAAAGAAAATATGGATTTTAAGAAGTTCTTGAAACATTTATTCTTAGTTGCAACAACAATGGACACTGTATTTAAAAAAAATACTTAAAGGTTGATTACATCATTCATTAAACTTGTGTTTTACTGACTGTAATTATATGATATGAGACACCTGGCAATTACAGATAAATTGAAACATAAGAGTTTTTCTAACACGTAAGGTGTACAGAAATGAAAACTCAAATATAAAGAATAGCAAAAGGAAACGACGGTTTCAGATTTATCAGCTTCTATCCGTCATCCAGTTTGAATGTCGCTAAAGTTTCACTTTGAAAATTCTGTATATTTTTATTAGTAAGCACACATATACATACATACGATCAAACAAGATGCATAAGGGACAACTTGTATACAAGAAACCGAATATGCTTATTAAGATATGTTAGCAACACTGACGAAAAGTCACATATTTTTAAATAGACCATGAAGCCCACCGCCGGCATTCTTGGTTTCGTAATCCTAATTCTCACCACTTCTGTTTCGTTGCATATGCATAGTCGTTGTCCGGTCCTAATTTGGATTTAAACAAAAAATACATGAACGGATCTTGATTGTTGGATATGTACAAAAACACATACGTTATTCACAGAGCTTAACGGTAACATGTACAGACGTGACATATTAATTAGTGTGTGCAAGCGTGTTTAGAAGGGGAACTTACGTGGACTTATGCACTTTTATGCCATGAAAATTGTCTCCGCATTTTTTATGGGTTGTTTCTTGAAAAATAAATATTTTAAAATAATACAGTTAAAAGTTATTTATTATCTTGTAATTATTGTTACAAAAGTTGATGTTAATAATTTTAATTTGTAAATACATCAACTTAATTATGTTTATTGAAAGATGTATATTTTAAATATTCAATTAATAATCAGATATTTTATTTATATTGTATGTTAAAAAATTAATATTTTAATTTCCATTGAAGCATATCTTGTATTTATTATCATGATTGTAAAACAAATTGTCGTTGCATAAAATAAGGATGTGGTGGTGGCAACAGAAGGTTAAAAAGGAGGTTTGCTAAGGGGCTGTTTATCAAATGCTTATATGGGTAAGCGTTTATCAAGTTACATTACCTTATCGGATGAATACGATAAGCATCAAGAATCTTACCCGTTAAGAGCGAAGACAAGGATCGAGAGTCTTACCCGGTAAGTGATGACGACGATTCTTACTATGGTTAGCGCTTAACGGGTAAGTTATTACATACAATGTCGTTTTGTCGGACTCAAATCTTACCAGGTAAGTAAACGATAATGTTGAATTTTATCCGGTAAGCGCTTACCGGGTAAGCGTTTAGCACTACTAGAAAAGTCAGCATTTCCGGCGCCGATTTCCGGCGGATTGATCCGCCGGTAATTTTCCGGCGGATTTCCGGCGGCGTTCCGGCGGACGCTAAAAAAGTCAACATTTTATTGACTTTCAACAATTTCCGGCGGATTTCCGACGGATTTCTTAATTACTCAGATTAATCTTGAAATTACA
>NC_037532.1:30076244-30084985 GCF_001531365.2 Cynara cardunculus var. scolymus | reverse complement strand
TTGTAAATGATGTTATTTTCATCGTGAACAGTTGAATCATGAACTTATAAATTTCCATGGTTCATGTAAGTTAATGGTGTTATCAATGAATTGGAACTATGAATTACTTACCTGTTGCGGCTCGTGTTTCCGCTTTAGCGGGGTGTGACAAAATAAGTTGTGGGTAGATGATGGGAAGTTTAGAAAGAAGGAACAAAGGAAGTGTTGATGATGGGAGATTGGTTTTGCTATTTATGACGTAAAACATTTTTTGGTCTTAAAATGATGAAACGGCTGATCTATGAGATCAGCCGTTTTGTAAAGGTTTTAGATTAATAATTAAGATTTTAAAATATGTTTTTATGTGAAAAATTTGTTGATGAATACATTTTTTCACCTTTATTATGTTGGATTCAGTATTTTTCATAAAAGTTGTGGGAAGAAAAATTAATGTTAGGTTCTCGAATTCTTGTTATGTTATCCAACTTTGTACTGAAAATTTGTAATAACACATTGTAAGTGTTGGTTTTAGAATGATAATGACTAACACAAAAAGTGTTTGTAGAAGGGAGCTGGATTTGAATACAAATACAACAGATTTTCATTTTTCAATACAGATTTGTTGCAGAAGCCAGTAAGGTAAGACCTGATCCTAAATAATATAGATGATAACAAAACTATAAAACATTAGGATCAAATATGTGATACCATTTATGTGGGATAATCCAGATATATCCTTATTCGAGATGCTTGTAAGTAAGAAATTATAGCCATACATGTTAAAAGTTAACGACCCAAGATTAGGAAACAATATGATCAATCTTTAATTCTATAAACGTATTTTTTCTCTTTTCTTTATTTACTTTTTGTTTACCGATAAGCAAGTCTTGGCTTTATCATTAAGACACGTCTTTTTTTGCATAAAATAGAAAAAGGGCACGTGAATTGATAGAAAACTCGACTTATAAGTGATTAGGTCCCGACATTTTGGGCAAATTAAACAACCAAATCATAAGTATATCGGTTTCATGTGCTCATGTAGATACCCATGATCATTACTTATAACTTATTATCTATCAGATGGAACATAAATACGGTTATAAATATTTTTATAGAACATGTCAATCATTTAAAAGTCCCACATAAATTAGGTTATAAACATTACTTTATYCTTTTAGCTTTTTTGGTTATATATGATTAAAATAAAACTTTATTAATATTGATTTTATAATATTTTCATAAAATATTAATTGCACATATATATTTTAGGGTAAGTTGACATTCAAATATTCATGTGAATGTTGGTCAGGCATATTCAATCAAGGATTGTATTTATCGCATTGATTTTTACGATGACTAGATATTCCATATATTGCAGCAAGATATATTTTAATTTTCATGTTTCGTTTTTTTTTTGTCTTGGTTGATGACTTGATGTTGTAATACAATTTTATTTGATTTTGAGAAATAATATTTTTATTTTTGAATAAAATATAAATATGAAGATATATCATAAAAAATGAAAAAAAATATTGATATTGGTATCAAAATGACTATTTAAAATTTCTTTTTTTTTTGTGTATTTCTTTAATTTGTTTTTTTGGTTTAATAATATAATTTTTTATAAAAATAATAATTAAGTATTTTGTTAGAACTCAATGATTATCCTAATTATATTTTAAATTTTTTATATTTAAATGAGATGTTTGTCTTATATTTGATTATGTTTATCTGCAGTTAGTTATACGAATTCAAACATTAAGCTTCAAGAAGTTGTACTTACGTACAATTTACTTGTAATCTTGAATTGTAAGTAATATGCATCAATAAACAGTAATTTATGCATAAAAAATTGTTTTTAAGAGTTTTTATCGAATGCTTTATAATATAGTATAGATTAATGTTTTAAACGTTACTATTATTATTTAAGCATAAATTTTGAAGTGTTATTGGTTTTTATATATGATCTTTGTAAAAGTTAGTTTTATTTTCAAAATTTTTTATTATAAATATAGTCAGATTTAAATTTTATTCTTAGGTAATATCAATCTCGTTTTGAAGTAGTAGAAGCGGTGGTGGTAGCAACAATAGTAACAGTGACATTAACAATAGCAGTGATGGTAATAGTTCGTGGTACTGGTGGTGGTCGTGGTGATAGTAGCAACGATAATGGTAGCAACGGTAATGATGGTGATGTCGATAGTGGTGGTGGTGGCAATGGTACTGGTTGTGGTGGTTGCATTGCAACCATTGTAGTAGTTGCGTAGTGGTGATCGATGATACAGGTTTATAGTGTCGTTGGGCAGTGTGAGGGTACAATTATGGCGGTCACATTCATAATAGCTTGGATAATGTCAAATCTTTCGAAAAGTTCTTGAGAAAAGTCTTTCTTTCGATTCCAAAAACCATGCTACAAGCAACGAGAATATCTACAGTTTTTGGGTTGTGGCCACTACTTTTCCACCAGATAAAACGAACACTTCTTTAAACGAAGCAGACATATAAATCTTTAACTTTTGAAATATTACCATTTGAAAGACGTTCTTTATTACCATGGTGTCGTTTGGATAAAGAATCCACTTTTATTGGATCACAAGGTATCCGTGTTCCTTTTCAATCGTCTTTTACAAAGAAATGTTTCTTAATGCATTGTGGTCTCCAACTTTCTTTAGTTTTTCCTAATACAGAAAAGAAGATAATATCATATCTAACTTTACATATTTATTTATTTCACTGCTTTTTAATGGGGTTTTCATTTATTTGTGATTTCAGGTAGACCACGTTCAAGGAATGAAGTCTCAAAGACCTAAACATTGGTGGTTGTGGAAGAGCGAAAAAACGACACTTTAAAGGTATTTTGTCATTATCCATATGCGTTCAATTCAAGTTTATCTGAAAACGTATAGTAATTTTTTATCAGTCTCGTCTTTGAGTAGATAACTGACGCCGTATTCTTCAGTGCTTTTATAATCCTACATTTGTTCCATTTCATATCTTATTCGTTTATAGAAATACCAGAGTTTGATTGTGATTCGTGGACTTATAAAGTAGAAGCAATTAAGATACGACGTATTGTCTTTCAAAATAAAATAAACGAATGCAAGACGTCCAATGACGACATTTTAATTTATATAAAAAATAAAAGGGGATTTGTATTAATATGGAAACAACTTTGAGTTCATTCGTATTTTTGGGGAATCAAGTTTCCAGACCTTTTTTTTCTTATTAACCTAGATATCCAACCCGCTATGCGAGCCGACTAATCTCAGGTGACCACCAGCTTTGCAGATAGCCCGGAATCACCGCATTTGAATCTCTGTAGCCACAAGAAGATTTTTATTCCTCATTGGATTTGAACCTGGGACCTCCTGGTACTTTTGACCTTTGGAGTCAAGCTCAAACCAATCAGGCTCCACCCTTGTGGTTAAACCTGTGACCTCCTGGTACTTTATTTTTAGGCGTCGAATTAAACTTTACAAACAATTAAGGGTCTTGACTAGAGGTGTTCAGGAGCTACTCGAGCTTACTCATCTCGAGTTCAAGTCGATTTGAACACAAAACAAATTACGTTTAATTAACAAGTTGACCCGTAACACCAATATTCAACTTTAATCGTTCAAAAACTCTACTAAGTCGAGTCATATGAACATAAATGTTTTTTAATCGAACATTTTCGTATGTGCATAAAATACAATCAAAATATCGAGCTTGAGCCGAGAAACAAGTTTACAATTCTTTGATTTGAGCCCATAAATGAAGCATGAGGTTATAATATGTAACTCAAAATTGTTAAACGGGCATTAAGCTCGAGCTTGAATATGGGAAAAATATTTTCAGCTCGAGTCAATATGAAATTAAGATCAACCCTAATACTGTTTTTTTGAGTCTAGCCCAAAGAACCTGTTAACTTGACTCGCTAACATCCTAGGCTAGATGACCTCTTTTGCAGGAATTAGTTGATCATGTTGATATGATAATGACATGGTCCAATAATTCCAACTTGACGTGACTTATTTTTAGATTGTTGATGCTGCGATGAGGTTGACATTTTCTTGCAGATGGATTTAGTGAAAAATGTCCATTTCATCGGTATGCCATTCGATTAAAAATAAAAGATGTCAACTCGGAATTACCATGTCATTCTTATTGCCGCGTCAACAAAATCAACCGATTACTTGTTAAAAAAAGTCAGCAAGACCCTTACTTGTTCGTAAAATTTAATATTAAGTCATTGTCTTGCTCTTACCGCGTATAATTCTTGGTACTTACTATATTCATCAGGTGAGGTAATGTAACTCGATAAACGCTTACCTGGATAAACGTTTAAAGTTAAGATTTTTAAAATTTGATTCCCAAAAGTAAAAATGAACTCCTAGTTGGTTAAAATTTGCTACAACATACAAAAAATTAATTATTTAATTTAAATATTTATGCATATGTATAAAAAGGAATAAAATTACTTCAAATTATATATTCTCTTTGAAAATAAGTACAACTTGTCTGCATCCTTTTTAATAAAACGAACATTTGAATCSAACGATAAAATCGATCAGAGTAACTTTGTATTACATAATTACTTATTTGTCTGATCGAAATGATCGATGAAATGGAACGACGACAAAAATCACATGAATTATGCCAATCAAGGTTATATATTAAGGGGTTGTTTGTTTACCTCTTAATAGTTCCATTAAGAGACATCATTTGAATCGTTAAAAGGTAAATCTTGTTTGGCAAAAAAAAGTCTGCCTCTTAATGGTTCTAAAATCATCTGAATGATTTTGTATCAGATGATTTTGTATCATGGGTCTCTCTTAACCATTTAGCACCCTAATTCATTGTAAACAATTATCAAATAATTATACTTCATTTTACATTATATCATCATAGCCTTTTAATCATTCTGACCACTTAATCATTTTGAATTAAACCAGTCAGCAACTGCCAAACAACCCATTAAGCTTATTGTTAACTCTTATATTCATCTGAGTTCCTTATATATAAAAAGGAAAAACGCACAAAAATAAATAAATAGTGGTATTAATTACTTAAATACTACTCACATATAATTGTAGTTGCCAAATTTTAAATCATGTAGAAGTTTAATACACAATTTAAGCAATCGAAAGTTTCATTGATTAATTAGCGACGGATTTAAATGTGTAATTCGTTACAAAAGTTAAAATATATTTATTTGTGGTATTAGGAACGGATTTTGGGATCGTTGGTATAATTTCGTTGCTATTGGTAGTGATTTTAGTAGCGAGTCCTGTTGCACCTCAAAGAAACTCGAGTATACAAACACTAAGTATATGAGAGGGTTCAAATGAGAAGCCTCACAAATTTTGAAAAGGTGAGAAAAAATCTCAACCATTCATTAGATGGATTTTTCACAAATTTTGAAAATGGACCCCGTCGTTTAGGGGCTTCGCCCTTTAAATCAAAATAAACTCAAACAAGTGTGCATTCCGCACCTTCCTTACTTGTTCGATATTTATCATGATTACATTGATCAACAAATTAATCTCATTACACTTAAATGATATTAGTGATACAAATCACCAACAACTTCGTTCTAATAATTTATTGTAACACTATTGTATAAGACGTAAGATTGTTGGTCTTAAAACTTAAATGCGTTGTTACGCTAAAAGTTGGTATGTTTTTTTTTTTCGTGTTTCGCTTTAGGAATCATTTGCTACCGTCGAATATGGASCGTGTTAGTTTCGATGGCTTTCTAACTTTTAAGAGAAAGTAGCCTTGGTTTCCCTTTTTTTGCATTATTGATTTGTATCCCAATTATACAAGTTTTTCAACACTCAATTTGTATACTATTAACATCGTATTCCCTTTTCAGCTTTATTTCCCTTTTAAGTAACAACGATGGCCTTCGGTTTTGCTTGCAGGATCATTGATGGCATGAAGTTGACACTGGAGTGCTTAGACCACTTTTAGTCTAAAGCAAAGATGCTGACGGTGAGCGAAAGAACGGTACGGAATTGACTGATCTAGAACGAGTTTCGACCGGGTAACGGACGAGATGAAGTCATGCTTAGAAGAGTTGTACTATTTGAAGTGGGACTTGTAAATCCTTATTCCCAATTGCCTTGAACACATTTTGATTGATGAGAGCATATACTTATTATGGCTGTCAACAACCCAGATAGAAGTGCAACTTTTTGGCTTTTATAGAGTGTCTTCATCTTGAAAAGAATTGTAAAGTTCGTATCTTTTAAAAAGATTTGGAATCTTTGATCTGTTTATTTTTGAGCAAATTGTATGAAAAGGTAACGTATTTTAATTTGATTTTTGTTTTGGGTAACGTACATTCAAAACTTTTATTTTGGTACCTAAGATATAAAATTTTAAACATTTAAGTACCTGAATAACCTAAAGCATTAACCGGTTACCATGCTGATGAAATGAGTGATGTGATATCCAATTCAATATTATTTGCTATTCAATCCAATATCATCCCATCATTCGCCACATCAGCATGATAACTGGTTAATGTTTTAAACAGTTGCCCGAGTACTTAAATGTTTAAAATTTTATATCTTAGGTACCAAATCTTATGAAGTCCCATGAAATATCAAGTATCCTATGGGCTTTCTAAATTCTTCGGTTGTGGGATTTTGTTGGAATCCCGAGATTTTTCAAATCCAAACTTTTTCTTTCAAACCTAGTATACGCTTGTAATAGAATTCAATTCCAAATCCTATTAAATCTCACAAACCAAATAAGCCCTCTGTTTTTATTTTGTATAATGCTATATAATATCTGATTGGCATCCCTCATAAGTTTTATATCTAACTAGTGGATGTCAAGTTGTGTTAAAATTCTGGATTATCTTGAAAAATCATTGAATTTGGTAATATATATATATATATATATATATATATATATATATATTATATAATGAAATATTTGATAAACTAATTAAAAAGAATTAGTATTACGCTGCATAAAAATTAAGGAAACTATGTTTTATATTTGTTGTAAGATAAATGTGTCATCGTGTAAAAGATATGATGATAGAGATAGATATATTAGAGTTAGATCATAAGTGAAATGTCTCGTAGTTATCTACTTGTAATACATCCCTATAGAAAGGTCTTATGATTAATGAGAATTTACATATTCTTTCTCTATATACTATTGTTGTTCTTTTTCAGTTATTCTATAACAGTAGTTTGATTACTTTTTTTTTCTCCTTCCTTTTATAAGGTAGTATTTGATTTTTTAAAATCTTTTTAAGTCACATCTTGAAAAATGTTGTGACCTTGTCGTGACTTCTAAAGGTTGAAGCTTAATTTTATCGAGAGCGGCAGATCTGTAAATTCAGGTGACTGGGGGCCTAGGTATATAAAAAAACCAGAAACCGAATAATTCACTTGAACCAAAACAATTTTGGGTTATTCGGTTTGCGTATTAAACGGTTCAGTTAACCAAATAAGGTAAGTTTCTGTGTCGATTTTTTTTTACCGTAATAGAATAGCAAACTATACTATTATTTTATATAATTTTTTTATAGATGAATTGATTTTAAACATATACAAAGTTAACATTAGGTGAATTGATTAATTACTTAACTAAAAGAACAAGATTTGTTTTTTGATTAACCTGGATATCCAACCCGCTATGCGAGCCGATTAATCCCAGAACAATCACCTGCTTTACAGATAGCTCAAAGTCATCGCATTTGAACCTCCGTGGCCACAAAGAGATTTTTATTCCTCCTTGGATTTGAACTTAAGACCTACTAGTACTTTTGACCTTTGGAGTCAAGCTCAAACCAATCAGACACCACCCTTGTGGTTTAAAAGAACAAGAAATTGAGATATATTTAACAAAACCATCAACCAATGTCAACATTATAACACAATTGCAACAACTTACAGTAACAAAACAATCAATGTGCGAAAAAACAATTATCAAATAAAGGAGTGGAGGGATTCGTTAAAAATGGATTGGTTCACTAAAAGAAACTAATCACCTGAGAAAAAAGAAATAACACCTTTTTTCCTGGATTGTATATTTTAAAATTTTAAACCTTTTTCTCGTAAATTGTAAATGATCGAAATATTCTTATTGATTAAATTTAATTAGAAAAAATTAAAATTTTTTATTGGTTGGAATTTGTTTACACGATTTCTTAGAAATGCAAGGATTTCATTTGAACGTACCCTTATATATATATATATATATATATATAATCTTGAAGATTGTAATCTGCTCCAGAATCTTGAAGATTATAAGGAGTAAAAGAAAAAATGCATCAAATCATGAGTGAAATAATAGAATTAATTTACATGAAACATGTTTCATGAAGGTGAAACTGGTTCATGACGTAATTGAACAATGAGTGATGAACTGCTTAAATGGTGAAACCCGTTTCAATGATGGTGTAGGTGATCCATTCAATAGATGAAATGAAAAATGAAACGGGTGTATAATGTAGGCGTTTCGTCATGAAATAATTGTAAGATGAAAAATAAATTAGTTTCATTAATAATAATAAATGTTAACGTAAAAATAATAAATTACTTTACAAAAAATAGATTAGTTTCATAAATAATATGATATACATGATATGGTTTCCTTGAATAAATGAATATTTGGTTTTACCCTTTTGCCTTTATCGGTATTATAAAATGTATTTTTTATTTTTTTATTTTTAATTTTCCTAAATAACCTAGATTAATCTTAACCATTGATCAAGAAAATGAATGAGTGAGATTGGTTTACACAGTTTACAAAAA
>NC_037532.1:30074285-30075733 GCF_001531365.2 Cynara cardunculus var. scolymus | reverse complement strand
ATATCCTTGCATTAATATTTTAATTCAAAATTGCCAAAATTATAAATTTCCTAATTTATCTATTGATTTGTGGTTAATATTGGTTCTCACAGTTACCACAAACTAATTAGTTCTCATTTGATTTGACCCATATATATATATATATATATATATATATATATAATTACCTATTTAAATGTCTAATTAAAATTTAAAAATATTATTTTTTTAAACAAATACAATTGTAAGATTAGGGTTCTAAAATATCTGTCGCAATATCAATCGTTGGGTGCCGTGACTCATGGTTAATATCGATATTATGTTAGACTTATAGGACGTCATGGTATGACATGCGATTTTATAAGCCACTCCTTGAAAAACGTCATGATATCGTCGTGACTTCTAAGGGTTGAAGCTTAACCTTATCGATAGATGCAGATGCGTAAATTCAGGTGACTGGGGCCTAGGGGGATTAAAAAGATCAGAAACCGAATAATCCACTTGAACCAAAACGGTTTTGGGTTATTCAATTTGCGTGTTAAACGGTTAAGTTAACCAAATAAGATAAGTTTCTGGGTCGATTTTTTTTACCGTTATAGAATAGCAAACTATACTATTATTTTATATAATTTTCTTATAGATGAATTGATTTTAAACATATACAAAGTTAACATTAGGTGAATTGATTAATTACTTAACTAAAAGAACAAGATTTTTTTTTGATTAACCTGGATATCCAATCCGCTATGCGACCCGACTAATCATAGGACAACCACCTTCTTTACAGATAGCTAAAAGTCACCGCATTTGAACCTCCGTAGCCACAAAATGGATTTTTATTCCTTCTTGTATTTGAACTGAAGACCTCCTAGTACTTTTGACCTTTGGAGTCAAGCTCAAACCAATCAGACACCACATTTGTGGTTTAAAAGAACAAAAAATTGAGATATATTTAACAAAACCATCAACCAATATCAACATTGTAACACAATTGCAACAACTTAAAGTAACAAAACAATCAATGTGAAAAAAACAATCATCAAATAAAGGAGTGGAGGGATTCGTTAAAAATGGATTGGTCCACTAAAAGAAACTAATCACCTGAGAATAAAGAAAGAACACCTTTTTTCCTAGATTGTATATTTTAAAATTTTAAACCTTTTTTCCTAAATTGTAAATGACCGAAATATTTTTATTGATTAAATTTAATTAGAAAAAAATTGAATTTTTTTATTGGTTGAAATTGGTTTACACGATTTTTTAGAAATGCAAGATTTTCATTTGAACGTGCCCTTTATATATATAATCTTGAAGATTGTAATTTGCTCCAGAATCTTGAAGATTATAAAGAGTAAATGAAAGAATGCATCAAATCAATGAGTGAAATAAAAAAAAATTAATTTACATGAAACAGGTTTCATGAAGATGAAACTGGTTCATGGCGTAATTGAACAATGAGTGGTGAACTG
>NC_037532.1:30070619-30073825 GCF_001531365.2 Cynara cardunculus var. scolymus | reverse complement strand
ATATATATATATATATATATATATAATTACCTATTTAAATGTCTAATTAAAATTTAAAAATATTGTTTTTTTAAACAAATACAATTGTAAGATTAGGGTTCTAAAATATCTGTCGCAATATCAGTCGTTGGGTGCCGTGACTCAAGGTTAATATCGATGTTATGTTAGACTTATGGGACGTCATAGTATGACATGCGATTTTATAAGCCACTCCTTGAAAAACGTCATGATATCGTCGTGACTTCTAAGGGTTGAAGCTTAACCTTATCGATAGTGGCAGATGCGTAAATTCAGGTGACTGAGGCCTAGGGGTATAAAAAAATCAGAAACCGAATAATCCACTTGAACCAAAACGGTTTTGGGTTATTCAATTTGCGTGTTAAACGGTTCAGTTAACCAAATAAGATAAGTTTCTGTGTCGATTTTTTTTACCGTAATAGAATAGCAAACTATACTATTATTTTATATAATTTTCTTATAGATGAATTGATTTTAAACATATACAAAGTTAACATTAGGTGAATTGATTAATTACTTAACTAAAAGAACATATTTGTTTTTTGATTAACCTAGATATCCAACCCGCTATGCGAGCCGACTAATCCTAGGACAACCACCTGCTTTACAGATAGTTCAAAGTCACCACATTTGAACCTCCATGGCCACAAAGGGATTTTTATTCCTCCTTGGATTTGAACTTAAGACCTCCTAGTACTTTTGACCTTCGGAGTCAAGCTCAAACCAATCAGACACCACTCTTGTGGTTTAAAAGAACAAGAAATTGAGATATATTTAACAAAACCATCAACCAATGTTAACATTGTAACACAATTACAACAACTTAAAGTTGCAAAACAATCAATATACGAACAAACAATTATCAAATAAAGGAGTGGAGGGATTCGTTAAAAATGGATTGGTCCAATAAAAGAAACTAATCACATTATAATAAAGAAATAACACCTTTTTTTTCCTAGATTGTATATTTTAAAATTTTAAACCTACACTGGGGCCCTTTGCCCCCACACTCCATATAAGTCCGTCCTGCTCATCATCACGTCACGCCCCCACACACAATTTAGAACATTTTGCAAGATGGAAACAAGTCAAATAGTACAAGAAAATAAAAATAAGAATCAAATAAAAGGGTTGAATTTCGTTAAAAATGAAAGTTATGGTGAGATGGTAAGAAGTATCTGTACTATTTGATCAATTTTAATTGAAGAGTTATACTAGATAAACACAAATAAGAAGTACCAAATATATTCATTTTTTGCAGTGCAATTCATAGTTTGGTTTGAGATTAAAAATAAGCGATCAAATCTTTTCACACTTCTCACTTTAACTTCTATTCTCACATAATCCTTCGTTTTATTTAAAGTTAATCGATGAGTTACTTTTATTTGATTTATGTAATATACGACTACGAGTTTTCTACTAAAAATGTAATATAAATAAATTTAAAAACAATAAATTATACGTCCGTCTATGATGAGTCTATCATTAGTATCACATAAATAAACTAATTTTGTATAAATAATTACGATATTTGACCTTGTTAATCAAAGTTTGACCAACTCCTAATTATGTAAAATATATATTAGAGAAATAATAAATGAAATAGAAATATATATTTGAGCTGGTTTTCCGAGAATTCCCGGCCAAACTGTGTAGCTACACTTGTTCACAAATGTAAAAGTGGCACCTGAAACTGATCATGAAATACGAACAGAAAGCAAATTCGATCGGATTTCAATTAAAAATCAAATTCTGAACTATTCCAATATGCGAAACATTAGAACAAAGACAGCTGAAAAATGAAGAAAACTAAGGTCAAACCTCCATTGATGTACCTTGAAGAATGAAGAACAGAAGAGATGTAAGAACCAAATTACAGTGACCCATATGGAAAATTGGCTACTTTGCGATGAAATATGTGACATCCGTCACTTTTGGAGCATTAGGTTAGCATCTTTAAAAGGACTCCTATAATCAGGATTTTAATTTATTAGAACTTAGTCATTAGAAAATCAATCGACTTAGCTCCCAAATTTGTAGCTCAGAAAACCTTGTCACGACAGGTAACTTATAAAGTAACTTATGTAATGCCAAATATATTAAAATTCTTTTAAAATAAATAAAGTCGTTATTATAAATTTAAAATTTAAAAATATAAAGTTTTAACTGTATGTGCAAATAATTTTTACAAAATTTGGAATTTTGATTTAATAATGAATAAGTTTATTGGTATTGATAAAATGTATTTAAATTTATAATTATTTAGGTTGAGTTTGTATAAGAAAAATATGATAGTTGGGCCTTGTAGGGGCCGGGCCCCTTTACTCCCATATAAAAACTCCACCTCTTTTGAAAATCATTTATTTCACCATCACATTTCCCTTTTTCTCTCTCTCTCTAAACCTTTCATCTTCTCAACCGAATCCAAGTTCCAAAAATCTTTCTTGAAGAACACTCAAGTCTTCAAGAAAGATCAAACAAAAAGATAATAAGATTGGTTTTACTTTCGAACCTTTTTACAATAATGTTTCTCGTAACTTTATACATCTAGCTCCATCTTGAGCTCAAAATTTTCTAGAGATTCTAAGATGAGAGATTATTTCATCAGGACATGAAAATGTTCCCAAAATGATGATAATCTATGATCTATGAACTTAGGACTCAAGAAAATGGGATAAAACCACATTGCATGTAGTTTTTAATCTATAAAAATGACATTTTAAAACTGACAGGTAGTTTCTAACAATCATGTCAACCGTATTCTTCAAAATCAACCCCAAACTATTTGACTTCTCTTGAAATCTGTTTTGGAATAGTTGTTGTTACTGTTTCGGTTTCACTCAAAAATGTGAATTTTGAGTATATAAAATGTTTAATATGAAATTTTAAGAGCAATAATGATGTTGTTAGACAAAAGAAATCTAACAACAATGACTTTTGTTATTTTAAAAGATTAAAAGTAAAATGATTTTTAGAAGGTTTCCTTGATAATGATTGGTGAAACCAAGAGTCCAGGAACAGACTCTGTATAACTGTCCAAATAGCAACTTTTTAGGCAAAAATCTTTTATTTAATTAAATATTGGGTTATTTTTTSTTTCAACTTTAACTCATAAAGGTTTATTGGCATTACATAAGATATAATCTTACTTTATCTATATCGTGACCTGATGGGTAATCTAACTATTG
>NC_037532.1:30059127-30068949 GCF_001531365.2 Cynara cardunculus var. scolymus | reverse complement strand
AGTTCGTAAATTAATGGGGCACATTGGTCAGGTAAGGCTCTGTAGCGTCTCAAGTTGTTAAACATCAATGGAAAATTTACATTTATATTGTGCATATTATGTATAAGTTTGCAAGTTGTGAATTATGCATTGTAAATATTTTGTGCATATGAAAACCCGTGAACTTACCAACTCTTTGTAGTTGACGTCCTTTTTTTTGTGTTTCATGCTTTTCAGGAAAATAAGTATGGATGGGAGTTTGGAAAAACTTTTGCGATAACACCTGTTCACAGTGTATTTGAAATTTCTCTTTGTAAATGATGTTATTTTCATCGTGAACAGTTGAATCATGAACTTGTAAATTTCCATTGTTCATGTATGTTAATGGTGTTATCAATGGATTGGAGCTATGAATTACTTACCTGTTGCGCCTCGTGTTTCCGCTTTAGCGGGGTGTGACAGATTTGGTATCAGAGCTTCGGTTAAAGAGAACACCGGCTTTCTTAAAACCAAACGATAACCAAATGCTTTCAAAACAAAGTTACTAAGTATAACCAGAGGATGAAAGTCGTGTTATAATACCTAAATTAAACAGAGTCTGATCACATATGTTTAACTTAAGTATTATGATAAAAGATTTTCATCGATTGTGCTGAAAGTATGCTTAAATATAGAAAATTTATCTAAAAACACGAAAAGCATGATCTTATGTGTTTGCATGAATTTTGAATATCCATTACTCTAGACTAACTAGAAGCTCTGTTATGTAATGAATGTAGTGAAGCAAGTTATATAGAGCACTAAGGCAACCTGAGGGTCAACTATACATTTGAATACTTGGTAGTTAGATATAGATACAGGGGTTAGTCTTTATAGCCTTTACATTCAAAAGTTCGCACTATGGATTAAGTAGGAAATTGCCTGAACATAGATGGTGAGCTTTGTGTTCTAGTTTTGATTAAGGACCACTATTCTATATAAGTGAGGAGTGTCCAGAAGTTCTGGTTGGCTTGATCTTGAGAACCAGAAGCTCTGGTTAGAGGAACCAGAGGCTCTGGTCCATGAAAGGAAAATATTTACCAGGTTTGCATGAAGAACCAGAGATCGATGGAAGGCGATTCATCGATTTGCCAAGCGTGAAGAACCAGAGATCTATGGAAGGCGATTCATCGATTTGCCAAGCGTGAAGAACCAGAGATCTATGGAAGGCGATTCATCGATTTGCCAAGCGTGAAGAACCAGAGATCGATGGAAGGCGACTCATCGATTTGCCAAGTATGAGAAACCAGAGATCGATGGAAGGTGATTCATCGCTAAATTACAGAGGTCGATGAATTAGAAATATCGTATATTACTAAGTAGGTGTTGAACCAGAGGTTGATGAGCTAATCGTCAAAAATTGTTCCAAGTATGGGAACTTCGATCAGAAGCACTGGTAATTCAACCAGAAGCTCTGGTCAACCAGAGGCTCTGGTCATTCAGAATCACTAACTTATTCTCTACCCTTTGCATTTCCATAGTAACTATCATTTTAACCTTAAGAGTTTCATCGATGACGTCGTCTAGTGATTAAGATTGCCAATATTGCAGATCACTATGTCATCATCTAGTGAATATTCAGCAGACGAATCCGGCTACGCGATTGGCCGATCTAGAAGGAATATATCAATCAATACGGATGTGGACCCATATGATCTTGAGGACTTAGCGACCAGCTAGGCACCTGATTTACCATCTACATCGGTGTTGCCTCCGTCAGAACCAGTACCTGACCTACCACCTCAAGCGTATCATGGCCCAAGGAGTAGGGTCACGGCCAGGAAAAGTGTATCACTACCTCGAAGGGTGACTTTCGAGAATTCTAGTAGAACCAGAGGAGAAGCATCCCAAACTCAATCTAGGAGCGGAGATTCTCGAGTGGTGACTGGAGTACCTGCATCTTACACCCAAGGCATGTCTCTGGATGAGCGAGAGTGGGTGCGGAGAATTGCTGTAGAAACCCAAACTCACCAGACTCGGCTGGGATATCATCATCACATTTTGAACAACCTATCCGATGTGATGGAGATGCATCACCAGCGTATGATAAGAAACTCAGATGCTGTCATCGCCGCAAGACGCAAAATTAGAAGATTGTATAGATGTTTAGTGACGAGTGTGCTGATGATATTAGTACTAGGAATGATTATCTGTTGGATACTGCTCTAGAAGCGATGTTTAGTATTAGAATCACTACTCTTTTGTTGGGATTTGAAAGTCTGTTTTGAGGGATTGTAATCTTTTGAAAGCCCTTTAGTATCTTTTGGAACCACTCGAATGTACTGAATTTCTTTTGGTTRAATATAAAGAATCTTTCTGCTTCATCATGTAAATGCTTTATTGATACCTACAAGATGAAAATTTTATACATCATTCTGTTGAGTAGAAATCATTGCCAATAATATTGCTATGAAAATGATGAGATTTCCTTTTTATCATGCCTTAGAAAATGCCGCCAATAAGAGAAAACCCTGAAGTTGCATGACTCGTGTCAGAGCAACTCTTGGCTGCGCTTCCTAATATAGTCAGTCAGGTGGTTGCGGGTTTGAATGCTAACCAACCTACCAGTTCTGAGCTTAGGACATCTAGGGAATGCACCTATAAATCCTTCAGATCCTGCAACCCAAAGGAATTTCATGGAAYAGAGGGAGCTGTAGGGTTGTTKACTTGGATTGAAGGTATGRAGTCTGTCCTYCATATCAGCAAATGCCTAGAAGCAAATAAAGTAGAATATGCTGCATKCTTATTGCAAGGCAGARCATTGACATGGTGGAACACATTAGTTCAGACTAGGGGTCGGGAAGCAGTYAATCAACTCTCATGGGAGGAATTCAAGAAACTACTTAAGGACGAGTATTGTCCAAGAAGTGAACTCMAAAAGTTGGAAATRKAGTTATGGAATCATGAGATGAAAGGAGAAAACATAGTTGCATATAYTACTCGATTCCATRAGTTAGCCAATTTAGTGCCACATCTGGTGACACATGAGGAAGTCCGAATCGAGAGGTATATTTGGGGATTATCTCCAGAAATCCGAGGAAATATTACCTCGGCAAACCCAAAGACCCTTCAAGAGGCAACAGACATTGCAACCAAACTCACCAATAATGCAATTCGGTCTGGAGAGTTCAACAAAAGAAAAAGGAAGGTAGAAGAACTGGGAAATTAGAGACTCAGGGATAGGTTTAGCAAGAAGAGAAAGGCGGTAGGAAACTTTGGGGTTCAGACACAAGTGGCAAATCAAGGAAGCAAGCCTAAGTGTAATAAATGTAAGTTTCCACATTGGGAAAATTGCATTATTTGCCAAAGGTGCCATAGAGGGGGCCATTCCACAAAGGATTGTCGAAGGTGATTATGTTTTGAATGTGGGAGTCCGGATCATATGAGAAACGTATGTTCAAAGAGAAAGCAAGGAACAAATGCTAACCAAGCCCGTCCAGTCAACCAAGGAAACTCAGAAAGTCAAGCTCGGGGGCGAGCATTTGAAATTGGAGCAAGGGAGGCCAGGCATGATCCTAATGTGGTTACAGGTACATTTATCTTAAATAATGAATTTGCATCAGCATTATTTGACTCAGGAGCCGATAGAAGTTTTGTATCTTTAAACTTTAGGCCAAAGATTAATTTAAAATCTCAAAGGATGAAGGAAGATTATATAATAGAGTTTGCCAATGGTCAAGAAATTAGGACTAGAGACTGCACTCTAAGCTTAGCTCAGAAGGATTTTAGCATAGATCTTATTCCAATTGAGTTAGGAAGTTTTGATATAGTTATAGGCATGGATTGGCTATCCAAAAATCGAGCTGAAATAGTCTGTTCGGAAAAGATAGTATCAGGCATGAAGATGCAAAAAATACTTAAAGAAGAACTATGTCGCGTTTTTGGCAAACATTATAGATAAGAAGGCTAAAGGAAGAAGTATTGAAGACTTTCCTTAGTATGGGAGTTCTCGAAAGTATTCCCTGAGGATCTACCAGGATTACCCCCACCTAGACAAGTCGAATTTGGTATCGACTTAATTCCTGGAGCTACCCCAGTGGCAAAAGCACCATACCGATTGGCCCCATCGGAGATGCAAGATATGTCGGGACAACTCCAAGAATTGTTAGATAAAGGATTCATAAGACCCAGTTTTTCACCATGGGGAGCATCAGTTTTGTTCGTCAAGAAGAAAGATGGATCGATGTGGATGTGTATTGACTATATGGAGCTTAATAAGTTGACTATAAAGAATCGATAACCTCTTCCTAGGATCGATGATTTATCTGATCAACTTCAAGGTGTCGTATACTTTTCAAAGATTGATCTTCGATCCGGTTATCATCAAGTAAGAATTCGAGAAGAGGACATCCCTAAATCGGCATTTAGAACCCGGTACGGCCATTATGAATTTTTGGTAATGCCATTCGGGTTAACCAATGCCCCAGCTGTTTTCATGGACCTAATGAATAGGGTTTGCAGACCATACTTGGATAAATTTGTAATCGTCTTCATAGATGATATACTAATTTATTCACGAAGCAAGATGGATCATGAACAACATCTGAGATTGATATTAGAACTACTTAGGGACCAGAAATTGTATGCAAAATTCTCCAAATGCGAATTATGGATTCGTGAAGTACAATTTCTTGGTCATGTGATCAATGAAAAAGGAATTCATGTAGACCCTGCAAAAATTGAGGCCATTAAGAAATGGGAAACCCCAAAAACCCCGACAGAAATTCGTCAATTTCTTGGTTTGGCAGACTATTATCGGTGATTTATTGCGAAATTTTCAAAGATTGCGCAACCACTCACGGCTTTAACTCAGAAAGACAAGAAGTTTGTTTGGGGAGAGAAACAAGAAGAGGCCTTCGAAACTCTCAAGCATAAGCTATGCAATGCACCAATTCTGTCATTACCAGAAGGTTCGGAAAACTTTGTGGTATATTGCGATGCATCACATCAAGGATTGGGGTGCGTACTTATGCAAAAAGATAAAGTCATTGCATACGCCTCAAGGAAACTCAAAGTGCATGAGAAGAATTATACTACGCATGACCTAGAATTAGGAGCTGTAGTATTTGCACTTAAGATATGGAGACATTACCTATACGGTACCAAGTGCACCGTGTTCACTGATCACAAAAGTCTTCAACACATCTTCAGTCAGAAAATGTTAAATATGAGGCAAAGAAGATGGGTTGAACTGCTCAGTGATTATGATTGTGAAATTAAGTACCATCCAGGCAAGGCCAATGTAGTAGCTGATGTTTTAAGCAGAAAGGAAAGAGTAAAGCCAACAAGGGTACGAGCTTTGGGAGCAGTAGTAACCACGAGTTTGAAAGCACAAATTCTCAAAGATCAAAAAGAGCCATTGAAGGAAGAGAACTACACCACATAGAAGCTAAGTTCCAACTGAAGTTCGATGGAGTGAATTACTTGGGAAACAGGGTTTGGATTCCTAAGATTGGCAATCTTAGATCTATAATTCTAAACGAAGCACATCGATCGAAGTATTCGATTCACCCTGGAGCGGATAAGATGTATAAGGAATTGAGGGAACACTATTGGTGGCCGGGAATGAAGAAAGACATTGCCATGTATGTGAATAAATGTTTAACCTATGCAATGGTCAAGGCTGAACACCAAAAACCATCCGGACTGCTTCAACAACCTGAGATTCCCTAGTTAAGTGGGAACAAATATCAACGGACTTCATAACTAAGTTGCCTAGGAATGGGAAAGGACATGATGCAATCGGGGTAATTGTGGATCGATTGACGAAATCTGCTCATTTTCTACCAATCCGAGAAGATTTTAAGATGAAGAAACTGGCACAAATTTATATTAATGAAATCATCACTCGGCATGGGGTACCTCTTTCCATCATATCAGATAGAGATAGTCGATTTACATCAAGATTTTGGCAATCACTTCAAGAGGGGCTGGGTACACGTCTGGATTTAAGTACTTCGTATCACCCTCAAACGGATGGGCAGACGGAAAGAACCATCCAGACATTGAAAGACATGTTACGTGCATGTGTCATAGATTTTGGTGGAAGCTGGGATACGCACCTTCCGTTAGTTGAATTTGCGTACAATAACAGCTATCATACAAGTATTCAGTGTGCGCCATATAAAACATTATATGGGCGTAAATGTAGATCGCCACTCAGTTGGTTAGAAATCGATGATCGACAATTAACTAAACCTGATGTAGTTTAGGAAACTACTGACAAGATTGTAATTATCAAAGATAGACTCAAGGCCGCAAGAGATCGTCAAAAAAGTTATGCGGACAATCGGAGACGACCATTAGAGTTTCAAAAAGGAGACAAAGTACTCTTAAAAGTCTCACCATGGAAATGAATAATGCGCTTTGGAAAGAGAGACAAATTGGGTCCCCGATATATTGGTCCATTTGAAGTAATTGAAAGAGTTGGACCAGTGGCATATAAGCTAAATTTGCCACGGGAGTTAAGCACCATTCATGATACATTTCATGTATCAAACCTCATAAAGTGTTTAACCGATGAAACACTGGTCATACCATTGAAAGAGGTACAAATCAATGATCTTCTGCGCTTCGTTGAAAAACAGATAGAAATCTTGGATAGAGAAGTCAAGCAGTTGAGGCGAACCAAGATCCCGATTGTAAAAGTTCATTAGACCTCAAGACATGGACCGGAGTACACATGGGAAAGAGAGGATTATATGAAAGACAGGTATCCTCACTTGTTTGCAAACAAATCCAAAGCTGCGAATTGAGAAATTAAATTTCGGGACGAAATTTTTCTAGCATGTGGAGACTGTGACATCCTTCACTTTTGGAGCAACATGTTAACATCTTTAAAAGGACTCTTATAATCAAGATTTTAATTTATTAGGACTTGGTCATTAGAAAATCAATCGACTTAGCTCCCAAACTTGTAGCTCAGAAAACCCTGTCACGACAGATAACTGATAAAGTAACTTATGTAATGCCAAATATATTAAAATTCTTTTAAAATAAATAAAGTCGTTATTATAAAAATTTAAAAATATAAAGTTTTAACTGTATGTGCAAATAATTTTTACAAAATTTGGAATTTTGATTTAATAATGAATAATTTTATTGGTATTGATAAAATGTATTTAAATTTATATTTATTTGGAAAATCTTTTTGCGATAACACCTGTTCACAGTGTATTTGAAATTTTTCTTTGTAAATGATGTTATTTTCATCGTGAACAGTTGAATCATGAACTTGTAAATTTCCATGGTTCATGTAAGTTAATGGTGTTATCAATGAATTGGAGCTATGAATTACTTACCTGTTGCGGCTCGTGTTTTTGCTTTAGAGGGGTGTGACAAAATAAGTTGTGGGTAGATGATGTTACTGAATGAAGAACAAATTTAGGGTTTATATGAAGAAGAAGGATGATCAAGATGGGATAATTTCGAAGAAAATATAGGGAAGTTTAGAAAGAATGAACAAAGGAAGTGTTGATGATGGGAGATTGGTTTTGCTATTTATAACGTAAAACATTTTTTGGTCTTAAAATGATGAAACGGCTGATCTACGAGATCAGCCGTTTTGTAAAGGTTTTAGATTAATAATTAAGATTTTAAAATATGTTTTTATGTGAAAATTTTGTTGATGAATACCTTTTTTCACCTTTATTATGTTGGATTCAGTATTTTTCATAAAAGTTGTGGGAAGAAAAATTAATGTTAGGTTCTCGAATTCTTATGTTATCCAACTTTATACTGAAAATTTGTAATAACACATTGTAGTGTTGGTTTTAGAATGATAATGACTAACACAAAAAGTGTTTATAGAAGGGAGCTGGATTTGAATACAAATACAACAGATTTTCATTTTTCAATACAGATTTGTTGCAGAAGCCAGTAAGGTAAGACCTGATCCTAAATAATATAGATGATAACAAAACTATAAAACATTAGGATCATATATGTGATACCTTTTATGTGGGATAATCCAGATATATCCTTATTCGAGATGCTTGTAAGTAAGAAATTATAGCCATACATGTTAAAAGTTAACGACCCAAGATTAGGAAACAGTATGATCAATCTTTAATTCTATAAACGTATTTTTTTCTCTTTTCTTTATTTACTTTTTGTTTACCGATAAACAAGTCTTGGATTTATCATTAAGACACGTCTTTTTTTTGCATAAAATAGAAAAAGGGCACGTGAACTGATAGAAAACTCGACTTATAAGTGATTAGGTCCCGACATTTTGGGCAAATTAAACAACCAAATCATAAGTATACCGGTTTCATGTGCTCATGTAGATACCTATGATCATGACTTATAACTTATTATCTATCGGATGGAACATAAATACGGTTATAAATGTTTTTATAGAACATGTCACTCATTTAAAAGTCCCACATAAATTAGGTTATAAACATTACTTTATTCTTTTAGCTTTTTTGGTTATATATGATTAAAATAAAACTTTATTAATATTGATTTTATAATATTTTCATAAAATATTAATTGCACATATATATTTTAGGGTAAGTTGACATTCAAATATGAGAAATTTATAAAAATAACTGGTTTACACAACCCTTTGCCATAAAATAACCACATTTTAGAGGTTTTACCGGAATGACCACACGGATCGCCCCCGGGGGCGATCCGTACACTACGGGGGCGATCCCCCCATTAAGTCTTAAAAAAATTCCTCAAAAGTAGATATTACTGTTCATCCTCTCGTTAACCGTGTTTGACCTCGCCCCCGAGGCGATCCGTACTGTACGGGGGGCGATCCGGGTAAAAAAAAATTTTGATTTTTTTTCTAATACCAATTTCACTATAAATACTAACCTCCTACTTCATAATTTTTCACACCTTCCCTTCCATTTCTTTTCTCATATATTTTACTCTCACAACCCTTAACCCATTAAACACAATAAACCATCACAACCTTTAACCCACTAAACACAATCAACCATCAACCTTTAAATCAGATATAATGTCTGATTTTTTCTCCAAAAATCAACTAAATATTTTTTTTTTCGTAACCACAATTATCATCCGATTATTTTATAACGAAAAACCGTGAAATTTAAAATTAAATACGTAAAAAGACACACTTTATGTATTTTTCCATTTTTATTAAAAACACCCCTTAATTGTTTAATAAAAAACACAAAATGACAAAATAGGTCAAATTTCGTCAATCAGATATTATATCTGATTTACGAAACCCAAAACAGATAAAAATAATTTTTGTTTCTCCATAATTATAAAGGTTTATTTTTAAACCTTTACCCATGAACTTTGGTTCTAAAAAAGTTAAAAAATACAACTTCAATGGCGTATCAGTTTTATTAAAAATACCAAAAAAAAATGGCCGGATCGCCCCGGGGGTGAGGTCAAACACGGTTAACGAGAGGATGAACAGTAATCTCGACTTTTGAGGAATTTTTTTTTTAAGACTTAATGGGGGGATCGCCCCCGGGGGCGATCCGTGTGGTCATTCTGATAAAACCTCTAAAATGTGGTTATTTTGTGGCAAAGGGTTGTGTAAACCGGTTATTTTTATAAATTTCCCTTCAAATATTCATGTGAATGTTGGTTAGGCATATTTAATCAAGGATTGTATTTATCTCATTGATTTTTACGATGACTAGATATTCCATACAATGCAACAAGATATATTTTAATTTTTATGTTTCGTTTTTTTTTTTTTTTTTTTTTTTTTTTGATGTTGTAATACAGTTTTATTTGATTTTGAGAAATAATGTTTTTATTTTTGAATAAAATATAAATATGAAGATATATCATAAAAAATGAAAA
>NC_037532.1:30055339-30058897 GCF_001531365.2 Cynara cardunculus var. scolymus | reverse complement strand
TCTTATATTTGATTATGTTTATCTGCAGTTAGTTATACGAATTCAAACATTAAGCTTCAAGAAGTTGTACTTACGTACAATTTACTTGTAATCTTGAATTGTAAGTAATATGCATCAATAAACAGTAATTCATGCATAAAAAATTGTTTTTAAGAGTTTTTATCGAATGCTTTATAATATAGTATAGATTAATGTTTTAAACGTTACTATTATTATTTAAGCATAAATTTTGAAGTGTTATTGGTTTTTATATATGATCTTTGTAAAAGTTAGTTTTATTTTCAAAATCTGTTATTATAAATATAGTCAGATTTAAATTTTATTCTTAGGTAATATCAATCTCGTTTTGAATTGGGACTATTTTTTCGACAATAGATTCTAGAATGAAACAAAAAAAATTGATGCCAAATCTTTTGAAGTAGTAGAAGCGGTGGTGGTAGCAACAATAGTAACGGTGACATTAACAATAGCAGTGATGGTAATAGTTCGTGGTACTGGTGGTGGTCGTGGTGATAGTAGCAACGATAATGGTAGCAACGGTAATGATGGTGATGTCGATAGTGGTGGTGGCGGCAATGGTACTGGTTGTGGTGGTGGCATTGCAACCATTGTAGTAGTTGCGTAGTGGTGATCGATGATACAGGTTTATAGTGTCGCTGGGCAGTGTGATGGTACAATTATGGTGGTGTCAAATCTTTCGAAAAGTTTTTGAGAAAAGTCTTTCTTTTGATTCCAAAAACCATGCTACAAGCAACGAAAACATCTACGGTTTTTGGGCACTACTTTCTAGCGGATAAAACGAACACTTCTTTAAAAGAAGTAGACATATAAATCTTTAACTTTTGAAATATTACCATTTGAAAGACGTTCTTTATTACCATGGTGTCGTTTGGATAAAGAATCCACGTTTCTTGGATCACAAGGTATCCGTGTTCCTTTTCAATCGTCTTTTACAAAGAAATGTTTCTTAATGCATTGTGGTCTCCAACTTTCTTTAGTTTTTCCTAATACAGAAAAGAAGATAATATCATATCTAACTTTACATATTTATTTATTTCAGTGCTTTTTAATGGGCTTTTCATTTATTTGTGATTTCAGGTAGACCACGTTCAACGAATGAAAAGTCTCAAAGACCTAAACATTGGTGATTGTGGAAGAGTGAAAAAGCGTCACTTAAAGGTATTTTGTCATTATTCATATTCGTTCAATTCAAGTTTATCTGAAAACGTATAGTAATTTTTTATCAGTCTCGTCTTTGAGTAGATAACTGACGACTTATTCTTCAGTGCTTTTATAATCCTACATATGTTCCATTTCATATCTTATTCGTTTATAGAAATACCAGAGTTTGATTGTGATTCGTGGACTTATAAAGTAGAAGCAATTAAGACAAGACGTATTATCTTTCAAAATAAAATAAACGAATACAAGGCGTCCAATGATGACATTTTAATTTATATAAAAGATAAAAGGCGATTTGTATTAATATGGAAACAACTTTGGGTTCATTCGTATTTTGGGTTCTCGACTAGAGGTGTTCAGGGGCTACTCGAGCTTAGTCATCTCGAGTTCAAGTCGATTTGAACACAAAACGAATTACGTTTAATTTAACAAGTCGACCCGTAACACCGATATTCAACTTGAATTGTTCAAAAACTCTATTAAGTCCAGTCATATGAACATAAAACGTTTTTTAATCGAACATTTTCGTATATACATAAAATACAATCAGAATATTGAGCTCGAGCCAAGAAACAAGTTTATCATTCTCTGGGTTTGAGCCCACAAATGAAGCATGAGGTTATAATATGTAACTCAAGGAACTCATATACTTACCGGGTAAGATTTTAGTCCACCAAAACAACATCACATGCAACAATTTATCCGGTAAACGCTTACCGTGGTAAGAATCATTGCGCTCACTTAACGGGTAAGATTCTTAGTCCCTGTTTTGCTCTTGCCGGGTAAAATTCTTGGTCTTTACCATGTTCATCCAGTGAGGTAATGTAACTCGATAAACGCTTACTCATGTAAACATTTGGTAAACGGGCCCCAAACCTCAAAGTTTAAGATTTTTAAAATTTGATTCCCAAAAGTAAAAATGGACTCATAATTGGTTAAAATTTGCTGCAATTAACAAAAAAATTAATTATTTAATTAAAATACTTATCCATATGTATAAAATTACTTCAAATTAAATATTCTCTTTGAAAATAAGTACAACTTGTTTGCATCCTTTTTAATAAAACGAACATTTGGATCGAACGATAAAATCGATCAGAGTAACGTTGTATTATATAATTACTTATTTGTCTGATCGAAATGATCAATGAAGTGGAACAACGACAAAAATCACATGAATTATGCAAATCAAGGTTACATATTAACTCTTATATTCATCTGAGTTCCTTATATATAAAACGGAAAAACGCACAAAAATAAATAAATAGTGGTATCAATTACTTAAATAATGCCAACATATAACAGTAATTGCTAAATTTTAAATCATGTGGAAGATTTAATACATAATTTAAGCAATCCAAAGTTTCACTGATTAATTAGGGACGGATTTAAATGCGTAATTCGTTCGAAAAATGAAACTATTTATTTGTGGTATTAGGAACGGATTTTGGATCGTTGGTATAATTCCGTTGCTATTGGCAGTGATTTAGTAGTGAGTCATGTTGCACCCCCAAAGAAACTCGAGTATATAAACACTAAGTATACGGGAATGTTCAAATGAGAAGCCTCACAAATTTTGAAAAGGTGAGAAAAAATCTCAACCATTAGATGAATTTTTCAATGTCGAGATCATTAGAAAAAAAAATATATGTAAATGTAGAAAATAGTTAACGAATTTAAAAAACTTAAAAAGATGGAGGGGTATTTTGTAACTTTTGTATAATTAAATCATTAATCACAACCATTAAATTCACATATGAATACGATTCAGAATCTCGATTATAAATTGTAAATTGATTCACGTACAAGTTATAATTAAGTTTCACATTTCACTGAAACTATGTTAGAATTTGCATGTTCACATATAAATCTGAAAACTGACTTAGAATCTCGTTTATTAATTTTAAATCGAATCACGTACAAGTTATGATTAAGATTCACATGTAAATCTATGTTATGATTTACGTGTACAAAAATGAATCTTAAACTGACTTAAAATCGCCAATGATTTCAAGATGAAAAATTGGATAAGAAATCAATATCAAAAAATTATTATATAAAAAATAGAAAATAAATTATAATATTTCATTTTCCCAGAGTTATCTTAATTAATAAAATATATTTGGAAATAGAAGTTTTAGACCAATGTTTGAGATCGTTTCTCTCATTCTTAAAATTTTGGGGAGCTTCTCATTTGGACCTTTACACACCGACATATCTGAATAATAATTTAAATAAACATATAATTTATGGATCTTTGTCGTTCAGTAGTTACAAAACAGGTTATCATTTGTTGGGTCACCTATTGATTTGGTGATGACCCACTGATCTGTTCCTCTACCTTAGCAACACTTAGTAGTTATTGGTTCTTTGTAA
>NC_037532.1:30037901-30055239 GCF_001531365.2 Cynara cardunculus var. scolymus | reverse complement strand
CTGATCTGCGAGGGAAAAATTCCCTCGCTGATAGTCGTCGCTGATACCTGGTTTTCTAGTAGTGAAATAATGTCGAAGATTTTGAAAAAATTGGTCTATTAGGTTTTTGGAAACAAAAGCAACCTCAATGCCCGGTTTTGGCATGCATAGCACGTGATATACTAACAATCCAAGCTAGTACCGTAGCTTCGGAGTCCGCTTTTTCTCTTAGTGGCAGGATCATTCCGATATGTCGGACAAGACTAAGCCTGGAGTCCGTGGAGTGTTGCATCTTTTTGAAGGATTACTTGGATAGCGTTGATAGAATTCAACATATGACATCGTTAGAGATGGAGGTTGAAGCGGTGGAAGAACAGGAAATCGCCATGGGACTAAGCACGCCACCAACTACCGATACTGACAGCACTTACTCACAATATGACGATGATGAGGAACTCGACATTGATGACTTTGATGACCAAGAGACTATTTAAAGAAATTCAAGAGACCAGAACTCTTCAAATCAATCCGACATGGGATAATGATGATTGATGAATAAGTGTATCTTCAAATAATTTTATAATGTATTTTTGTAAGACAATGTAATTTTAATTATAATAAAACGTATTTTTAAAGTGTATTTGAGTGACCCAATTAAAAAATTTATAATCTATTAAAAATATATATCATTAAAAAAATTAAAAAAAATATTTTTTAATGGTCGGGACCGGGATCGGCCAACCGTAACTGGTTATAACTCACCTTAACTGGGCTCAACATTTTCGACCGGTTACGATTGACGTTGTTGAGGCACGAGACCGGTAAGGACCTGCCCGGCTCAACCTAAGACCGGTTTTTGGCCATCACTATGCACAAGTAAACCAAGTTTTTATTGTACTTCGTACTTTTGTTGCATTATTAACGAAAAGAGAGAAAATATAGGAGAGATAATATTTATAAAATGCTCTCAATGTGTTTTTTTTTTAATATTTAAGATTTACATAATACACATGCCCTTTTTTAAATATTTGATTGAAATTACCAAATTTAACTCTGAATTAATATGATGTGTGATTTATGTTGTACTTTATTGTTATAACCGGGTATTGATTTATTTGATTGGAAAAGATTGCGGTAAGTTTTATGGCAACAAGTGTAAAATTTGTTTAAAATATCTTACACTTTCACCGCGTTTTATCCAAAGTTATATATATGTAATTATTTTTCTTTACTTCTATTTTTTGATAAGAAAAAGTTGGTGAAAAGCTATTTTCTTTTTCTAGGTTCGAAGAAACAGAAGTAGAAAAGAAGAAGAAATTGATTACGTGATTTTATCTGATTATTGTTGTTGTTTTAAAGTTTTCATCTACTTGTGTTCACAAGGTGAGTTGTTATTTAAAAGTTTCATTTGATATGTTTTTAATAAGGAACCGTATGATTTCATATTTGGGGTGTTTTTGAAATGATTATGTGTTATGCATTAGCATAATTTTGGTTTTTTGATATTTTATTATCAACTGATTGAAATAAGAGTGACATAATCGAGAGAGATGTATATTTTGTAATAAGGGTAGTATAATCAGGAGTTGGGTAAAATTTGTAACAAGGGTAACATAATTAAGAGAGCTAGGTAAATTTGTAATAAAAGTGACATAATCAGGAGTCAGGTATATTAGGATAAGGGTGGCATAATCAATTTTCTGGAAATGACGATCTTTTGATCATGGGTTATTGTTATCGCATCTTTATAATGCGATGAGATTGATTTTTATTGCATGTGTCTAATGCAATGAAATTAGGATGGATTCAAAGTGTTACTTTTATCGCATCCTTGTGATTCGACGAGTTGTGGCAATCGCATCCTTCTGATGCGACAAATTGGGGTTATTGCATCAATATGATGTGACAAAAAGAAGTGATCACATATGAATGATGCGAGGAAATGTGTTATCACATATGAATGATGCGAGGAAATGTGTTATCACATCTGAATGATGCGAGAAAATATGTTATCGCATCAAAAAATTATATTATATTTATGTGTTTTATGCGACAAAAGATTATATTATATTTATTGATGCGATGAAATGGAGTTGTCTCATCTATATGATGCGACAAAAGAAGGTTTGTTGTAATAAATACTATCATTTCAAATGTTGGCTTTCCAAAAAGTATTTTGATCATTTTCACCATGTAATAGTAATAAAAGGAATTACTCAATAGATCTTATGGTCTAACATTCGTTTTGTTTTCAAAAATATACATTACAGATCGGGCTCATGTGAAAGGTAAAATGAAGGGAAAGATGTGAAAGGAATTGTTAATGTTTTACATCAATGAATTTTTGGGAAGCTGAATTTATTCATGTACTTGAGAATTTGTTATATTCAAGCCATGTACTTAATGTGAACAAAATGTTTGTAGCTACTTTTTTATGTAACAATATATGTACATATAGGACCAGTGTTTAATTTTTGTATTTCATATTACATGAAATATATAAATTTTATGCAAATATGAAAATAAGGTGTTACATCCGCATATCTCACTCATCTTACAAATAGCAAAATTATCAAAATAAGTTCCACGATATTAATTATTTATATATTAATATAAATAATAATATTATATTATACACATTATATATTTTTTTAATATTTATTTTTATGACAAAGTTATTTAAATGATATTTTAAGGGAAATCTTATTATTATAAGTTTTGTTGTGTTATGTATTGTTTTAATTGTAAGGAATATAGGACAAAAATTAGTCTTCTCTTCTTCAATACAATCATTTTTATGTTATATAATATTTTTGGAATAACTTCAAAATTACATAACGAGTTATCTCATTTTAAATGATTAAGTCCTTGAACTATTTTTTTAAATGAAAAACACCATTAATTTTTTTTTAATGAAAAACCATTAAACTTTTTCATTTTTATTAATTAAATCCCTGGACATTTAAAAAAATAAATCATGCATTTTTAAAACTTGGTTATCTACATCATTTTAACTCAAAAAAATTACATTACTCAACTAGCAATAGTTCGATGGTTTGTTTATTTAAAAAATCAGGTTTAATCATTCAAAATGAGAAAGTTTAATGGTTTTTTTAATTAAAAAAATAGTTCCGAAACTTAATCATTCAAAATGAGAAATGTTTAATGGTTTTCTTCATTCAAAAATATAGTTTAAAGACTCAATCATTTAAAATGAGAAAGTTTGTTGAGTTTTTTTGGACTTTTCTCTAATTTTTCTATATAAATCAATATATTTGTCATTTGTGTATGTATTTGTAGGACATTAAATATGATTAAGTATATGTATATTAATTACATGGAATAATTTAATAAAAAGTAACAAAAAAAATACAATTGTTAGTATTATAAATATATATATATATATATATATATATGTTATTTTCCAATATTTATTTATTTTTTAAATATGTTATTAAAATTTATATAAATAATTAAAAAATCTAATTAAGAAGAGGTTGAAAAAAACGTGAATATAGATGCTTGAAAATGGTTTGGAAAAGTAGTCTGGTGTGGCAAGACTGCAAAACGTTTTAGCACAAATTATTATAATATTTTTATTGGAGTTGGTTATTATACAACTTTTGATATTTGTGTAACCAATATAACATAATTTCAATTGTCCATTTCATTTGATTAATATGTGATTTCATAAAAAATTTGATTGTTTTCTAATATAAAGTATTGATCATAATTAATGAACCATATTCATCTTCTATAAATATTCAAATCATAATAAATGAACTCTTATCATTTCCATAAATATCTCAATTTATTGGGTTGTATTGATTGTATAAATACGACGGGTTGTATTTGAAACAAACTCTATTTTTATTTTTAATAAAGCTTTGTTATGATATTATACTCACAAAAATATACAAGTCATTATTAAATTAAAATGATTTGAGAATAACTAATAAAATTAAGTCATTATTCTTTTATATTATATTTCATATAATTTTATTAATTATTTAAAATATATTATCTAAATTATACAATATTGTTGATATAACACATTAATGGAAATTAATTTTTAAATTGGTTTATAAATTACAGATATATCATAAATAATTACACTGATAGATGTAGGAATGATCTTACATGATTAACCTGCTAATATAAGATGATTTTGGTATATTATACCATTTTAGATTGTTATTTATTCATTTAACCAGCTATCTATATCATATTTTTCAGTATTTGAATACTACTGTATTTTTTAACCAGATTTTATATAAGATTGGTTAGAATTACCTATAATTAACCTTTTACTCGAAAATATTTTGAAATCTCTTTATCATGTTTCCTTTTAAACAATAAGAGTAGAATTATGACATTATTTTAATTATATTTGATTTTTTCCTATTTTTTAATTGACATATACATAAAATATATATGTATATATATATATATATATTTATCATATATGTGATAAGAAAATTAGCTTTTTTATTTTTAAAATATTATGAAAAAATGAAAATTAAAGTCAAACAATTTGGGAATTAATTTAGAAAAATATAAATAATTGGAAACTGGAACTCATTCAAACAGGAACCACCCACCTTACCCTGTATATATACATCCCCTTATTTCTTTCATTAACGGGCAACCTTCTCTCAGTTGCACTTCGTAGTATTACACACATACATATTCCGATACGACGGTTCTTCGCCGGAAAATATGGATGTTTTACAACTCCAAGGGCTATTACACCCTATGCCCATCCTATTTTACGTTGCACTCCCTCTCTTAACTTTCTTCCTTCTTTCCAGTTTTCGCCGGAAACCTCTTCCGCCGGGTCCAAGGGGGTGGCCGCTGATCGGGAACATGTTGATGATGGATCAACTAACCCATCGTGGTCTTGCTAGTTTGGCTGACAAATACGGCGGTCTGCTTCATCTCAAGATGGGCTTCAGCCATACAGTCGCTGTCTCGTCACCGGAAATGGCGAGACAAGTACTCCAGGTGCAAGATAACGTCTTTGCCAACCGTCCGGCCACCATCGCCATCACTTACCTCACCTACGACCGGGAAGACATGGCGTTCGCCAACTACGGTCCCTTCTGGCGCCAGATGCGTAAGCTTTGTGTCATGAAGCTATTCAGCCGGAAACGAGCGGAATCATGGGATTCCGTTCGGGATGAAGTTGTCTCCATGATCAAAATCACGGCGGCTAGTTCCGGCTCCGCCGTTAACCTTGGTGAGCTCGTGTTCGGGCTGACCCATGACATCATCTACCGAGCCGCTTTCGGGTCGATTTCCCATGAAGGAAAAGAAGAGTTCATCAGAATTCTTCAAGAATACACCAAGCTTTTTGGTGCTTTCAACTTGGCCGATTTCATTCCATGGCTAGGGTTTATCGACCCCGCCGGACTGAACACCCGATTACCAAAGGCCCGGGGTGAGTTAGACGGGTTCATCGATAAAATTATCGACGAGCACCTCCGGAAAGAGAAGAAAACCGGCGACGACGCCGACAACGATATGGTGGACGAGATGTTGGCGTTTTACAGTGAAGAAGGAAAGGTGAACGAAGGCGAGGATTTGCAGAACGCGATTAGGCTCACGCGAAACAATATCAAAGCCATTATTATGGTGAGTTATTTTTTAATATTTTATTTTTGTTAAAATACCAAAAATAACAAAGTTTATGATCATAAACATATTTATTAATTAATTAATTAATTAAATCATAACCGTGATGTTTGATTGGTTTGAGTTTGGCTCCAAATATCAAAGGTATTAGGAGGTCCAAGGTTCAAATCCAAGAAGGAATAAAAATTCTCTTATGGTCACGGAGGTTCAAATACGGTGACTCCGGGTTATCTGTAAAGTAGGTGGTCGTCCTAGGACTAGTCAGCTCGCATAGTGGGTTGTATATCCTGGTTAATAAAAAAAATATTATATATATATATTTTGCTTGAAATATAATCTAATGAATATAAATATGTGTTAATCCACAAATTAAGTAACGTTTCCCCTTATAAAAGACCTTTGATTTAGAGTCAATTTGGTAACATGTATAACAATTAAATGAAATCATAAATTCTATTTATTTATAAAAAAATTAAATATTTAATACATATTTTATATAAAAAAAATATTTAATGCAATTTATTTCTTTAGAAGCCGTAAAGTTAAGTGACCCCATTTCATTAAACTTTTTCTTCATTTTAATAATTAATGATTTTAATTTATTTTAAAATAATCATCAAAAAACAAAATTTATATAACAACCGATGTCATCTTCTTAATTTTGTTTTCACTTATAAAACAAATATTTAATGGTGAAGATCATGAATGATTCCATCTCCATGCTCTTGTTAACCCCAATTAATTGTCTTTTTTTTGGGTTTTTTTAATCTAATTAATTAATTTTGTGCTTATTTTATCCTTCAATTAGTATATTATTTTGAATAAAAACAGATTGTATTAGTTGAAATGGGCAAACATCCACAATCTTGATCAAGTCATCAAAATGGGATATCGATAGAATTATATATATATATATATATATATAGATTTGGGATCATATGAGAAAAGCATGTTTTCATGAGACTCGTGACACCAACTTTTTACATTTGAAACTTCATCGTGTTTTTTGTTGTGAAGGTTCAACTTTTTTAAACCTTCACAGTGTTTTTGCTGTGCAGTTTCACGTGTAAAAATATGGTTTCACGGGTCTAACGAAAACAGTCTGGTCTGACGTGAACCCAACCATATATATATATATATATATATATGAAAAGATGACATTAGTTTTGCTTAATAAAGAATTAACATTTGGTAAATTATGGCTTTCTTATAGGATGTGATGTTTGGTGGGACTGAAACCGTGGCTTCGGCGATCGAATGGGCTTTGACGGAGCTCATGCATACACCAGAAGCACTCAAACGTGCACAACAGGAGCTCGCCGATGTCGTTGGCCTTGACCGCCGTGTCGAAGAGTCTGATTTCGAGAAACTGACCTACTTCAAATGCATCATCAAAGAAACCCTCCGCCTCCACCCTCCCATCCCGGTCCTCCTCCACCAGTCATCGGAGGCCACAGAAGTCGCCGGCTACCACATCCCAAAGGGAACACGAGTCATGGTTAACGCATACGCCATCAACCGTGACAAGAACGCTTGGAAAGACCCCAACACATTCAACCCATCTCGATTCTTGGAAAATGGAGCTCCGGATTTCAAAGGAAGCAACTACGAGTTTCTTCCGTTTGGGTCTGGCCGGAGATCTTGCCCTGGGATGCAGCTTGGGTTGTATGCGATGGAGATGGCGGTGGCCCACCTCCTCCATTCGTTCACATGGCAGTTGCCGGACGGGATGAAGCCGAGCGAGATCGATATGACTGACGTGTTCGGACTCACGGCACCAAAGGCGACTCGGCTGGTGGCAGTGCCAACTCCTCGACTGTTATGCCCACTGTATTAATCGACGAAGGGTCGGATCTTGACTTCCGAGACACTGAAAAATTGTTGATGTTGCATGAACGAATTCGAATGGTTTTAAATTTTTTTTTCTTTTTTGTGGTCATGATTTTTTTTCGTAAAGCAAGATCGATATACAAAAAGATAAATAAAGATTTCAATTTCATGTACATTAATTCATAAACTCGATTTCAATTCCATATATTTTCATTCATAAACGATATCGATAGCTTTTGTTTTGAAAGGTACGTAGCGGAGCCATCCACATTGTACGGATAAGGCAAGTAGGTGGTATTCGGAGTTAAAAGTGCAAAGGCCTTTCTTTCTTGAAGGGGATGTTTGGTTCGGAAAATGAAGATGGTAGGTTGTATGGTTTAAGACGGATGGATACGTACCAAGTTAAGGAATAAATTATTTGAAACAATTTTATCATGTTAAATAATTTCATGACACTAAAATGAACAATGAAATTGATGGTTTTTACGGTTTGTATAAATGATATGGTTTGCAAAATATCCCTATCCCCCCTATCTCTCAATCTCTCTCTCTCTATATATATATATAGAGAGAGAGAGAGAGAGGGGGGGGGAGTGATCAAATACAAACCATTTAATTTGTACAAACCGTGCAAAGCTCATTCAACCAATCATAATTTTTTATTTTGTTAATTTTTTTTTGTAAATTTGAGAGGTTGATTAATCATTTTGATAATACAATTAAAATGAGAATATGGATAAAGAAAGAAAGAGGTTGTTAAATAATTTTATTAAATACAAAATAAGATTATTAAATTACTAATTTACTGTTTTTATTTTATTAAAAAATAATATTAATTATTGGAAGTGATTTGCTAATATTAAATCTCACGATTATGACAAGCTATCGAGTTCTTATTTTTTGAATATATATATATATATAGAGAGAGAGAGAGAGTTTACTTTGCGAACCACGTTATTTGTACAAATCGTACAAACTTCATTCAATCAATCATAATTTTTCATTTTGTTCATTTTTTTTGTAATTATGAGAGGTTGATTAATCATTTTTATTGTTGAGGGTGTTAATCATGGATCTTATCATCTTCATTATTTTAATTTTAGAGAAATAATGAAACAGTTTCATTAAAATTTAATTAAGTATTATATGAAACAATTTCATAACCATATATAAAACGACTTCATCAAAAAAAATATTATATGAAACAATTTCATAATAATTTTTTATAAGATTAAACAATGAAATCGACGGAATAAAATGGTTTGTATGATTTGTATAAATTGGGTAGTTTACATTTGATCGTTCATCTCTCTATGAGGGGATGTATAGTGTAACGTCAAAATTAAGAATTTGATTTATATTGAAAACTTGAGAATCAATCCATCGATTAGATGAAAAGTTATATTTCCAATGTTTTTTATATAGGTTGCAAGGCATATATGTAATTTCATAATTATGGAAAAAGTTATATCTCTTTTTTTTCCCTTAATTGTTTATGTAATTTACACTTGTATTCATTTACAAAATTAAAAAACTATAATTATTTTATTTATAAATTATTTTCAAGATTATTTAAATAACTTTAATATATCAAAATATGTAGTCAAAAATCAAGATGAGTGCATTTGACAATAAAATGGTAATCAAGACGGAAAAAAAGTGAGACGTTCAATCTGTTAAGAAGTAAGGCATAGTTCTAGGAGTTATAAAAACCAGAAGAAAGATGTTCTGGTGCATTAAAAACATAGTTTGTAGGTCACGAAAAGTTGCACGTAGGGTTTGAACTTTGAAGTTGAAAAATGGCTTCTGGTGCTGAAAAGTAGAAGTTTGTTACATTAATTGAGAAAAAAAAGTTTGTTACATTATATAGAAACTAAACCAAAGTTGTTACATTTTGTCCTAAAAAGTAAAAAACTAAAGTTAGAAGAAAGTTCGGTTTGTTCAAAGTCTCATTAACGTGGTTCAGATCTGGCAAGGTAAGATCGAACGTAGACTTGTGGTCTGGCTTGGTACAGGGCCGATTCATCTGAAAGAGGCAAGTCTTGTGGAAAAAAAATAGCGTACTTAAGAAAAATCTTTTATCATTTGTGGACGAATCCAGTTTTTGGTCTGGTCCAAGCTTTATACGATAAAAAAAATCTAATCCATAAAAGTAGGGGTGTAAAAAAATCATCAACCTGCGAAACCTGTCCAACCAAACCTGTTAACAACCCAATTAAACTCAACTTGTCAAACCGCCAACCCATCAAACTATCAATCCGTCAAACCTCCTAATTAGGAGGGTTGAAATTGGGTTAATAAAACTCAACCCAATCCAAACCGTCAACTCGCTGCTAATATATATTATTTCGATAGAACTATATATTTGTGTGTATGTGTATGTGTGTGTAATATTTACAGCAATTATATTTACAACCCAAAAAATATATACATATATAAGTTCAATTTACAACCCAAATCCTAAAAATTAATCCAAGTAGGCTAAGTCAAATTAATCCAAATAGGTCTAGCGTTCTATGAACTATCCAGTAGTCTATCTATACGCCTCAATTCCATTTCCCCCTTATTTTCTTAACAAGAGTGCACTGAAACGACTAGATCAAGCATTGCGTATGATGTCAATGATCGATATGCACTTTAATATATGATTCTCTCTTGCATAGATACTTTTGAAAGTTGGAACTACAAATGTTTACTGTTTAGAAGTTACTTTTATTCTTTATATAAATTTATGTTTTCGTTGTATAAATGAACATATAAATTTTGTTTCAAAATATAAATTTCAAACTAGAAGTATAAGCTTAAATGAACATACGAAGTATGTTTCAAACTAGAAGTTGGAACCATAATTTTTTTTGTTTTCACTACATAAAAGCTGTTATAAGTTTGTTTTTTATTGCATAAAGAAATCTCATGTTTCTTGTAGGTTGTAAGTTGTAACTTTGTATTTTTTTTTATTAATTCTATTTTCTGTATATAGGAGCAATGGAGAATACTACTAACTCCCCAAAAATCAGAAACAATGATAAACCATACACATCGAAGAAAAGGGGAGGTACAACCTCAAACGTTTGGGATCACTTTTCAAAAAAGGATTGTAGATGTGTTTGTAATTATTGTGAAAAAGACTATGTTTATCTTAATAAGAGAATTGGTAGAAATTTTTATATATTACTACCCGACAACCCACCCCCACCCCCTAACCCGTAAGGGTTGGGTGGGTTGGTTTATACTTTTGTATGGGTTGGGTTGGGTTGTAAAAATGTCAAAAACCGGCCAACCCAACCTACGTACATAATAGGGACAATGATTCGACCTTGTGTGGACCGGTGACTTCGTCACTGTTTATATCGCTTAAGAGATCCAAACAGGGGTTGACACAATCTTTACTAGGTGAGGTAAAGGCCTCTGGTTAAACCAAAATCTTAATGAAAAAGATAAAAATTTACCCTAATTTTCACTTTATTTACTTTAGGCAACTGTCCTAATCTTCAAGAGGCTTCGACGATCAATAAACTCATATACAAGTAAAATAAACAAAATAATAGTATAATGTAGTATTCATTTAACCAAAATAGTAAAAAATAAATAACTGAAAAACAACTGTTTAATCTGAAACCCGAATAACCCAAAATCGTTAAAAGAAAAATTACATCCGTAGGTGTGCACCAATCACCTGAATAAATGCCATCTAGTTGAAAACAAAGTTGATCCCCATGAAAACCAAATCACTTAAAAAAATTAAGAACTATATTATTAATTGGTTTGAATCTGACTAAACCCATGCAACCCCAAAACAGAAGAGAACCAAACCAACCATGTGATGTGGTTAGCCATGCATGTTTATGTAGTTTGATGGTTCTGACCAACAAGCCCTTGATTCGAACCAAGAGCCATGCATTTTACCACGAGGCTACCACCATGGTTCCTTTTCATCAACATGATGAAAAGAACTACACAAACAACCCTACAAACTACGAGAATTAGTTCATCATAATTAAACCTTTGAGCAAGTCTCAATGATGGGTATTAGCGATTTTGAAAACAGGATAATACCCATCAAGATCAAGCCGATCTAGTATCTCTCGGGTACCCCATAAATATGAAGAATGCCCCTCAATGGCTTCTGTAACGTCAACCTGCACAACGAATGATAATTTTTGCCATATTAGATCTTGAAGAACATGTAAAAAGCGTAATAACGAATATGAAACTTACGTTCTCAATTCCAGGAACATCCACCGGTTGAATTCCAGCTAATCCTTGACTAAGGAGACTGTTCAAGCATGGTAAGCATGTATGTAAGAATTTCGGATAACTATTACGCAGAGATACAGGTTTGTGAGATGTGAATATAAAAATTTGGAGATGCTAGAAGATGCAAGACACCTGAAGCGATCTCTTTGCATATATACAGCTCTAAAACCAAACCAATAGAAGAAGCAACCATGCATAGAATGCGAATTTCTAGACATACCCTCTACAGTTAACTGTCAAAACCTGTCAATTCTAGTCTATATATTCTATCTTCTTTCCCTCTTTTATCTACCCTTCAAAAAGATATTCGAATATGAGCACACGAGGAATCATGAAGCCAATAACCCATATAGCATCTAGACCGGGGGCTAGTAATATCCTAAGGATAATGTTAATGAACATCTAATCCGTTTCATATGTAGTTCATTTCCGTAAATTTCCAACTAACAAGGGGTAGGACCCTGCTTACCAAATGGGGTAATTTTCTTTTGTGTTTATGTAAGCAGGATGAATCTGTTTTCTTAAATCTTATGAATATTAAATGGGTATGTTCTAATTTTAAGCAAATATTTGCAGAATCATCAATGTTGAAACAGCAAGAATCCATCAAGCAAAATACAGCATGTCATAATTGGAATGCATGGAAGCACAATGATTCCACATAACGTGTACCTGGCACGGAAGGCTACTCCAAGCATCCAGTCGTTTGTTGAATAAGCATTTACCAATCTGCCAGAAACAACCTGCAAAGAACACATCTCCTTTTATATTTACGCAATGCCCGCTTAATGAAGTAACTTCATAGCAGTTGCGGCACATGATTTGACAATTTTCTGGTGTGGGAAAAGTCAAGCACCCAACAATTCGGGCCACACTACAACAAGATTGGCTTTATAGGACATCAGATATGTCTAAATGTCATAATAGACTACTTTACAAGACTCAAGTTTATAGAACCCATGTGCCTACGTAAAGACGTTAAAATAAGTTGATGGTCCGTTTTTTGGGTTCTAACAAGTTTCTTTAGGACACTTTTGAAATAAAACATCCTATTAGTCTTTTTATATGACGTTATTTGAGTCCTATAAATGCAAGTGTCATGTAAAAAGATGTGTTAATAATGATTTTTAGTACGGAGATTAACAAGAGAGAAAATACTTGACCTTCCTAACCGCTTCCCAATTTTCATCTTTTATAGCAACTGGTGCTCCAAGTAGAACAACTCTTTCTACAACTCCACCTGAAATAATACAAGAGATGCAAATTAGTATCTCTCAATCTACTAGAAACACTTAGAACAGCTTTTATGCGTTAAAAACAAGTGACGATTACTGTGATCAGTTTCAGCCAAATGTTGAAGACACTTGAAAATTGCCCGAGCTCCAAGTGAGAAACCTACTAGTGTCACAGGCCTGAAAGTTACGAGCACCAAATAATTAAATATTTTTAATTGTTCTTCTGAAACTCTTCAAGTAGATGGAATAACCTGATTTACTGTACCTGTTACCCTGCAATCCGTTGATTAACACTTCAGTCAGCAGCTTTCCAGCCTTGTCGGATCTGGTAGAGGAACAAAATTACATGTGGGATTCTCATGGAACTATGCAACACTACCTTCATTCTAAAATAAAATTAGCTTTATATGATGTAAAATATGTCTAAATGTCATAATAGACTAGTGTATAGGACTAGACAATTATGTGTCAAATATAAAGGTATAAGTTGATAAAACACTTTTGGGAGTCCTAACAAGTTTTTTAGGACACTATTAAAATAAAATGTCCTATTGGTCTTTCTACATGACATTTTCTGAAAAAGTGTCTTATAAAAATAAGTGTCTGGTAGAAAGATGTATTCTTAGGACACTTCGCAAACATGTTCTATAAAATAACTAGTAGGACAATTTACTTTCAAAAGTGTCCTACAAACTTGTTTGATGCCCAAATACGTGCTAACATCCTATTGTAACACCTTTCTATAGGTTGAACAATTGTTTGATCCTATAAACCTAAGTCTTATAAAGTAGTCTATTATTTTTAGACATGTTTGGCGTCCTATAAAGCCGACTTTGTTGTAGTGTAGCATCATGGTTTGATTTTTGTAGCCAAAATGGCCAAAATTTGATTTTTGTAGCCAAAATGGCCAAAAATATATCACAACAGTTTACGTTGGTGAGATCATGGAAGTTGTTGCTGATAACAGCATGAGTAGAAATCGGAGTAAGAACTCTTTTGTTCAGTTTTGAGTAAAAGTTAAAATGGGAATTCTGGTTTAGCATCCACCATTCGATTTTGAAAACAAGAAACTCTAATTTGGAATCCTGGAAGAGCAAAATAGCAAAAAATGAAAAACCTGTCCACAGCAATCGACCATTTGCTGTCAATGATATCCGTTATAGTCAGTAATGTTGCAGGCAAGGCTAAAGCGGCTACAAGAGAGCTTAACACTGTCATCATAGCACCTTGTTTCATCAATTCTAATGCAAGTTCTGCATCATATACTGATAATGAGAATATTGCCAGCTATAGTTATCGCTCAACCAATTAGAGTTTAAAAATTAAAGTAATTACTTGATGTAATAAAATCCTGGATTGCAGTGCTTACAGCAATCAGATGCTCAGATTCCCACTGTAGTGCATACCTGAATAATTGACTGAAAACTATCACTTTCTAATCTTTTTGATGTACTCATCTGTGCATAGCGTTGACACTAAGAACTATGAAATAGAAATAAAAGTAGAAGGGTAGAGACAATAAAAGAGATTTTCAGAATGTTATCCAAAGGCATATATACCTTTCTGAATGATCCGTTTGTCCTTCCCACGGCCTCAAAAAATCGTCCTCCTCAAAGACAAATCCTGAAACCATGATTTCAACTGCCAACCTCTGGGAATATAAGATTAAATGAGAAATATTTCCTCAAGAAACTGAAAAAATGGCTGAAAAAGAACTCACGCCTTGATTATGGTTTTCCCCAATGGCTTTGAACTCAAATTCATCCACACTTCCAGTCCTTTTGGCCATCTTAGTCCCTGTAAGTCCAGCTCCAGCAGCTGGATCAATAAAAGTGTGTCCTTTCAGTGACATTAATCCTCATAAAAGAAGACTAAAGGTCAAAGATTTTGAATTATGAGTTCTTGCACCCCATCAATGTAACTCAACAGCAGAAGCAACATGTGAAATACATATACCAATAGCAATTAACTTGTTTAACACCTTCCATGTGATCTTTCTAGAGATCACTGCCCACTAGGCTACGAATTTACCTTAGAAAAACAAACTATGAAATATGATTCTTTCATCACCTCCAAATGATGCGGCAACTGCAACAGAGCCTGCAACGCTCCCTGCAGCACTTGCAACAGCAGCAAATCCACCAGCTCCAATCACTGGGACAATGGTGCCCAATGTGGGAGCTAAAGCACCAACTCCTGAAGCAATTGCTGGAGCAGCTAAACCTGTTTGAAGATTGTAAACAGGTAATTTCTATGTATTGATTATGAGAGGATTAGATTATTATATCTAGAATTTAGAATCTAAGTAAAGAAAACATACTTCTACAAACAAGAAAGTGAAACTCTAATTTACTCAAGTTGGATCGAAGATGTTTCAGGGAATAGCTGACGGCTATCACAATATAGTATCAGTAAGTTGTGTGTAGTCATCCAAACTCTCTTACAAGTTTGTTTACCCACATCATTTTGCATGACACATTTTGACATGGCTCTATATCCGACTCCACACTCGAATGAAAGACATTGTGTCGTTTCTTGCTTTTCCAAGAAACTAGTTTATCTATGATGAGTACATAGTGCCTTGTAATTGATCTCCTGGAAATATGACCCACGGACCAATCTCCATTTTCCGATAGTGAGATTGAGTTGTTCATTTTACATTCCAATAGACCACACCCGGTGAGCATATCAAGAACATATTTGCGTTGAGATAGAAGAATACTTTATGGAGACCAGGATATTTCTATTATAAGAAACTAGCGAAGACGTCTAAAATCAGTATCTTGAAACTGAGACTATAGAAATTGTTTTGTTATGAACTGGTTAATGTTGAAGAAGAACAAGACAATTCCTAGAAATCAATGGTTGGATGCTTGTGATATAAAAAACAAAAGGAAGCTGGCATTCGAGAGGCTAGAACTCTCCTGTAACACCCGTGTCTTTACGGTTAATTGTTTAAGGGTGTAGATTTGTTTTAGCAAGTCATTCGATGTCCAGCCATTATTGAATGTTTGTGGCTTTTGAATCAAGAGTCATGATTGATTTGGGATGGAAAAAAGTTGTGTTGAACGTCATCCGAGGCATTGAGAGACCTCCCATGCAAGTTTGGTCACTCGAAAAATCAGCTTAAAAACGCAATAAAGTGCCAAGTTGGTTGCCAAGTGAGCTGAAGTCGCTTCAAAAGTCGCCCTCGACTATCCGGAAATCTGATTTTTGGACTCGGGCGACTTCCCACGCGAGTTAAACTCGCCCAGAAAGTCACGAGGAAGCCTGACCTGCACAAAGACCGGAAATTGTGGTTTTCCTCATTTTGGCCATAACTTGTTCATTTCTTACCCGATTTGAGCGACTTTTAAGGCTGTGATTTCGTCTTTGGAAGCTCTTTCAAATGGTAACAAAGATGATTAAATCTTACTTGATGATTTTAGAGTTCATAGAGGATGAAGGTAAGATCACATCTTTGTCTTTTGATTCTAGGGTTTGGTCCTTTCACACCAACAACTCTCATTCTCTCTTGAGTTCTATTTTGTGTATGTTTTGGGAGAAATGGAAGTGTTCTTGAGAGCTTTGTACCATAGATTTGGAGTTGTAGCATGAGGAAGCTGAATATTGGGTAAAACCTAGATTTAGCCTAAATCTAGCAAGGTGAATTCAAGTTGCTTTGTGAAAACTATGTACATGCCAAAATGTGTATTTTGAAGTAGTAATGTGTTTTACTTGATATTTATCAAATGTATAGGTTATTTGATGAGTTATGCGTATTTGGTATATTTGATTTTATAAATATTGTGAAACACTCTGTATTTGGGGTTTTTGGACACTTTGGTAAATAAATCCTGAGAGTGTGTCATTTTGATGATTATTTCATTACTAGAGATTGTTTGACACTATTGCACTCTTGGTGTCTTAGGTTTTATAAACCAAACTGGAAAATACACGAGATAGTGTTTTGAAGTATTTTGAAGATATAAATATCATGTCTTCATTTGGAAAATGTTAATGATGGGGTTTTGAGTTAATCATGCCTTTGGAGCATATATTTGCATAAACGTTGGTTAATTTATGTTTTATTTCTTTTGATGACTTTTATTGTATAGTTAATGGAGTTGTTGAGCTTTTGGCTTAGTTTTGACTCGAATGAGTCATGGGGACATTTGTCAAGTTTATTTTGCTCTATGTTGAACTTTTGGAGTTTATATGCAGTTATGGCATATTTATTGAGAATTACAAGTTTTGAGTGTGTTGGTCATTCAGTTGGAGTCATGTAATTATAGACTGTAATGCAATGGACCCATAAGCATAGGAGTCTGTTATGAACTAATCAATTGCAGGGAATATATGGGTTGCTATATTGATAATTGAAGAAGAAGGGGATGGGAAACAGAATACAGAAAGGTGATGGG
>NC_037532.1:30035725-30037716 GCF_001531365.2 Cynara cardunculus var. scolymus | reverse complement strand
TAATTTGTGCTGGATCTGGATTTGGGCTGTCATCAGCATGCTGACCCAATGGATCCATAACAATACCCTCCCCATTAACATTCACCTTGTCCTCAAGGGAAAAGTGAGGAAACTGCTGTTTAAGCTGGATATCATCTTCCCATGTCGCGTCGTTTAGAGCCAGCCCTTCCCATTGAATTAAGCTTTGCGGAACCACTTGGGACCCTTTATAAATGGAATGATGCTGGAGAACTTTTTGCGGCTGAAGTAGAAGAGTGGATGTAGAATCCACAAGGTGTAGGGGAGTGAATTGATTGACAGGAGTGCCAATACACTTCCGGAGGAGAGACACATGAAAAACGGGGTGAATCTTGGTTGTGGCCGGTAGGTCTAGTTTGTAAGCAACCGCGCCAATTTTAGCAATGACTCGATAGGGACCAAAATACCGATGACCAAGCTTATGATGACGTTGGAGACGAAGTGAACCTTGGCGGTAGGGTTGCAGTTTAACAAAGACCCAATCATCTATATTAAAGTTAACATCTTTGCGGTGCTTGTCGGCAGCCAACTTCATACGAGCCTGAGCTTGCAACAGATTGGCTTTCAGCAGGCTCAAAACAGTATCTCGTTCCAGAAAATGGTCCTCTAATGGTATGTTAGCGGTGGAATCCCGAAGGTAGCGGGTAATGGTAGGAGGTTTTCKGCCATAAACAACCTCAAAAGGAGTCAGCTGCGAAGAAGTTTGGTATGAGGTATTGTACCAAAATTCTGCCCAAGGTAAAAATTGTAACCATTTTTGTGGGTAATCAGCAACATAGCAACGAAGATACATTTCCAAGCAACGATTTAGTGCCTCGGATTGACCATCCGTCTGGGGATGGTACGCGGTACTGAACTTAAGAGTGGTACCATTGATACGGTGTAATTCCTTCCAAAAGTCGGTCATAAAACGAGCATCGCGATCGGTAATAATCGACAAAGGAATCCCATGGAGCCGGACTATCTCATTGATGAAAGCATTAGCAACAGTGACACTAGTAAAGGAGGAAGGCAAGGCKATAAAATGACCATACTTMGATAAGCGGTCAACAACGACCATAATAACCGTTTTACCGTGGGAGACCGGTAGGCAGGTGATGAAGTCCATAGCAATGTCCTCGAAAACTGCTTGAGGAATCGRAAGGGGTTGTAGAAGACCACTTGGGGATAAAAAGGACGGCTTGGTTTGTTGGCAAACTTGGCATTGAGCAACAAATTTCTTAACATCCGCACGCATGTTGGACCAATAGAAGGCGGCAGCAAGCCGTTGATAAGTGCGAGTGACACCGGAATGCCCCCCAAAAGCTGATGTATGCAACTCGGTTAAAAGTTGTTGGCGTAGAGCCAAGTGATTAGGGATGACTAAACGGTCGTGGAATAACAAGAACCCATTCTTCAACGTATAATCAGGGTACTGAGTCGGATCAGCAGTGATACGGTGAATGAGATCAGTAAGGGCAGAATCTGATTGCATTGCCGTTGATAATTCCTGCAATAAAGAAGGAACAGGGGCTGAAAAAGCTAACAAGTGACCTGTTGGGACCCTGGATAGGGCGTCGGCAGCACTGTTTTRGGAACCCGGYCGGTAAACAATGTCAAAATCAAAACCCAGGAGCTTACCCAACCACTTTTGTTGCTCGGGGGTTTGGATAACTTGGTCCTGAAGGCGTTTTAAGGACTGCTRATCAGTGATAATAGTGAACTTATKACCCAACAAATATTGCCGCCATTTACCAATAGCTTGGGTGATCGCATACATCTCGCGGTGATAAGTAGAGGCTTGYTGCATTCGAGGACACAACTTCTTACTAAARTAAGCCAAGGGGTGATTATCTTGTGCAAGAATGGCTCCAATWCCAACCCCGGAAGCATCGGTCTCAATAGTAAATGGTTTAGAGAAGTCGGGAAGGCGAAGGATAGGGGTAGAGCTGAGTAAGGATTTGAGATGAGTAAAGGCTTGTAAGGTAAGGAAG
>NC_037532.1:30033167-30035465 GCF_001531365.2 Cynara cardunculus var. scolymus | reverse complement strand
TATAAATGAGAATGTCGTCAAAGAAGACGAGAATAAACCGGCGGAGAAAGGGGCGGAACACGTCATTCATGAGACGTTGAAAAGTAGATGGAGCGTTCGTAAGCCCGAAGGGCATTACGAGAAACTCGTAGTGGCCATCGTGGGTACGGAAGGCTGTTTTCATAATATCATCACTAGCAACRCGGATCTGATGGTAACCGGCCAACAAGTCAAGTTTAGAAAAATAACGAGCATCGTGCAATTCATCAAACAACTCGTCGATGGAAGGAATAGGGAAGCGATCACGGACCGTGATAGAGTTCAAAGCTCGATAGTCAACACAAAAWCGCCATGTGCCGTCTTTYTTTCGAACCAAAAGCACCGGTGAAGAGAAAGCACTCGTGCTAGGGCGGATGATACCCTGTTGAAGCATTTCGTACACCAAGCGTTCAATTTCCTGCTTTTGAAAATGGGGGTAACGGTAGGGTCGGACCGATACCGGAGAGCTAKCAGGAAGTAAAGCAATGTGRTGATCTTGCGAGCGGTTAGGCGGTAAACCTTGAGGAGCAGTAAAAACAACATGAAACTTATTTAAAATAGCCTGTAAATCATCCGGATAGGTAGGTGGATCCGAGGCAGGGGAAACCAAGGTTAAATGATACACATGACCGATGCTATCCGAAGYCACTAGACGGCRCAACCCATTGAATTGAATTGGTTGGGCCATGGTTACATCACCTTGCCATTTAACTCGACTGYYGTTGAATGTAAATTCAAACACCGAAGTTGCGTAATCTGTCACAACCGGCCCAAGCGTGGCTAACCAAGATACACCCAAAACCATATCCCAACCTTGTAAAGGAAGCACATAAAAATCAACAGTGATTGACTGGCCTTGAATAACCAAKTCCACATTCTTAGCCAAGCCCGAACATGGAAGACGTTCACCACTACCCACTAATACYGAGAACGGYTGAATGGATTCAATAGAAAAATTTAGGAAATGAGCAATACGGGTTTGTACGAAACAATGGGTGCTACCTCCATCCAAAAGCACCTGAACCTCTTTACCGCGTACAGAACCAGTGAACCGCAATGTAGTGGAAGAACAACCACCAGATAGAGCATGATAAGAAATAGCGGATTGTGTTTGTACCTCATCCATTTGTAGTTTCTCTACCGATGCCRCATTCGAGGTATCGGATGAGGGAAAATCCGGGGACCCTCCAGAATCGCAAGAATCATCATCAAAGAAGAGAAGTTGGGGAGTGGCCTTGCACTTATGATCCCAGGTATATTTTTCATCACAACGGTAACACAATCCTTGGGATCGTTTKTGAGCGATTTCCGTCGGAGTGAGCCGACGAAACCCTAATTTAGGGGATGGAAAAGCAGCYGAGGAAGGTTTACCAGAAATCGTGTGRCCAGAAGGTGCATCCGATGGTAGCCCTTTTGGAGTGGGTAATAAGGGTTTGGATGAACCCAAGGAAACCCGACCCRCACCACGTTCGAAAAGGATCCGTTGCTCATGTAAWTGGGCTTTATCCATAGCGTCTTCCMAGGTACTGGGCTGATGACAAATAACGGATTGCTTAATATCCGATCGGAGCCCCGAAATCCAGCAACTGATGAGAAATCCCAWCGGCAAGGGCATGGTTCGGTTGGAGATYGCCTCAAAACGAGCACGATAATCGGCCACCGTGGAGGTCTGTTGCAATTTCGCAAGCAAACCCTCTGGTTCCTCCAAATCTGTGGATCGAAAACGTTTGGCGAGAGCGGTGGTGAAAGCATCCCACGTAGTGAGTTGTTTGTGGCGGTGAAGCCAATCAAACYAGTCGGCGGCCGYTTCATCCAGATAGAAGGATGYGATGGTCAACCTATCCTTCTCCTCAATGGAATAGAAATCAAAATAGCGGGAAGCCTGTGCAATCCAACGGATTGGATTGTCACCGTTGAAGCGTGCGAGATAAACCGGAGCTGGTTTATGCCGACCAAGGACGCCAGATCCTCCCTCGTTATATCCAGGGTTCTTCTTCGAATCATCGGCAGAACGGAGGAGCAATTCGTTCATTGTTTTCTGCAAGGAATCGATGGCAGAAACAACACCATCGAGATGTTTCTGCATAGAGACCTGAGCTTCCTGAACCGTTTTCACAGAATCTTCTAACACCCGAGTTCGAGTGCCTTCTGCCATCTAAGCAGAGGGTCAATGAAAGCACCAATTTGTTATGAACTAATCAATTGCAGGGAATATATGGGTTGCTATATTGATAATTGAAGAAGAAGGGGATGGGAAACAGAATACAGAAAGGTGATGGG
>NC_037532.1:30003370-30033102 GCF_001531365.2 Cynara cardunculus var. scolymus | reverse complement strand
TCTTGGGTTGCCTCTTGATCCTTGTACTTCTTTTAATTTGTGCTGGATCTGGATTTGGGCTGTCATCAGCATGCTGACCCAATGGATCCATAACAGAGTCGGTCATATGGAATATGTAAGGGATGAGATTTCCTAATTTGGAAATAGGCATTGTTATTTATTATGTAAGTTTCCAAGTGAACAAGCTTCACTTGGATTTGGGAGATCTCAAGGTAAAGACCCGAAAAGGTTGAACTTGGTGATTCCCCAAGCGAAAGACTTGGGTAGAGTTGAGCTTGTTATCTCATTTGACTATAAACTGGACCAGGTTGATGTCAATGTTTACTTATCTATACATGACGCTTATAACATTAGCTTATGACTTACTTATGTGTTCCGTCACAACAAATGGTAAACCGGGTCTCTCCCGTCATCTTATGATGTTTTACACCCTTCCAAGGGTAAAGATGATTTAATTATACAAAAGGACTTGATTAAAGCTATGTTTTCCGTTTTAATGTTTTATAGTTTTATTCTTGGTCGTGTGAGTATTGGGTTTTGGTTGCGTCTAGGTTGGTGTTTTGATTAATAGGTTTTCATCAAGAAAATGGTGGATTTTCAGAAAGATGGCGCTTTTATTTTTAATACATTTCATTTGCGAAATTATGATTTAAAAATCAATCGTCTTTCAGTTTTGCCGTTTTATGATTATGATGAAAACTGCTTGAACTCATTACGCGTTAAGACTAACCATTTTTATTTGTCGGCGTGTGCATCGGGTCTTTGTTGGGTTTGGTACTAACGACATTGTGAAGAGTTGAGTGCTAGTTAGATACACGAGAAAGATCTAGCCATCCCGTGACGTACTCTGCTTCTGGAGATAGTGACTGTTGTTGAGTTTTTAGTAGCACCCAACCTTGATCTAGACTTTTTTGTGAGTTTGGTTCATCAATTATTGATGTTGAATCTAGTTTTGTTATTCGAAGTAATTCATTTATTGATTTATAGAAGAAGATTCATCCTTTATAAGATGTAATAATGAAAATTTTAAATTAGTCGTTATTTCCAAATTTGAGGGTGTTACATCTCCCATATAGATCTAGCCTAATTTTCTTCATACCTCTACTCTCCCACCTCACCCCTATCTATACCACTCTTGTTACCACCTTATTCAGTTAGTCTTAAGTAAAACCCAAACAACCATCCCACTAACAAACTATTCCAAAAATCCCTGAATTACTTATACTTACCTATTCTAGAATATACCACGTATTGATGGGCTTGGACTGGTAGGTGGATGTACGACATGTTTCAACCATGAAAATATTGATGATATCATATCCGATAATAACATTATCATCCACATAAACCACTAGTATGATTCGTCAACCTGGATGATGTCTAAAGAACGTACGTAATACTGAGAACTGCGAGTTATACCGAACTCCTGGAGAACAACAAACAAATCACCCAAATCACTCTCTATACGATTGCTTGAGACTATATAGTGAATGTCACGACCAGCTACCTTATAAGTCCTTGTCCTCGATAAAGAAACCTAGGTGGCTATTCCATGTTCGTCTCGTCATTAAGAATTCCATTATAAAGGCTTTTTTCACATCCAACTGATGAAGCTACTTTCTTCACATCTAATTGATGGAGATGCCAATGATTAATGACATTCATAGCTATACAAATGCGGACAGACAACATCTTGGCTATTGAAGAGAATGTCTCATCATAGTCAACCCCATAAGCGTAGGATTTAACATTTTCAACTAACAGGGCTTTCAACGGATACAGTGAACCATCAAACTATTGTTACCACTTCGTGTTTCCACTAATAAGTTGTTCCAAATATCAAGTATGACTCTTTTGTAGAGCATCCAATTCTATTGGTGATTTTAGTGTCACCATGCCATTTAAGTGTAATTGGAAGTAACATCAAGTTCTAAGGGGGCTTTATATTGTGTTCTAATACAAGTCAGGAGGTGCGGAGTGCACACTTGTTATAAGACGAGTATGACCCTGTTGGGAGTTAAGGGGTAGCACCCGTTCCATTGTGGTGGAAAGGGGCTCAGAGGGGCTCTGGTCGGCCTTGCCTCTGGTTGTTAAGTACGGCCTTCAGTCAGTCTGGTTGGTAAGACCAAAGGCTCTGGTTCCTTGCTTATGATTGCTAAGACTTGCCTCTGATTGGTAAGACACCAGAGAGCCGGTTCCTTGTCTTTGGTTGTTGAGGACCCTCTGGTTGGTGAGGCTCTGGTTCCTTGCTTATGATTGCTAAGATTTGCCTCTGGTTGGTAATACAGATTCGTCTGGTCTCTGGCTTCATGTCTGGAACGGTTAGAACGGTTTTGTAACTGTCCACTACCACTAATGAGCAGTTTAACTGTCCACTACTTTTAATGTGCGGTTTTATAACTGTCCACTACTCCTAAAATTAAGCCATGATTATCATTTCTTTTCAATTTTATGAGCATAATAACTTTTATGCTTCGGTTTTTAGACACGGTTTTTGAACAATCCTATATATACTCTCCAGCAAGTTTGCTCTCGTGTTTGTGCCTAAAAGCAAAAGTGTTCTCTTGAGTCTCATCCCATATTGAATTTCGTGTAACCCAGGCATAGGGTCGAATACCAATTCGGAAAGTGATCTCTTACATGATTCTCAAGTAATCCGGTTCTTGATCGACTACCCTTTCTGGTCCTACTTTTCCCTAACAATCAAATTGATATTTTGTGATGTCGGTCATGGCCGAGTCAATGAAAGAGATGATCTCAAAGTTTGGAAAGCTGGGGAAATTTGAAGGAGTTGACTTTAGGCGCCGGCAGAAAAAGATGCATTGTCTGCTAACGACCTTGAAGGTGGCGTATGTGCTCAGTACCCCCATGCTTGAGATAGTGGAGGACGAGACGCTGGAACAGACCCGGAGGAGTAGCAAGTGGGAGAATGACGATTACATATGCAAAGGCCACATTCTAAACGGTATGATTGATTCCCTTTTGTGACATCTACCAAAATGAGGAAAGTGCGAAGGAATTATGGAATTCCCTTGAGTCAAAATATATCGCTGAAGATGTTTCTAGTAAGAAGCCCTTCGTGAGCGATTTTAATAATTATAAAATGGTTGACTCAAGACCCGTAATGGAACAATATAATGAAATCCTTCGCATTTTGGGTCAATTCACACTGCACAAAATGAATATGGATGAATCCATTCTTGTGTTGAGTGTGATTGACAAACTTCCACAGCCTTGGAAAAATTTCAAGCACAACTTGAAACATCAAAAGGAGGAACTGTCGTTGGTTCAACTTGGTAGCCACTTGAACATCGAAGAATCTCTTCGGGTGCAAGAAAATGGAAAGGATAAGAAAGTTGAATCAGGACAGTCCTCGATTAACATGATCGAGGAAAATAAAACGCACTCCATAACAATGATAGGAAAAGCAAGAAGCGGAAGTTTGATGGACCCAATAAATCCTTCAAAAAGAAGAAGGATTTGGTGTGTTGGAGATGCAACAAAACGGGCCATTGCAAATGTGATTGCTGGGTTAAGCTTAACATGCTGGTGGAACAAGTGGAGGATGTGGAGCGGGGTCCAAGGACCAAGCTCAAGTGAAAGGAGGTCAGTTTTTGACCAACTTTGATTTTGATAAATCCGTCCATGGTTACTATGTTTCACTAATTCCCGAGGCTTTCTATGTACAGGATGATGATTGTGCATGGTGGGTGGACTCGAGCGCAGCATGCCATGTTTGCAAACATCGACGTTGGTTCAAGAAATTGACACCGGTTGAAGATGGATCTGTGCTAAACATGGGGAACAAGTCGACTGCACCGATTTGCGGGATTAGAGTAGTTAATTTAGAATATACTTCTGGAAATCATGTTAGACTAGATGATGTTTTATTTGTACCTAGAATTTGTAAGAATTTGGTGAGTTGTGGTTGCTTGAATAGCATTGGATATAAACAAGTTTTTGAATCAGATAGGTATATCCATTCTCGTTATGGTAGTTTTGTTGGTTTCAGTTACTTTTATAATAAAATCTTTCGTTTGAATTTGGTGAGTAATTTTTTAAATTCTGAAAATTCTGCATTTTTATCGTCTTCTTCTTCTAAAATTTACATGAGTCTGCATGAAATGTCAAAGGATGGATTGATTCCAGCCTTCGATATTTTTGCAGAAAAATGTAAGACTTGCATGCTCACGTAAGTTACAAAGCAGCCCTTTCCAATCATTGAAAGAAAATCGGCCATTTTGAAACTTGTACAAGTGATTTGTGTGATTTTCACTCTACTCCTTCATTGGGTAATAAGAGGTATGTTGTCACATTTAGACAACACTCGGTTTTGCTACGTCTCTCTTTTGCATGCTAAAAGACGAAGTGTTAGATAAATTTAAAATTTATAAAACCGAGGTTGAAATACAAATGGGTAATTCGATTAAGTGTCTCGGAATCGGTTGGGGAGGGGAATATATGGATCCCCAATTCTTCCAAACAGTTGGTATTATTCATGAGACAACGGCACCATACACACCTCAACAGAACGAAGTTTGCGAATGTAAAAATCGAGTTTTAAAGGAAATGATAAACTCGATGCTTTCTTACTCGGGATTGAGTGAGGGATTTTGGGGAGAAGCCATGTTAACGGCCTGTTATGTTTTGAATAGAGTTCCAAACAAATGGAACAAAACCACCCCATATGAACTTTGGTTCAAGAGAACTCCGAATTTGACTTATTTTCGAATTTGGGGTTGTCGGGCTGTTGTAAAACTGCCGAACCCAAAAGGACGACTTTGGGCGAACGTGGAAATGACTATACACTTATTGGATATGCAGAAAATTCCAAGGCTTATAGGTTCTATGTAATAGAACCTAATGATTCGGTATCGATAAATACCGTTATCGAGTTGCGGGATGCGATTTTTGATGAGATGCGGTTCTCATCAATGCAAAAGCCTAAGGACCTAATTCCAAGCACTGATAAAGTGCAAAATCCAGAATTTTTGGCTGGTGTTTCAAGTCCCAAAACACAGCAGGTCCGGAGAAGCAAAAGAGGCCGAATAGCCAAAAATTTCGGTCCCGATTTCCAACTCTATTTGGTGGAAGGATCAAGGGATGAACTTGGGCTTCAATACTCTTACTGTTATTGAGGATGATCCAAAGACCTTCCAAGAAGCGATGGAATCTCGAGATGCCATCTTTTGGAAGGAAGCAACTGATGACAAAATGTCATCAATTCTTGAAAATAACACATGGGTGTTATCAGATTGTTATCAGATTTGCCTCTAGGTTCTAAACCTCTTGGATGCAAATGGATCTTCAAAAAGAAGATGAAATTGGATGGGACAATTGATAAAATTCAAGGCCCGGTTAGTCATTCAAGGGTTTCGGCAAAAACCCAGTATTGACTATTTCGATATGTATGCTCCGGTAGTATGTAATTTGACTATTAGATTGTTAATCGCCTTGGTGGCAATACACAATCTGATTATCCATCAAATCGATGTGAAGATAGCCTTCTTGAATGGTGATCTTCATGAGGAAGTTTATATGAAACAACCAGAAGGCTTCGTTATGCCCGGAAATGAGCATAAAGTACGTAAATTGGTAAAATCATTGTATGGGCTGAAACAAGCGCCTAAATAATGGCATCAAAAGTTTGATGAAGTTACCTTGTCATGTGGTTTTGCATTAAACCAAAGTGACAAATGTATTAATAGCAGATTTGATGCTAAAGGAGCTGGTGTGATCATCTGCTTGTATGTAGATGACATGCTGATTTTTGGAACTGATCAAAATCAGGTAGATGAAACTAAGAAATTGTTGTCATCTAATTTTTCCATGAAAGACATGGGAGAGGCTGATGTAATTCTTGGTATAAGAATTAACGGGATAACAAAGGGATTGTAATGACACAGTCTCATTATATTGAGAAAATTCTCAAGAAGTTCAATTATAGTGATTGTTCTCTCGTAAGCATGCCTGTGGATCCTAGTGTGAAATTAATGTCAAATACAGGCATGTCCATTTCACAACTAGAATACTCTAAGGCCATTGGTAGCTTGATGTATGCCATGACAAGCATAGCCCCGACATAGCATATGTTGTGGGACGGTTGAGTAGGTACACTAGCAATCCTAGTACTCAACATTGGCAAGTGGTTCAAAGAGTATTTAATTACCTTAAAGGAACCATGAATTATGGTTTGAGTTACTTGGGATATCCTTCGGTTTTAGAGGGTTATTCGGATGCAAGTTGGATATCCAACATAGAGGACCACTCCTCAACAAGTGGTCGGGTATTTTTGCTTGGGGGAGGTGCCATCTCTTGGGCATCCAATAAGCAAACTTGTATCACGAATTCAACAATGAAATTTGAGTTTGTGGCATTAGCTGCTGTTGCTAAAGAGGCATAATGGCTAAAGAATTTGATTTATGAGATTCCATTGTGGTCAAAGCCGATTGCACCTATTTCTATTCATTGCGATAGTGCAGCCACGTTATCCAAAGCTTATAGCCAAGTTTATAATGGCAAGTCTAGACACCTGGGTATTAGACATAGCATGAGTAGAGAATTGATCATGAATGGGGTAATTTATGTTGAGTTTGTTAGAACGCAACAGAATTTAGCAGATCATTTAAATAAAGGTCTGACTAGAGACTTAGTGCACAAGTCTGCTATTGGGATGGGATTAAAGTCCTTATAAATTTATAATGGTGAGACACCCGATTCCCTTCTAATATGACATTGGAAGTTGATTTCAATGTGGAAAGGTCACACTTATAAATTGGAACACAAGATTGATTCATCCCGGGTTTGTGCTCGATACTGCAATGGGATGGTTGAAGCTTATCTTCTTAATAATTCCTTTTATAAAGTGTATATGCATATACATGTGTAAAGAAATTACCTATGTGATTGTGAAGTGTAGCCGCACTTCAACAGGGTTGGGGACTTGGCCCTCTATACAATCATGAGAGGATTAGGACAAACGGCTTTATAATAGTGTCAGTTTATTTTGCTGAAAGAGTATTGTAAACTTATATGTATTTTATCTTTAGGTATTCAAATGAGTTGATGGGTTAAATCCTTAGGACACCTTGATTCTCGAATATTTGAAATGTGTAAAATGCTAACATGGAAATTCAATCGATTCGATATTTTCATTTATGTGTAAGTTTGGTTTGTTTATTTTAAAGTGTTATTTCATGGGTTACACTAAAATGGGGGAGGATTGTTGGTAATTTTAGTGTCACCAGGCTATTTAAGTGTAATTGGAAGTAATATCGAGTTCTAAGGGGGCTTTATACTGTGTTCTAATACAAGTCAAGAGGTGTGGAGTGCACACTTGTTATAAGACGAGTATGACTCTGTTGGGAGTTAAGGAGCAGCACCCCTTGCATTGTGGTGGAAAATTAATCATAAGGACCAGAGGAGGGGATCTGATCGGCCTTGCCTCTGGTTGTTAAAAACGGCCTTGAGTCTAGTTGTTAAGAACCAGAGGCTCTGGTTGGTAAGACCAAAGGCTCTGGTTGGTAAGACCAAAGGCTCTGGTTCCTTTGCCTCTGGTTGTTAAGGACCAGAGGCTCTGGTTGGTAAGACCTGAGAGGCTCTGGTTCTTTGCTTATGATTGCTAAGACTTTCCTCTGGTCCAAAGAAGCTCTGGTTCCTTGTCTCTGGTTGTTAAGGACCAAAGGCTCTAGTTCCTTTCTTATGATTGCTAAGACTTGCCTCTGGATGGTAAGACCAAAGGGGCTCTGGTTCGTCTTGTCTCTGGCTTCATGTCTGGAACAGTTAGAACAGTTTTGTAACTGTCCACTACCATTAATGAGCAGTTTTTGTAACTGTCCACTACTTCTAATGTGTAGTTTTATAACTGTCCACTACTCCTAAACTTAAGCCATGATTATCATTTTGGTAACTTTTATGAGCATAAATAACTTTTATGTTTATGTTTTTACACACGGTTTTTGAACAATCCTATATATATTCTCCAGCAAGTTTGCTCTCGTTTTTGTGCCTAAAAGCAAAAGTGCTCTCTTGAGTCTTATCCCATATTGAATTTCGTGTAACCCAGGCATAGGGTCAAAATATCAATTTGGAATGTGATCTCTTGCACGATTCTCAAGTAATCCGGTTCTTGATCTACTACCCTTTATGGTCCTACTTTTTCCTAACATATTCCTCTTGTATACAAGAAAACATACGTGTTCTATTGCTTTACCGCATATCTTTAGGTCGTTTAGTGGTTTCATACTCTTCCGAACTTCATTTCTTATTATTTCTTTCATTTCTTTCAAACTTTAGACAAACTTCCAGAGTTGCTTAAAACTCCCCGGAAACTCTGCACAATCTTTTTGCAAGCCGGGGGTCTTCATGGAAACATCTTTTCTCCTTGGGATAGAGGTAAAGGTAAGGTCCACATACATCATACCCTCTCCATACCCTACAACATGTTGGATATATTGCTTTCATCTAGCTTATTTTTTAACTACTACAAACAAGCAGTGAAACCCCACTGCACTATATCTAACAAAGATGCAAGAAAGTTGGTGTATGCCATTTCACATATGACAAATTAAATATGTCAAATTCTACAAGAAAATGAGGAGCATACCACCAGTGATTGCCATTAAGGTTCCACCGGTTATAGCAGCTGCTCCAATCAGACCTCCACGTTTCCACTTCTCCCATGATTCATCTGAGATATTCTCGTTTTGTTTTTCACCATCTTGTTTCAATACAGCCATTGCAGAACAAGAAATAACCACCTCAATCGCTTCCTGGAAAAATATCACCATTTAGAAAAATAATATCGGATGCAGTACTGACATCAACAGAGAACACAATATCGTATGGCATCCTTGATTGGATTACAAGTAGATGTTTCAGTGCAAAACAGATGACAAAAGTCACCACCAAGTCAATATATGAACAAATGCTAAATTGGTAAGAGGGTGATTGAACAAGTAGTTTGACTGTTCCAACAGTTCATCAATAGCAGAGAATAGTTGATTTGCTAATTCAAAATCATGTGAAGGACTAGTTTGACAATGCAACAATATATAAAGCGTTAAAAGCAGAAAGATGTAAAGCTATATATTGACTTCCAAATTAGTTTGTATAAGTAATCTTTTCTGAGCATGACTGTCTTTCAAGTTATTGAGGAGGTAGTGAAGTAACAGATAATTCTCTATACAGGGTTGCAGTGATATGCTTGATATGACTACAGTGAACAAAAGAGCCCCAACCCACAGAAGATTAAAGGCTGTTATCATGAAGTAGTAGATTCGACACTTAGAATAGAACAAGCTTTGATCCTTTATCAGCTTAAGCCTGTAAGTTGCACGACTAAAACTGTATATATGTCTTCACTAAAAATCTATGATCTAGAAAACTCAATTTTATGGTCACAACTCTCTGTCCAATTTAAGGATAGAAATGCAAGTTCTTACAACGTTCATGATGACCAAAAAGAGTGGTTGTGCTGCCTATAGGTTCATGCAAGTATTGATGGAGATATACAGAATGTCTAAAGTGAATGTGAAACCATGCACATGGACATGCACCCCTGCATATATCATTTGACCACACAGGAAGACAAACCATGTTGATCCACTTGATATCAAACCACGTTGTCAGCAACCTCAAGGCAGCACGATGACGAGCATCATACCCCTTTGGTGGTCGTTCAGATTTCTTGTCATCCTTGGGTGTATCTGCCAGACAAGCTGAAAGAAGCTCATATAAGACAGCGACTTTTCTTTTGTTATCAATCATCCCCGCCTCTTCAAAGGTTTTTTCTTCAACTTCTTTACTGGATGCAGTAGGTACTTGTTCAGCCTTAGGCGACTTGCAATCTTTCTGTTGCTTCTTTTGAAGGTGCTCCTTTGTTTCAGCCATTGATTCATTAACAGCGAACTTTTCCCGCCACTCATGTGCATATACACGATGCTTCTCTTTTGTGTGCTCAAACTGTTCTGGGGATTTTTCTATGCTTGATACCATTGCGTCTACAGCTTTGGACAATGCAAGTTCCTGATCTGACACTTCGGGAGAAGGAGCATCACTTTCTTCTGCAAGTTCTCGTAAGAACTGTAACAATATCAACAATGTCGGTTATAAAGTAAAATAGTGGAGTTTTTCAAAGCAACAAACCAAGAAACATCAATGCTGTAGGGCCATAATGTAAGTTATTACCACATAATGAAAGTTTACAACACTTAATTTACTGATTAAATGTGTAATCAGTGTATTATAAGTGTGGTTATAAGACATAAGAATTGACAAATTTGCCCATAATCCTCTTTCATAACAACCAAAATGTAGTCAAAGAGTTTAAAAGGGGGAGCAAGAGCATTAACAGGGTGGTTTCCACCTACAAGCTTGATTCAGATTTAAAAAGCATGGTCAAGCAGAAAATTTACTTCCGAAAATAATCCACCAAGTAACTAATAATCTACCATTTCCAAATATGTTATACTGATTCTTAAATGAAAAAGCTATATTCATGAACTAACACAAGTAGAATCATGTCAATCAAATTGACTGTATAAGTTTTAATTCAAGATTACAAGCATAAAAATTTAAACATGAATAAGGCTAAAGAACATAATGATGACGACATCTTCTAGAGATAAAACTATGATGAATAATATACTAGTAATTAGAAATCCACTAAGTATTTAAAGGAAAATGTATAGTTCTAGTGAAAATTTGACAAATTGCAATAGAAAAGTTTCTGAAAGTTCCCCTAATCCCTTGCACTGTCAGATATTCCAGCCTTAAAGCATGTAAGTCACATTTGATCTCTTTAGTTGGCACCATAATTAACAAACAAACCCAGCTCGAAGAACAATAATCATGGTGTGATATATGTAAGAACTCAGCTTACTCACATAAGCACTGTTAATGCTAAAATGTAAGTGGACACCAAGTACAAAACCAATGTGAATTATAGGGGAGAAATGATGCTAGCCCTTTTTTCCTTCGATGACAGATATTGAAATGGATAAAGTGGATTCTCCCTAATGGTGAAATGAGACTGAGGTTTGTCAACTACATGGCTACCTCATACATGCTCCAGCCCTGGAACTCCGTATCCATTTAAAACTTGCACTCTCGATTTCATCGGGTGGCTCATAGTCTCAAGAACAACAAGTTTTCCAACTGTCACACAACTCCATATGGAAACTGAAAATCATAAACTAGTAGAAAGAACCCCAATAAAAGCATGAACTGAACAATGAACAACTTAATTTACTTTTAGATGATAACTTGATATGCCTTCCTTTTCAAACTATTCCAGAGTACACTTCTGTGATCACCCTCCAACAGCACTTAACAACCATAATTGCATCACAAACTTGATGCAGGTCGCATGCTTAGTTTTATGTCTTTTGATAATTCATCCAAACACCTATGTCTATTATTATTATTATAGATACATACATACATATATATATATATATATATATATCATTCTATTACTTCTAAGTGAATGTTTCTAAAATGTCTGAATGTCATCCAATATATAGATCACAAAAATGATATTTTCTTGTATGCAAGATGTTGAGAGGAGAAGCATCAGTTGCTGAGTCATATTACTAGTCAACATTTTCTTCTACTACAAAAGTGTGAAGTAACATACTGATCCAACATGACGCTTCACAAAAGAAGTGGTAGCAGTTGTCTCCAGATCAGGCCAGGCTGCACTGTCAATATCTAGGAACCTGTTCTTGACAAAGATGCACATATGAAACATATCACCATCACAAGCACAAAAGATGCAACCAGTCTCTCATACGTTGTACAACAAAATTTAGAATTATTACCTGCACGTATGTTACACTCCATGCTTAGGAGTACGACCATGGAAAACAACAATATGGGTAAATTATCATGAGGTCGCCTTATAAAGGTATCCTCACACATTATCTTCCATAGTTCTCAAAACAAGTCAATTTGTTCAAATTACATATTGGGTAGCATTTAGATTACATATACGAGAAAATACTCAAAACGTCGTAAAAGCTTCTTTGCATAATGCAATTATGTCATGATATTTAGTTTGGTGGTATTTGGTCCATATTCTAGGAGGTAGTCATGGGTTGGAATCCCCATTTTTCTTTACCTACTGAAAATAATAAAGAAGAAAAAAAATGCATATTGAATTGTATTTTGTTTGGCATATAAACTCGTGTCCATACATTTCTTTGTGTGCTTTATTAACTACAGTTAATTGATTCTACTTCTCGTTCCTCCAAATGGGATTGAAGACGAGTTCAAAGACAATGCACGCAAAAGGATTTGTCCTCTGATCCACTCCAGCAATAATAAAGCTTGGTTGAGAGAGACAGTATCCAATAAGTGAGATGAGGTGTTAAAGTCATCTAAGAATTGTGTTTGATCCTTCTTATAGATTGTCCAGATACACAAACTGTTATTTGTCTTAAGATATCAGTAGTTAGTGCCTACAGTGAGTTGTTCTTATGAGCAGATGGATTTGTTGCTCTAGAAATCTTTAGCAGACTATTTGTGCCTTCTGTTAGACTAGGGTCTTTAGTCTGTATTTAGTGGCCAGTAGACCCAAATATCCAATTAGGCCTCTCTGTGTCTCCGACCCCATGATCTTCATAGCGGTATCCAGAAATTTTGAATCCTTAGCTTATAAATAACCCTCGTCATTACATAATCAGATACTCCAACCATTCGGAAGTGAACCTCAATCCCCAAAATTGATTAGGCTTAGGGTACGCTACGCTTTTCTGGTGAACATTGAAACTTGAGGAAATTGCCAATTGGGACAATATACCGGGGAAGGAACTCTTATTTTGCAACAATCTTTCAGAATTGGAACATTTTCATCACTATCATACATCAATTTTATCGGAATCTAGCATTTAGATTGAAACAAAAGTTAGTGTAATTGAAGAATCAAACCTAAAGACGGGACGGAGCAGTCCGGAGGACTCGTGGACCCAAAGGCGACGTTCGTTGGAGAAAGAATCGGCACTGATTACATTACCTAGGGGACGGGTCTGGTGGATCTGTACCTGGTTTAGGGCTAAAGCAAATAATCCTGCGGCGGCGCGTTTCTTCGTCCGCATTAACGTCGACGACATTTTCACGGCCGATTGCAAAATAGCTACCACCTTTGCATGTCTTTGTTTTGCTGACTCGCAACAATTCCTCTCTAACACAAAAAAAAAAAAAACCAATTAATGCATAATGTTTAAATAAATTAATATATAGATTTACATTTATATAACTAATACATCTCAATCTCAACCATTCATTTAATTTAATAAATATGTGATTTCATAAGAGTTTAGATTGTTTCTTAATATAAAGTATTGATCATAATTAATGAATCATAATCATCTTCCATAAATATTTAAATCATAATAAATGAACTCTCATCATTTTCATAAATATCTCAATTGATTGGGTTGCATTGATTATCACCCATACTTTAAAACTTTCACCATATAATCATGATTTGTATTCTTGTCAAATTGCACTATACAATTCAGTTTGCGATTTTGAATTAAAAATCACAATAAAAACCACACCGCAAATTATTTTCATAAGACGGATGAAAAGGTGTTCTTTAATTGAAAGAGACATGTATGTAATAAACTTCACATTCTACATAAAACTTTTAAAATTTTACTGAATAAGTCATTATCTATATCATTAAGCTACTATCAAACAGTCATGTATAACTGATCGAATAAGAAAATTAAACTTAAACGATAAACAAAATTTTAAAACAAATCATACCAAAGAAATTAATATTTTAATATCTTCTTTTCATCTGGTTTTTCATGCTGACCGTACACTACCCTCCCATATATAAATATTATTTTTCTTTTACTAAAAAACTGAACCCGAAATGAAATTGTATTTTGATGGCCTGCACGTAATTTTAATCTGAGACCAGTTACATTAACAACTGCACATATTCAGCAGACTTCACTTGACAACACGCCTTATATATATATATATTATATTTATATAACTGATTATACAAAAAAAAGGTCCAACAGGCCGCCGGAAACCACCCTCTCATGGGTGCAGATACTTGCAGGAGGCTCCCTTCTTGCACCTCCCACTCTCATAAAATTTACACACACGCTGCTGCTGCTGCTGCCCTTTAGCTGGTGGTGACTGCCGTGAATAACCGCCAGCGCCACCACCATTACCGCTACCAAATGAAGGCTGCTTGTTCCATCCACTCCTACTGCTCCTGCTACATCCACCCTCCTCAACCGGATGCTGCTGACTATTACTACTGTTATACCTCTCACCGCTGCCATACCTCCGATGGTTCTGGTTCTCGTTTGCCTCCCATCCTATGTTTCCACTCCGACCTGAGTCATTCGCTTTACCCTCTGATCCCCACCCACGCAGGTCAAACGGGTCCAATCCCAAAGTCAAAGGCGGCGCTGGTGGCGGTGGTGGCGGCTGGAAAAATCTGTCGTCTTCCTCTTTATCCAGAATATTACCAACTCTCATGTGGTTGCTTGCACCGGCGGTCTTTGGTGCTCGCATAGGTTCAGCGGTGGACTTCAAATCTCCCGTCGACTCCGCCTGTAGTATAATGCCACCACCATCTGCCCCGGCATGGCTGGAACCACCACGGTTTTGAAACGTATCAAGGGGTGCAACCGGCTGAATGTAATTCCCATTCTCCACCTTCACTTTCACTACATCACTGGTTTTGGTTTCCATCTCTCCTTCTTCGCCTTCAGCCTTAGCTGACCTGTTTATATCAATCATATTCTGTGGGTCCCGCTCCATTTCCGGCCACTCAAAAACCATGTTCTCCGAATTTGTTCTCTGAGGAATACCAATTGAGGCCTGACCATCTATTTCATGGCTGATAAAGGAATGAAGCTGCAAGCCGTTGGACGTCTTCATAAGATCGAAGGCGTTAATATTGTTACCTCGAGAGGAGCCACCGACCAGGTGTTCATCGGTGGTGGTGGTGGTGGTGGATTGGCAAGGCAGTTGTATATCTCCACTAGAGCTAAAGCCATCACTTCTCGTACCCTGATCAGGGGTCGGACTGAACTCATCAAAGGATCCGTTAAATAGATCGTCAACAAAACTGTTCCTCCTTGAAGTAGGGGATGGCAATCCATATTGTGACTCCATAGCATCGACTTCTGCCAATAGATCCGAAACTGATTCCTCTGCCAAAGTGCTGAACTCGATCATTTCACCCATTCCATGCCACGTCGGCAAATCGTTACACGGTTGTGATGATTGAATATTTTGGTCGATGTTGGAGGTCGGAGTAGCAACATGATCTCCCGCCACCTCTAGAGGTTTAAAAGAAGAGACCGATACAAGACCCGAGTCCCATTCTTCACGTTTGACCGGAGTCGAAGAACATCCACCCCATCCATCAGCCGAAACCGGAAGTTTGGCCCCACCAACTACTAGACTCGAAGCACTACTCCAGCTTGGAGGGTTCCCGGAATCTTGAATCAATAGTTTCGAATCCGGCAGTGATTGCATCTTCTCATCTTCAACGATCGCCTTCTTTGGTGTAGGACCTGGCAAATCGAAGAGTGCTGCATCGGCATCCTTACATACAGTAGAAACATGCTTAATATCGGCTTCATTTCTCACTGTTCCCATAGGCATATTTGCGTCGTTCAGTTGCCCGGTTGACTCGTTTGACAAAGTCAAAGAAGCAACACTTGTGGGATTACCGTTCAAGTTATTATTCGCACTCCAGTTCTGTCCAAAAGATTGGCCAGAGGAACCATGACTATCGGATAACTTTTCATGATTGACGGGATCCGGAGCATATGGAGTCACAGCAACGGCGGCAGAGGGAATTGCACTGCAAACATTGAGACCCTCGGTTTGATTACCAGTTTTGTTACTCGTGATTATATTCTCGCTTTGGTGGGCATCGTGGTTGTGAAGCTGCTCTTTCAGCACATCGGTCAAAAGTAGTGACTTGTCCTCGTGGCTTGCCCATACCATCATATCAGTCGGGAAGTATCCGGTTGTGCTCCACCTCTGAAGCTGTAAAATAGAAAACGGCCCTTGAACTTTTCCATATGGATCAAGATAATGCCACAGTAAGTCATTCGGAGATGAGGTCTTCTCGGTGGAGTGAGATGAAGCTATTGTTTCCGGCGCACTGTTGGATACTGTCGAGCTAAATGTGGCTTGATGATCCGATTTGGTAATTGTTGAACCATTACAATCAGGCTCGTTTTGTGATTTCGCCAAAGTTGAAGGAACGAGATCTTTAGTAGATCCATCTTCAACATTTTTGCTTTTGGATCGCTCGTTTTTCCGTGATTTGTTGTTAGTGGCATTTGATCGTGCTGCTCTCTTTTTAGGCGAGCGTGAATTCTTGCTGCTGACCCGAGAATATTTGGACTCCATATGATCTCCTGTAGAGTTCAATGACACCACTGCTTATTGAATACTGACGGTAGGAATAAATACAAATATCAAGTATAATATGAAATCATTATGCTGAAAGGTATCGAACAAACCATGTTCTTTGTTGAAATACTCTTCAGTGTCATCCGATTCATAATGCGGATTCATTTTTGGATCAGAACGAATCACTGGAATTTCCTTTAATCTGCGCTCTCGTTCATCAGGTGAATTCAGAAGTTGGAGCTTCTCCACACATTCTCTATAAGTAGGGGTAGTCAAGAAATTACTTGGAATTAAAGACCCTATGATCAATTACTAAATGGATGTGAACTACTACCCTACAGACCCGAACGAGTTATTTAGGAGAATGAACTTCTGACAGATTCTTTTGAAATTCATGGTCTTTTGACAGTTTTAAGAATGCATCTGCCTAATCGCAAGAATGCCTCAAAATCTGTCAGAAGGTAATGCAATTTCAAATATCAGAAGATCATTCTTCTAAATAACCCAGATCGCAACCACTCCATATGCTCAAGAATGATTAGAGCTTCAGTAGGCGACCCCACGTTTCTATCACATTAACCAGATTTTGAATCTTGAGTTATTGGACAGGTAAGGTTCAATCTTATGTGTCTCTAACTCTAACTCACTGTACTTTATGTTCTAATTATTTTGGACTTGTATTCCAGGGTAATATGAGCCAACTCAACTGATCTTTGAACTTGGATCCTAAACCTCAAGTACCAATGTAAAAGGAAATTTCTGAGATATTATCATGTGACTGAACCACATCAAACTTATCACTGATTGAAATCTGTTCTTAAGTTATCAAACACAAATCAAATCCAAGAGTTCCATTTATAGTTTAGGGTTTAGGAGGATCAGGTTTTGGATCGCATTTAACCAACTCAAATAGACCCGCATGCACATCATCTTTCTAACTCTCTCCAATTATCTTCCCCAATTTGCTACTTCAAAGTTAAAAGTTATCAGGCAATCAATTCTATAAAGAGAACAAAAATATCAAGAAATACTGTCACAAAAGGATATCTCTTCTTATGCCCTTTCTCGCTTGCTGCATCACGGGCATGATTGAGTCGCAATATCTCCTTCTCAGTCCACTGAATTACACAAGAAAGAGGAAAATAATCAAATATAGTAATACAAAGCTACAGACACCAAACTTTATTAAGCCAACTTGAAAAACCATATATGAACTCTATCATCGTTAAGAACATTTAATAGAAAACAAATCTAAGCGACTATCAAAAAGCTCATGCACCACCACATGAAGCCAAATAACTCACATCATTTAACTTGACTGGCTGTAGGGCCACTGCCTTTTCTTGTATCTCACCCTGAAACAAGCAAGAAGGTGGCATAAATGAGGGTAATAGAAACTGAAATTTGGCGAAAAGTTAAGAATAAAGTTTGGATGGCCATGCGGACTTACTACAATAAAGTGTTTTACAAGCCCACATTGTATACTTTGTTGCAGTCGTCTGCATTCTTCCTGAAAACATTGTAGACAAATGTTATTACAAACATCAAGAAATTGTTTGAAAAGGGGCGGATAGAATCAATGAAGTTCACAATTTCAGAAGTTTATAAGAATAAAAAAACTACAGCCTCTATCCAGGGCTTCACCAGCAGGAGGAAAAATAAAGAATCCCAATTATTTAATCATATATTCCCTCCGTTCATAATAAATGCCCACAATGAAAAAGGCATACAATTTTTAAAATGTGTAATTATTACACTTTTTGATTGATTTAAAGAGAATTTTACCCTTAATAATAAAGGCAGTAATGAATTTCTCCATCTCATAATTAACAGTAGAACTGGAAAGTAGGTATTTAGTTTTGAAAGTGGACACTTATTTTGGAAAGGAGGGAGTATTAGGTAACATGGTGATAGAAAACTGTAGAAGATATGCTACTTCCAAGACTTAACATCAGGTCCTAAGCATACATGTAAACTTTTTTATAGCCACTGAAAGGTTTTTGATTATTCAGCAACAAAGTTTCTATTTTAAAATCTCTTTGGCTGCTGAATAAGGTAAACTAGCTAAAATACCATCCAACATATTAATATATCCTTTCTAATGAAGAAAAATTCCTAACATGCATATTGGCAGCATTATGTAGACTCTTTGTGAGCAGTCAAGTATGTCAACATCCAGTCAAGTAAGTCCATGTATGGCAAAGAAAATACCAACTGTTTGACGTCTGACAATAATATGCATGCTCTTGTCAGTAATCAAGAGTCTACTAGAACAGCTGATTTTTGTGAATTCTTTTAGAAGGGTATAAATAAAATATATGTAGTGTGCATATAAGTGATAGTTGAGGCAGAAGAAACAGGTGTCTTGCAAGTTCTAACCCACGTATGGTCCATAACACTTTTTGGGTAGGGCCTACAAATTATTGTATCCATCGCCCTCCACCTAAACTATCAGTCATGGTGAGAGCGCCCCATTCCCTTTTATGTATGTCCGATATCTATTGTGAGCAAAACAAATGAACGAAAGAGTAGAAAACCTAATTACTCACCTCAGTAAATTCTTGGTCTGAAACTGTATCAATCGATATAGTCTCCTTCTTGTCTAAATTTAATACTTCAAGCATAATGTCTGCTAATTTGCTGTCAACCTTATACGGTACATCCACCTTACTAGTACCTGCAGATGTTGGTTGTAAACTTTAGATGATAAACAATTTGAAGCTCGTAGAACAGTTCTTGTAAATGTAGCTTAAAATTATTACCTACAACTTGGACAAGTCTGTACATGTCATGCTTCAAATCACTACCAGATATTCTTATTCGCACAAGTGATCCAACCACCTTATCATGAAAATTTTCAGTGTCTTCAAGAAGTTTTTCCATCAAATCACGCCGCAGGTATAGTAAATTCATATTGTGGACATCCACAGCAGCAAAATCATCCAATCTATTCTGTACTACTCGTCCTTCACCCTTACTACGATTTCTAGGTTTCCTATCTTTACTTACCATCAGCATGTTGGCATGGTTCCAATTAGCATCATCCTGTACTGCATTACTGTTGACAGTGCTCTTCTGTGAGTCCTCTTTAATGAGAAAATGGCGTTCCAGAAGCTTCCGCATTTGATTGTGACCAACTCGTGGCTTTCCAAAGATATTCTTTAACCGCACATCACATATGATTTGGTTTTTCTTTCTAGGATCATGAAGATTATTTATTTTTATGTACTCAATCATAAGTGCCTGGACATCAAGCTGAGATACTACAGATGTATCACCGTTCTTCATATGTGCAATAAAATCCAACAGCTCTTTGGTTGCCCACTCCTTGCATTCAACCATAGTCAGGCTATCATCATTCCCCACTTTTTCCGTATTTACAGTTTCCTTAGGGAGTATATTGACCTGCTCATCTATCTTTCTTCTTTTAGATTCATTTGCCTCCGCATTACCAAAAGATGCTGCTGATGTAATGCTCCTCAAGTCATTGGCTCTATTATGTACACCAGTTGATGGAAGAGCTGAAGACACTGTACTAGCTCCGTTCGAGCGCTTTTTGGATGCAATAAGTTCATCCACAGTCAAAGATAAGTTTCCTTTTAAGAAGACCCAATATACCTTGAAGAGATACTCCCAACTAAGTTTGTCATCAAAATCTGCTTCAACCTGGACAGTTTACAGACAATTATAACATGTAAGGGAAAGTAAAAGATCATTTAGAGAACAAGTGCACAACGAAGTGCTGCAATCACAGATGTTTCATCGAGAAACTAATTTACAACATCGTTCAAGCCATCCCAAATCAGCTCAAAAGAGCTTTAACATCTAGAACGTCAACAAAATGACAACATGTAATTAATGCTCAAGTTCCTTCCATGACAGATCATGCGGGCTTCTGTTATCATCATAATTTCCATTTGTATGTTAAACATTATAAATCTATAATAAAAACGATTGTTGACTCTAACAAGTAGTAAAATGGCAAGAAGAAATACTGCACCGGTACACCCATGCAAATTAAACATATGTGTAAGATCTGACAAAAATAGATAAAAGATCTAGTGAATATTTGAAAGGAAGAGAGAAGGAATAACAAGAGTGCAATCATGCATCAATATGACGAGATCCGCTTTCCCTTACAGATAACGGCAATGAAGATGAATAGCATCTAATTCACGGATATGAAACAGTGTAATAAAGTGACATAACTTTCATGACACCAAGAAACAAGGGAAAAATCTAGGATCTTTAAAAACAGTAGGATAATATGGTGAACCAACCAAAATGTTCATCCTAGTAAATAAAGGTAAACACTCCCAATAACTTTTTGAATGCTGGTCTAGATATGGCGTATATTATCTCGATTCAATCAAGCCTCAACAAAATCACGTCACATAACTAATAAGTTTTTGGAAGACCATCACCCTCTTTAAGACCAATTTATTAGATAGATAAGAAACTATAGATGCAATACATAATATAAGATTGTTGCTTCATCGATCCTCAGTTGGAACATTACGAGCTTTACTGATTGGTCTCACTTGACATCTTCAGCAATGGACATAATTCAAAAAAGAGTTAAGCAGAGTTAGGCAGTGGATTAACTTTAATAAAATATGGCTACAGCTTAACTGCATAAGCAGGGATTATGCAGACAGTTAAGCGGAAGCATAAGCCATTAGTTTAAATAGATAAAGAGTTATTTTTATTCAGATTTCCTAAGCATATGAAGATCGAACTTCAATAGAATGTAATTTTGATACAATTCCTTTTCTGAATGAATAGTTAAACTGTTTCATTGACACCACTACTTAGGTAAGACATGAAAGGTTCCCCAAAGGTTTAGAAAAGTCTATAAAACAAGTTCACAAAACGTTGTTTAATCCGTGTTAGTTTTTTCAAAAAGCGTATTTCAATGATTATTTGCTAATCGCAGTGGTGGAGGGCAGGTAAGTCCTAGGTGGCCAGTTAAGCAGCCCTAACTAATCAAAGCAGTGAGCGCACTTAACAACTAGGTAGCTGCTTAACCATCCGTAAGCAAGAACTTTTAGAACACTGGCATTGAACAATGTTTGTCTATGATTAGAATGATGCATATAAACCAATAAAGGATACCAATGCATGAGTAAAGCCTATACTGGTTGTGTATTGATACTTGCTTGAAAACATTTTTAACCCAGTGCATTTCATTTTGAGATGGCCGTTTAAACAAACATTATCCTTTCATTCTTCTATAGCAGATATGGTCCATGCATTGATTTGGCTTCAGCCTCCAACATGTAAATATTGAAATTTCAAGTTGGATACATGATCTAAATATGCAAAAATGTAGAAAAATCTTGCCTACCTAACATAAGAGAAGCATGCTTTGTGGAACATATTACGTACAACATATAAAATTATCAGTATACTAGGCGATAAGATTTTGCATACCTTTCCATCCTCTCCCTGGCCATTATTTTCAATCAGCATGATCGTTTTCATGCATATAGTGCAAAAGCCTTTATCATTTCTGACACCCACATAATCAGACTTTTTGATGCAAGCTTTGCACAATGAAAATGTACACGTATAGCACATATGATGTGCGGCCTTCTGGCATAAACTACATATATGCCAACCTGAAATTCATATAAATACCAAAATATTAGCAAATTCTGCAACCTACTCTACTATTATTTACAGTTGATTGCCACCCATTTGATTAGATAATAGACAGATAACAAAAAAAGTAGAATGCCAGGCTATTAGAAAATCAGTTCAAAGTTAAAATGCTAACCTGGATATAATACATGAGATTCTCTCATAAAAACTGTGTTTGCCAATGTTACTAATTAAATCCATATATGATTTTGAGAAGTGTCAAATGAAGGATAAACCAGAAAAGGTGTAGAATTATGCATCAAGGCACTATTCTGACGTCAAAGACAAAAAAGCATTCTTCACTACTAAGGTGCCATTTGGCTCTTCTTATCTGTTTCAGTTCACTAGAAAACAAGAAGACAATCCTCTTGCCCACTATCGGTTGATCCTCAGACCTTCCCCTCCTCTTCTGTCAACTAAATGGATTTTGTTCGATTTGGCAAGTGACCATAGAATACTTAATAGCCTGTTGGTTAAATGGCTACATTCTGAAAACCTCAATATCAAGTTTAAGGAGCTTTAAAAACGCAACAGGCGGTGTGACCGTGTGAAAATAACCCATTTGATCAGACTTTTAAGTTTTAACTTCAGATCTGGTTACTGTCAAAATATGTGTTTGTCATTCTCCAATGACCCCTTTCGCAAGGACCCCCTTTCAGAGATGCTGAAGTTGGAACCAAAGACACTACCAGCCTAGGCCATAGTGACACCATGTCCCCCCAGTCAACATGCTCTAAAGATACAACACACCATTGTCACATCTATTACCTAAGTTGTTAATGACAAATGCTTAGATTGTAACTGTGGTTAGCTTTTTTCGCTATTTCAAACTAGATCAAAACCAACAATTGTGATTCTTTAAACATGGTAGACGTAGATTTGATCTGCTAAGATAACAATGCAAGAACTTATAGAGTTTATACAAGGTGAGTTTGCGGGATATACTATTAGATATTGGAAGTTGTCTGATGTTATCATACTCATCTTGGTTTTTTCACCTTGTTTGATAGCATTGTCAAACAGATATCTGATTTAGAGCAGGAAGATTTAAGTACAAAGATATCAACAGCAAATCCTTTTATCCAGAAAATTAGCAAAACCTTTTATCCAAACTAGTGAGTAGGCCAGAATATCCAAAAGATCACAAAATGGTGAAACCAAAAGATAGACATGGTAAGGTGAACCCCCTAGGGATTTGGACATGGATGACATCCTTTAGTGTACTCGTATTCAAGCTTTTTAGCCTTATCCACTCACGCATTTCTCTTCACTCTTCACAGCATGTCAAGTTACCAACCTGTAACTGCCCTAACAGTCTCTTCTTGATACAGGTCTTCCCTTCTATAGGGTGCATCTGAAGGTCTACTTTGGAGATAACCAAAGCGCCTCAAACATTGTTGTCAAGCTTCTCCCCAAGTCGTAACACCCCAACTTCTCCCATATACCCTCATTTTAATCCCATCACTCACTGGGTGGCCACATATCCACCTCAATATACAGCATGGAATGCACCTTATATCTTTTCAAAAACTTATCCAGAAATAAAGTAAAGAGATACTGATTCAATGTTGATGCTCAATGAGAGTTATTCTAATCTGATAATGAAGATACTAGCATCCCTTACACAATAGCATAGATACCTTTATCCATCAACATATTTTGCAAAGACGGTCTTCTACGCATGAGCTCATCAAATAACTTTAGTAGCCTCCCTCTCATTAGATTAAAAATCATTGTATATGAATGATGTTACAGTATCTTGCATCCTTCCATGAATATCATAAACATAATCTCACTTTTTAGTCTTCCCAACATGCAAAATTGATGTAGTTCTTACTGCAGCTTCATTGTATTGGCTCATATGTAGGACACGTCTGTATTAATACAATCTTGGATATTTAATATATACGAAGATCTGGAACCAACTTCAGTGTCCAAATAATATTGCTGGATAACCTAGCAAGCAATGCTAAGCTACCACCTTTAGGCATCTCAAAACCTCCATAGGAATACTAATAGGTCATATAAGCTCGCCTATAGTTGTCCTTTTAAAGCTTTCTTCACTTCAAATACTATAATTTTACATCAAAAAAATTACAAGTGTCATCAAGAGAATCATTTATTTTTTCCCTACATCACCTCATTATCTCTGAATTAACCCATCAAAGTAGTCTTTCCCCGTCTCATTAAAACGTCCTCTTTTACTATTAGCCTTTGATTCTCATCGGATGCATTTGATCTGATTAAGATCTAGTTTTCCTCTTATCTTAGTAAATTTATAGCCAGTCAGCTATCCCTCCTTCATTCCAAGTAATACATCAATTCCCAATTGGGTCTTGTTTGCCAAAAAATTACATCTTTAATGGCATACCATGTAGGAAACTTACAAAGACAGAAATAAACAATAACAGGATTGAAACTTTTGACATGATAAAGTTTCAAAAATGTTTTTGGGGTGAGCTCATGCCAAGAAGTGAAACCTCTTTGAAGACTTGCAGATGGATGGGATATAGATACAAATTTATACTTGCACTTTTGAGTTCTGATAAAGCTAGTTTGACAAAGGAAATCAATATATAAACTGGATATGAAAATCATAAGAATAACTCAAAGCACCATGCATCAGCACTAGAAAAACAATCCCAAAAATGGAAGAAAAAGTTACATGGTCAAAACAACCCTTGATAGATTGATGACAAAATCTAAAAACTATTTGTTATATCAAAAAAGAACATTAACAAGATTATGCTCTATGGAAAGAATTTAGTGGCTCGGATCAGTACTTTGAATTCATAGAGTTCAATAATTCTTTCATGTGTATCTTCAACTGCCCAGGTTACAAAGGCCCAAATGTACAACTTACGAGCTTTATACACCTAATATTTCCCCATGCCCGCTAAATTTGAAAGCATGGCAGCATTTCATATTCTGATGTCCTAGCATACCTTCATAGAGAACAAAACCCAGAACCTCTGGTGCATCATTTTTAAGTGCTCAGCTATAAGGCTCCAAACACCTCAAAGTTACCGTGTCTGCTATTAGTTTTCTTCATGCACACTAAATTTGAAGCCTGCATTTCTTATTTTAATGTCCTGGCACACCTGTGCAGAGACCAAAGCCCTAGCTTCTCAAGGGGAGAACATAGTTGATCAAAGATCTCAGATTTTGTAGCTTCCATGTATATTTTCTTGTTTAAAAGCACCTCACCAATATTCAAGCAGTAACCTAGAAATTGTTAAGAAAACAATAACGATATCACAAAGAGAACATACCACAATTCCATCTAGCTGCCGATTGGAAAAATGCTTCATCCCGTTTGATACATGTCGGATGATATGCCTTTGGACAACCCCTACACCAAATAAAGTTCCATAAAGACAACAGATGATTCATTGCTTCACTAATTCACAAAGTACAGCTCCTACCAAATTTTACACACAACATATAAAGCAAAAACTTGATCTCATTAATAACCAAGAAAATTCACTTCCTTGTATGAAACTAACAATCGCATGCATTTCAAATAAATCAATTATACCAAATAAAACAACAATTATCCTCAAGACAAGGGCAAAAAAACAATACAAACCGGCGATCGCAGAGCACAAGACTCCCACCATCAAAGCAAATAAAACAAACATCCTCCTCCTCCTCCTCTTCTTTGTTCTTCTTAGCAGGAGGATGTTTCGCCTGAGCCTTAGGCGGCCGCCCTCGCTTCTTCTTCACCACTTCCCCTCCCCCTCCCCCTCCCCCTCCGCCGCTACCTAACTCCACCTTCCCTCCTCCATCGGCGACGGCCTGAACAACATCCATCGCACCACGGACCAGCTTCGAATCATCGCCAATCGGTTGACTCTTGTCAACGCTTTGACCCTCACCTCCCAAATTCTGACCCTCCATCATTTCAAAAAAAAATCAACAAAATTGAATCAAACTAAAAGTCAGTTCATAATCATCATCACCACCACCTCCGACACCACCGCCCAAACAAGTCAACAAACCCTAGATTGTTAAGTTGACCGGCGTGATTGCGATGAAGACGAAACTCCGGAGAGAGGGGATGATTGGTCCGCCGACTGGGGCTGAGTTTGTGGGTGTTGGGTGGGGTTTTACCTTTCGGCGACACGACTTAATCTTACACGAAAGAGAGAGAGAAAGTGAGAGCGTTGAACGCGGCCCCTGTCGATTCTTTCTTATGCTTGCCAACACGTGATCGGTTTCCATTTCTCATTCAACACTCCAACCCCTTATACTTCTCATTAATGCTCAAAATACCCCCTCTATTATTGAACTTACATCAAAATAGACCTTTAAGTTTGTTAATTTCTACCACAATATATAATTTCAACTCATGCATTATTTTATCTTGTCTTTGTTGAATTACTTTTCTTTAATAAAAACTTTATCATGTTTCATTTACACCGTTAACTTTTGAAGTTTAAGAAACACGTATGATTTTGTTATACGTCTTTTCTACATGTGTCTTGATGTACATTTTGTGTTTCTAAATTCTTAAATATTTCGTATGGACGAACATTGGACTCTAATCAAATACGAACGGTTCTTATTGTTCTGAAACTTTTTCAGATTATGTATGATTCTTTCCTACTGCATCCAATAAATTACGCATGGTCCTAATGCCCTTTTGTTTTAAACGAGTGCCTAATTTCATAGGTGTTATATTTGTCTTTTGTGTTAAACCATTGCATGACTACGGACTAATCGATTTGTGTGGTCCTGTGTAAACTATGACAATCTGCCTTTTTCATTTATTACATGTTTAATTTGCACCGTTTTTCTACTGTTTGGCAAGTATTGATCAATGTCGCATCATGAATAGTATCAGATTCAATTGGAAGGTAAGTAATTCTATAGTTGTGTTTTACACGCAGTATCTTTCTTATCCGTTTCTTTCTATTGGTAGTCCCATAACAATATTCAAAATGACAATCTAATGAACGTGTACCTAAATCAAAAGAGTTCACGACAATTTGCTTTATTCATTCACTGATAACGACTTCCAATTTCGCCTTGTTGTCGACCTGTGCGGTGTTCTTTTCATCTTTATGAACTGTTACATCCTTAGCATCAACTTGTTTCTGGTTCAAATCATAGATCATCAGCTTAATTCTATTAATTTATGGATAACAAAATCGGTTTTTGCGGGGATTCTACTATGAGGAAGATTTATACAATTTAGACTTTATTTGTATTTTTACTTTTAAGAGTTAGAAATCATTAAATTTGAAACATGTAAAAATTGGGCATATATAGGGGATAAGCAGTCGAGCGTGTGACGATATTTGATATGAGAACAATAAATGAGAAGGAGAAATAAGGGTGTGACATATATCGTGATATGTTGCTTATTGTTTTACAAGATCCACAAAATTCAATGTGTCATTTATAGGTATTCAACGACTTCAATGGATATTGCGGGTCACGCTTTCTATATTCAAGCATAAACTTAAATCATCTTCTTCAGATTTCGCTATGATCAGTTATTTATTGAATGTTTTCCTGCAATATGATAGTTTGGAAAGTTTGTTTATAATAAAACTCACTAGAAATACAGTTGCATGTCTCGTAAACCTTAAAATATTGGTAAACTAAACATACCAGCATATCTCATTCAAAGTTAGGGTCTCATGGGTATGATCGTTTTCCTTTATCACAAAAGGGAGACTATATTGTTTCTGTATAGAACCGCAACTTGCCGAAAATTGCAAAAAGTCAAGGGTGAATTTCTGAATGTTTTGAATATATATATATATATATATATATATAGAGAGAGAGAGAGAGAGAGAGAGAGAGTACATCAAATGCAACTCATCACATTTGTACAACCAATGCAACCCAATCAATTGAGATATTTATGGAAAAGATTTTGAATGTTTTATATATATATATATATATAAAGAGAGAGCGAGAGGACGTTTCAAATGCAACTCATCACATTTGTACAACCAATGCAACCCAATCAATTGAGATATTTATGGAAAAGATTTTGAATGTTTTATATATAATATATATATATATATATAGAGAGAGAGAGAGAGAGAGAAGACGTTTCAAATGCAACTCATCACATTTGTACAACCAATGCAACCCAATCAATTGAGATATTTATGGAAAAGATTTTGAATGTTTTATATATATATATATATATATATAGAGAGAGAGAGAGAGAGGGCGTTTCAAATGCAACTCATCACATTTGTACAACCAATGCAACCCAGTCAATTGAGATATTTATGGAAAAGATGAGAGTTCATTTATTATTATTTGAATATTTATGGAAGATGACTAAGGTTCATTAATTATAATCAATACTTAATATTAAGAAACAACCAATACTTTTATGAAATCACATATTCATCAAATTAAATGGACGGTTGAGATTGAGTTGTATTAGTTGTACAAATGTAATGAGTTGTATAATAAATCACCTATATGTGTGTGTGTGGTTGGGTTTCTGTGAGAATGAGAGTTAAAGTGAGAAGTGAAAAAATGGATCTCCACTCTTGGATGCACATCACGATGAGTTGCACCATATCAATCCCCATATTAAGCACGACTCATGGGTGGGTTAAGATTAAAATTTGATCAAGGGTCCAAATCCCTTTTTATGTTTATCATATTGACTCTCCTTCTCACACGATGTGGGCAAAGGATCGTGTAAGAATGAGAGGTTAAGGTGAGAAGCATAAGAAGGGATCTGGACCCTTAATCACCTTTAATATGAAACTCATCCATGAAGCACGCTTGATATGGGAATTGATCTTGTGCATCTCATCCTGATGTGCATCCAATGGTGGATATCTCGTATTATGTTTTGAATGTATATATATATGTGTGTGTGTGTGTGTGTGTGGGGGGGGGGGGTAGGTTTGTAACACCCCAAATCTATATTTGCATAAAACCACATATTCTATTTAACATCAAATACAAATATACACATTAGTCCCAATATATACAAAATGCTACATACAAAAGTAGCAACAAATTTTTCACTTACACCAAGTACATGACTTGCATATATAACAAGTTCTCAAGTACATACAAAATAACAGCTTCCCAATATTCATATATGTAAAACAATCATAACTTCTTCACATCTTTCCGTTTCCCTTGCTCTCCACATGTGTCCTACCTGTGATGTACATTTTTAAAACAAAATGAGGGTTAGACCAAGGTCCAGTGAGAAATCTCTTTTGATTGCTATTACAGGGTGAAAATCACCAAAAATGTTTTTAGAAGTCCATATTTGTATTAATAGCAAATAAACAATGTTATATTGAAACAAATCTCTTTGTCGCATCATACAGATGAGACCAAAATTTCTCGCATCACAAGGAGGAGATAACCCCATTTCCTCGCATCAAACAGATGTGATAACTCATTTTATCGCATCTAACACATGTGATAGACACCCCTTGTTACACCAGGCAGACGCGATAAATACCTTTGTCGCACCACACAGATGTAGTAAATACAACTTGTCGCATCATAAGGAAGCGATATCCCAACTTGTCGCACCTTAAGGATGCGAGAACCCAATTCATTGCATCACCAGGATGCAATAAATACCTGTTGGTCCCAAAAGGGTCTACAAGAATACTAAACAGTTTGTAGAAGGGGGGGATGAATACAAACACAATTTTCAAATTTAAAATATATAT
>NC_037532.1:29987445-30002648 GCF_001531365.2 Cynara cardunculus var. scolymus | reverse complement strand
AAATACATCGAAAGGAAAAARGGATTATCATCAAATCACTGAGAGAGAGGATCAACAATACCTTTCTTGCATCTCATTGATGCGAGAACATCATCTCATCGCATCATATTGATGCGATAAATCAAACTCATCGCATTCTGAAGATGCAATAACAATTTCCACATGATCAAAATCTCATTTTTAACATACAATTGATTTTATCATCCTTATCCTAGTATATGTATCTCCTGATTATGTCACTCTTATCTAAAATATGTCCTCTCTTGGTTATGTCACCCTTATCTCAGTATACGTCTCTCCTGAATCCTGATTATGACACCATTATCCCAAAATACACATCTCATGATTATGCGACTCTTATTCCAACTAATTGATAATAACATATCAAAACACCAAATTATGCTAAAAATAGCATGTAATCAAACTTCAGATAACCAAATATGAAACCATATGGTTTCTACACCAAAAGCAATTCAAATGATACTTTTTAACGTAAAGCACACCTTGTAAACAAAAAGAGATCGAAGACTTTACTCAGGAGCAATTATCAATAATAATCACTTAAGTAGTACTTCTTCTTCTTCAATTTTTGTTCAAACCAGGAACCCTTAGCAACTTTTTTTTATTCTTTCCAAAACAGAAAATAATAATGACACACAAACACATAAAAACTCTTTTTAAAATAGTATGGCGGTGTGAAAAGATATTTTAAAACAAAATTTCAAGACGACCTCTCAACTTTCAATACTTATCCAGAAGCAACCCCAAACTGTATAAGCATAACCTAGTTATCACAAGGTTCAAACGAGAAGACGGTCAATTTACGAGAAGGCGAGAAGAAATATGGTCCACATAATTCATTAATTAAAAAATACCATAAATGAAAAATAATTTTAGAAATTAGGATTATTATCATTTTGAATTGGATAAATACTTAAAAATCTCATTATATCTTTTAGAATTATTTATTTTTTAAATTTAATTAATTAATAACTTTTTTATCAAGTTACATAAAAAATATATGGATACACTTTTGATAAAATAATTTTACAATTTTCATCGAATATCACATGTGATATATGTGGGGATGATGCTCGTATCTCAAGCTGAATTTGAACCAGCGTAGACATATTATCAACGAATTTACAGCCAATCTACAATCAAATTTTTAATCGAGTCGAAAAAAATCCCCCTAGGAATCTTAGAATCACCACTGCAACTGATTCTCCCATGAACCCCCAAAATCAATGATACAAGCTCGCAACATATCTTCAACAGTTTGTATCATTCGTTCACTTTTCCCATCAGTTTGTGGGTGATACGTCGTACTTAAATGAATTTGAGATCTCATGGATTTTTTAAAGCTTTCTCAAAATTTTGAGGTAAACCGGTTGTCCTTATCTAAAATGATTGATAAGAAACACCATGATGAGTCACAATTTCATCAATATAAATCTTTGCAAGTCTTTCTAACGGAAAAATATCTTTAATCGATAGAAAGTGCGTAGACTTTGTCAAACGATCCACAATCACCCAAATAGCATTATACCCTGTTAGGACTAAAATAGTCCTAAATATTATGAAAGTTTTATAAAGTCATTTGTATTGGATTGTATTGTAAAATCCATGTAATTGGGCTAAAGGGCAATTGGGTTTTCCTTGTAAATGTCACCTATAAATAGGTGACATGGGCTAGAATTGTTAGTTGTTCATTCATTCTATTCCAATGAGAGTCGTGTAAGGAAATTGAGAGAATTTGTACTTTCTGTTTTCAATAAAAAGAATTTGGCCGGTTTCTGTTTCATCGTCTTCATCTCTCAATTTTATCTTAATTCTTGAGTTGCTTGCATATTTGGGATCATCAATTGGTATCAGAGCATAATCGAATCACCTTTTCAAGACGATCATTCTATCTACATCATTTCAAGTGAAAAATTTCTGGTTTTGGGCAATGGAACAGTGAATGGTCTAAATATTTCTTCCAAATTTGCTAAAGATGGAAGTTTGAAGAGAAGACTTACGAAATCTGAATCGTAGATTTCCAAAGATCTGAACTGAAGAATGCTTACAAGACAAAGTCTAAATCTGAAAGACTTATCTTCAGATCTCTGGATTAAAAGACTTCAGAGTTTGGGTAAAAGTTTCTTAGGCACACAAGTACAAAGTCTAAAGAGTCAATATTCAGAGTTATTTCAAGAGAAGACCCGAAAAGCACCTAAGTGTCAAATCTGAAGATGAAGTCTGAAGACCTTGACAAAGTTATTTTAACTCTGAACGAGAGGATAGTGTTGATCTTGTAACAAGCTATTAGCGATAGAGATTATCTTTCCATGTTTATAGGATATAGTTTCATTGTTTATTTATTTTATTTATTCTTTATAAAGATAGGTATATTGTTCTTTTCAATAACGATTCATTCAATTATTCAATCATTGTAAGCAGATTGCTCTGCACTTTTCTGTCTTCAATAAATATCAAAACCTTTGATTGCTCATACACAATTATTGTTCTTACTTTGTTCTTATTATTCTTGGTACACATGAACTTTCAAACAGTACTACTGCTTTCTTGTTCGACTGTTTTGGGCTTAAATCGATAAATTCACCATGGTTTTGACTGTTTTAATCAAATTCGTTTTAAAGGATTTGTTTATTGGTGAATATGATCACATCTCAATCATCAATTTGGAACTTATTTGATGAATTTTGGATTTCTTGATGATATGGTCGAACTTATGGACTTAAACTGTCAGATTCTGCTTCATCGCTCATTGAATGTATGCATTGAGCGATTTATGTGAAGAACATCGTCCAATGAATATCCAAGCGATATCTTGATGTTTATCGTCTATTAAGATGATTGCTAACTTGGTGTTTTTTAAATTGTGGTTGATCTATATATAGACTTAGGCAAAATTTTACATGTTTTGAGAGATATCTTAGTACATCGCCCAAAACTATGCCCAATAATCATGTTTTATCGTCTAAGTCAAGAGATTATTGGAATATACCACTCAACGTGCTGAGTGATACACGAGTTCATCTCCCAAAAGCTGAACGATATCCTTTCATATGCCTTGAAGATTATAGCGTACATAATATCAAGTGATATCCATTTGAAAAATATCATTGTTGTGCGATAACTATGTAATTGGATACAATAGTGCGCCAATAACCTCATGTTAGCAGTTTTGTGTTGTTACTTAGTCATCTTGTGCTTAAAGTTGCCTATTATACTCAACCCGTTCAGAGCCTCATGCGATGTTTCATTCTATGTTGAACGATATAAGGAAGTTGGAGTATACCGTCTAAGGCGTGGGCGATATAAACTGTTTATCGCCCAAAGCATGGGAGATATACATGTTCATGGGAGAATCCGCCTAAGGCTTGGACGATTTAAAGCTTATCATTTATTCATTGGCCATCACATGAGTATTTGTTCAAGACTATCGAAGTTCTTAATATATGTGCTTAATGGATTCTTTGTCCAAGATCACTTGTGCTTGATGATTAAGGTGATATTTTATCATTATTTTGCCTTGAGAAGCATCAACAACATCTTAGTCAATTTTTGACTTTTCAAAGTCACAGTTTGACTCTTTGGTCAACCAATTTGGAGTTTAATGATTAAAGCCTGATTTGAAAGAATTTCAGAACTGTTTCATTGGATTTCTGTATTTGATTGGACTAGTCAGAGTTTGAGTATTTGCAATCATTATTCTCGAGTTTTTCTACAAGAGACCAGACCGTGAGTGCTTCAATCATTCTTTTGATCTGGTCAATCAGACGTTTTGAAGGCCATCAATCAATATTCTAGAGGTTTTGGAGATATCAGATCTTTGAGTGTTCTCAGTCATTTATCTAACCTGATCAATTAGAAGTTTGAATGTGTTCGTCATTGCTCTGAAGATATGGTTGTGATCTGAAGTTCTGAGTGCCAATAATCATTCTCCTATCTGGGAATTTTGGATCTGATTTTGGTTATTCAGTCTGCTGAAAGTTTGAAAAAAATCGGCTTATCTTTTCTGGTTGACTTTTTGTTTATGAAGTTGTGTGCTTAATGCTGATACTTCCTCTCTGGTTCTTAATGTCAAAGGTGTTTGCTTTGGTTGTTTAAGCTGATGTTCGTTACCCCACTTTGTGAGCTTATTGGATCAAGTTCTTAAGCTGAATGCCTATTCAACTAGTGGTTCAAGGAAAGATTTTTTGTCATAAGACTGTTTGCACTGAAATGTCACGTAATTCACACATTTATCTATCCCATGGTTGGACGAATTAGTTGCTTGTGGGCCAACAATAATTCTGAGGTTAAGGATTGTATTGAGTTGTTTTTAGTTGAAGCTGTACTTTGTGCAATCGGTGGTGCTGAAAATCATATTGGATTTTATTTTAAAGTTGAAACTGAAAAAGTAAGAGCATTATTCGGGGGGGGGGGAGGGAACTTGAAGATTTCATTAATGCTGAGCACACCAAAGTTTTCTAAAAGAAAGCAGGGGGAGAAGATTTGAAGGCTTTAGAGATGCTTGCTTTACAAAACTTTGGGGGGAGATTGTTAGGACCAAAATAGTCCTAAATATTTTGAAAGTCTTATAAACTCACATGTATTGGATTGCATTGTAAAATCCATGTAATTGGGCTAAAGGGAAATTGGTCTTTCCTTGTAAATGTCATCTATAAATAGGTTACATGGTCTAAGATTGTTAGTTGCTCATTCATTCTATTCCAATGAGAGTCGTGTAAGGAAATTGAGAGAAGTTGTACTTTCTGTTTTCAATAGTAAGAATTTGGCTGGTTTCTGTTTCATCATTTTCATCTCCCAATTTCATCTTAATTGTTGAATTACTTGTAGATCTGGGATAATCATACCCTTTCGGACTTTGTGGCAACTTCATTATGAAATCCGTCGTCATATGATCCCACTTCCACATAGGGATTTCTAATGATTGCAAATTCCCATAGGGTCGTTGATGTTCAATTTTTACCCGTAGACATGTCAGAAACTGTTCTACATACCATGCAATATCCTTCTTCAACCCCGACCACCAATAAAATGGTTTCAAATCTCTGTACATCTTATTGGTACCTGTGTGAATGGAATATTGAGATTTGTGACTTTCATCCAAAATTATCTCATGGTTGCTTCCAAAATAAGGCACCCATATTCTACCTTCAAAACATAAAATTCCACGATCATTTTTTACCAGGTTAATTAACGTTCCTCTTATTCTTTCGGCTTTAACATTTTTCTCTTTAACCGCTTCGTTTTGACATCTCATAATCTCATCAAGAATATTAGGGATCAGATTAGCTCGTAATGCAATGGCTATGATTGTTCCACTCTTCTCTTTTCGACTAAGTGTATCAGCCACTACACTCACTTCCCAAGGTGATAAAGAATCTCACAGTCATAGTCATTCACCAGTTCAATCCATCGTCTCTGACTCATATTTAACTCTTTCTGATTAAATAGATGTTGAAGACTCTTATGATCTGTATAAGTTTGACATTTAGTTCCCAATAAACAATGTCTCCGAATTTTTAAGGCAAAAACGATTGCTGCAAGTTCCATATCATGAGTAGGGTACTGTTTTTCGTAGTCTTTTAGTTATCTGGAAGCATACACAATGACTTTTCCCTGTTACATCAGTACAAAGCCCAGACCCAGCCTTGACGCATCATTGTAAACTACAAAATCTTCTAACCATTCTGGTAATGAAAGTATTGGAGCACTACACAATCTGCTTTTTAATAGTTGGAAGGCTTTTGTTTGATCTTCTACCCATTCAAACTTTATACTCTTCCTTGTCAATTTGGTCAGCGATGCCGCGATACGAGAAAAATCTTGAATAAACTTTAGATAATCCTCAGCTAAACCCAAAAAACTTCGGATCTCGGTGGGCGTTCGCGGTGTTTTCCATCTTTCAATCGATTCAATCTTCACAGGATCAACTTTTACCCCTGTTTCTAAAATGACGTGACCCTAGAATTGTACTTCTCTTAAACAGAATTCACATTTTGATAATTTAGCATACAACTTTTCCCTCTTTAATAGTTCAAGAATCAAATGAAGATGCTCGACATGTTCTGCTTCCGACCAAGAGTAGATAAAAATATCATCGAGAAAAACAGTAACAAATTTATCGAGGTATTCATACATACTCTTTTCATTAAATCCATAAAGGCAGTTGAAGCGTTAGTCAAACCGAAAGGTATAACTAAAAACTCATGATGTCTATACCTGGTACAAAAAGCAGTTTTGACTATATCTTTGTCCCGAACTTTCAGTTGATGATATCTCGATCGTAAATCGATTTTAGAAAAATAGTTGGCCCCGACTAACTGATCAAACAAATCATCGATTCTAGGTAAGAGATATTTATTCTTTATTGTTAACTTGTTCAATTCCTAGTAATCGATATACATCTGCATCAACCCATCTTTCTTCTTCACATTTAGTACTGAAGCACCACAAGGAGATGTGCTAGGTTTGATGAAACCTTTATACAATAACTCTTTCAACTGTGTCATCAACTCTTTTAACTCAGATGGTGCCAACCGATATGGTGCTCTGGCCACCGATGCTGCTCCGAGTATTAGGTTAATTCAAAACTTAACTGACCAATCAGAAGGTAAACTGGACACTTCATTTGAAAATACTTCTGGATACTTACAAACAACTGGAATATATTCACGTTTACTTTTTTCTTTCTTAGAATCAACCATATAAGCCAGGAAGCTTTAGCACCCCTTTTGAATACATTTTCGGGCTTTCAAAATAGAAATTAGGCTTGTATAATAATCTTGCCAATCACCATAAATTACAATTGGCCCTTTCCCCAGCAGATCAATATGTACCATCTTCTTGTTACATACAATGCTGACCTGATTTTCTGACAACCAATCCATGACTACTACCACATCAAATTCCCTTATTGGCATAGGGAATAATCGGATCGGTATCATACACCCCTCTATTTCTATTTGGCAATTATTATACACTTTAGTAACAAATACTTGACTATGATTAGTAGTATAAACTACTAATGCATAGTCTAGGGGTATGGCTTGCAAATATACACATCCAGCAAATAATGGTGATACAAATGAATAATTGGCACCATAATCAAATAACACCTTAGCATATACAAAGTTTATAAGAAACGTACTTGTTACCACATCTGGGACTTCCTCCTTTTCCCCTCTTGACATCTGGAAGGATCGCCCTTTAGCTCTTTTAGATTCACCTCTTTTAATACTATACCCCTACGAGTACTCTGAGTATTTCCAGTCACATTTGATCTTTGACTCCTCAGTTGTGGGCAATCTGATTTGATATGATTGGGCGAGTTGCAAAAAAAAAAAAACAACGATGAGGCATTCAATAGTCTCTAGATAGATGCCCTGGTTTTCCACACCTATAACACCTTATTTGTTCAACATTGCAGTCACCTTGATGGATGCGGTGAGATCTTAGGCATGGTCTCTCATTGAATCTTTGAGCGGGACGATTTTTTAAATTTTATAAACTTGGGTATCCTGAATTCTGTTGAAGACCACTCATATTTCCTCTTTTCTACCACCCTTTCTCCCATCTGCCTATTCTTATTTCTTTCAGTAGTTTCGGCTGCATCAATAGTAGATGGGAACGTAATGGGATCCATCACAATCCTAAACTTTCTAACTGAGGGTTTCAATCCCTAAATATAGTGTTCAACCTTGCAAGATTATGAGGATATGTAATGTTCAGCAAATATGGAGTGTTCAATAAATCTCTCCATATACTCCCTTATAGTTAGATTCCCTTATTCTAACTTCAGAAATTCTTCCTCCAACTACCTTACTACCATTTTAAGGTATAATTGTTTTTTAAATCTTTCCTTGAATTTCATCCATGACATTAATTCAAAATGTTAGTTTAGACAATGACTCAACTTCCCACCAATACAAAGCATTGGATTTGAGCATGGAAACAACAAATCTAACTCGATCTTCATATAAGCATTTGCTGGTATTAAAGAATGATTCAATTTGTTTTAACCAACACATAGCCTCTATCGGGTCTCTTTCACCAGAAAAAGTCAGAGGTTTACACATTAGAAACATTTTAATATCACCGCCTCTTTCATTTGAAGTGTGAACTTGCGGATTTATTTCCACTCTTTTAGTTTCTACTCTAGTAGGTATTCCCAAAATAGAAGTTACAGTGCTTCGAAGCTTACTCATCTCCTCTGCTAGCATATCCCAAGTAACGTACTCAGGATGTTGAGTCTGTTCTCTATTTACAAATCTAGTTCTTTCTTGTTCGTCGTTAACATTTTCTTGAATTGATTCCCCTTTGTTCCGGATGAACTTCAAGAAGAATACTTCATCCTCTGCCCCTGCCCCTGCCTCTCCCTCTACCCTGTCCAACAGGTAGATTCTCTTGAACATTTTCAGGGGAACTCTCACTTTTTTTCGGGTATATCAGTGCAATCCTTTCAGATCTTCTTGAATAACTTGCCATTAGATCATTTACAAAATTTAATATTCACATAATTACATCCCCAAATATAATAAGGTATCCAAGCACAAATATATACTTGTAAACCATGATTACATTGGTCGGTTGTAATTTGAATTTACCTTAGATATTGTTTTTTTTAATCCATCATATTTATTCCAAAGTTTCTACAATTGTCAAGGACCTTTAATATGCAAATAATACAACTTAAGTCTAGGCATCATGTTGAATACCTAAATCTCTTAAACTCAAGCTCTGATACCAAACTTGTAACACCATAAATTCATATTTGCATAAGACCACATATTCCATTTAACATGAAATACAAATATACACATTAATCCCAATATAAATGCTACATATAAAAGTACTACAAATTTTTCAGTTACACCAAAAACATGACTTGCAGATATAACAAGTTCTTAAGTACATGCAAATAACAGCTTCCCGAAATTCACATATGTAAAGCAATCATAACTTCTTCACATATTTATCTTTCCCTTACTCTCCACATATACCCAACCTGTAATGCACATTTTTTAAAACAAAATAGGGTTGGACCATAAGGTCTAGTGAGAAATCTCTTTTGATTGCTATTACAAGGTGAAAATCACCAAAACACTTTTAGAAGTCTATATTTGTATTAATAACAAATAAACAATGTTTTATTGAAACACATCTCTTTGTCGCATCATATAGATGAGACCATAATTTCTCGCATCACAAGGAGGATATAACCCCATTTCCTCTCATCAAACAGATGCGATAACTCATTTCATCGCATCCAACACATGCGATAAACACTGCTTGTCACACCAAGCAGATGCGATAAATACCTTTGTTGTACCACACTGATGCGATAAATACAACTTGTCGCAACACAAGAATGTGATAACTCAACTTGTCGCACCTCAAGAATGCAATAGCCCAACTCGTTGCATTACAAGGATGCGATAAGTACCTTTCTCGCATCTCATTGATGCGATAACATCATCTCATCGCATCATATTGATGCAATAAATCAAACTCATTGCATCCTGAAGATGCGATAACAATTTCCACATGATCAAAATCCCATTTTTTAACATAGAGTTGATTTTACCACCTTTATCCCATTATACATATCTCCTGATTATACCCACCTTTATCCCAAAATACACATCTCCCTATTATGCCACCCTTATTCCAACCAATTGATAATAACATATCAAAACACCACATTATGCTAAAAATAGCATGTAATCAAACTTCAAATACCCAAATATGAAACCATATGGTTTCTACACCAAAGGCAATTTAAATAATACTTTTCAAAGTAAAACTCACATTGTAAGCACGAAGAGATCGAAAACTTTACTCAGGAACAATTATCAGATAATAATCACGTAAGCAGTACTTCTTTTTCTTTGGTTTTTGTTCGAACCTGGAACCCTCACCAATTTTTTTTTTCATATTCTTTCCGAAACAGGGAAATAATAATGACACATAAACACATAGAATTATTTATTTTTAAATTTAATTAATTAATAACTTTTTCTTATCAAGTTTTACGTAAAAAAAATTAGATACACTTTTGATAAAATAACTTAACAATTTTCATCATATATCACATGTGATATCTATGGGGATGACGCTCGTATCCCGAGGTGGATTCAAACCAACATAGACATATTGTCAACAAATTTACAGCCAATCTACAATCAAACTTTTAATCAGGTCAAAAAAATCCCCCCCCCCCCCCGCGGGAATCTTTAGAATTACCACTGCTTAGCTTTCAATTAGCCTTCCTAGATATTTTTGTTAATTATATGTGATTATGTATATATACATTTATAAGTTTTTTTGTTATGTAAATATTATCACATGTGATAATACATCACTTATATTTAGAATGATATTATCATATGTGATATGTACACAAATTCACATAATGGATCATATATATCACATGTGATTCAAAATTAGAGAAAAAATGCTGACAAATATTTTGAATTAATTGTCGATATCATATGTGAAAGTTGATGAAAACATTGATTTTGTTTATCAAAGTATGTATAGAAAAGAAAATTTATATAAATTTTATAAAATAATTATGAATTTATTAGATTAAAAATAAATAAGTCTAAAAGGTATAATTAGATTTTTAAAGATTTATCCAATTCATAATGATAATTATCCTTAATTTTTTCAAAAAACATGTTATTTTTTAATTAATGGATTATGTGGTCAAATTCTTTTTCGTCTTCTTGCACATTAGTTAGTTTCTCGCTTGATCCTTCACACATACACACACATATTATATGTATAGATAAAGGTTCATTTGACAAATGACAAATATTTGAGAAGTAAATAAGTGATTATAACATTTAATCTGGTCAATTTGCGGCTTTGATTGTGAAACTGAATAACTTCTCGCATGAGTATGCAGAAGATAGAGAGATAGTTTCCTAACTTTTATGAATAAGCGGCAAACAGGATCATAAGTGAACATGCGTGATTCACATTGTTAGGACTGAGAAATCAGTATTAATTGTATTCGTCTTGAAAGATTAATTTTAGTCTATAATTGTAAAAGTCAGCGTGTTTGACTTTCTTAGACTAGTTTGACTTTGACTTTGTATTAACATGTTGACCATATAAATAGATGGTAATCTTTGTAATTAGAAAAGAGAGAGCTAATTGTAAGATTACATTGATAATTGAGAGTTTGACCAGAGCTTATATGTGTTGACTTTCTCTCTCAATATTCATCATAATGTTCTTGAATGTTTATCTTAAATCTGCCATGGATAGAGCTTAATATGAAGATTGATCAGTGATTGTGGACACACAATTGGTATCAGAGCTGGAATGCAAGAAATCAGGAAAARAAATTGATCAGATAAGTGTTTTTTTTTTAATTTCTGAATTTTTTTTCTTTTTCGTGTTCTTCGTGTTCTTATTTTTTTCTTTGATTTTGATCCGATCTTGTATTAAAATCTTGTGTTTTTTTGTGTTAAAAATATGATCAAAATGCTCGAAATCGTATTGTGAATCTTTGTTATTCACAAACTTTTATGTTTTGATCAATTTTAATCAAGATTTAATCGGTTTTTGGTGTTTTAAATTTTTTTCGTGTTCTTGATTTTTTTTCGTAATCAGTGTTTTTGATCCATTTTTTTGTTAAATTTTTTTTAGTTTGTGTTTTTGTTAGTATTTGATCCGGTTTTTCTTTTGTTTTTTCTTCATTCCATGTTAAACCGTTCAACAATATTCAAAAGCCCAATTTCAAGCCCATCATTTTGTATTCGGATAAGGGCCTTATATTGTTCTAYTTCTTGACCGGATAAGCAACAAGATTGTTCTCCGGTTAGTKTTCATCACTTCAATCGGTCATCACTTCAATCAATTTCAAGTCTAAAGCTAAACCGTAGAAGCAGGATTGTTCATCGTTGGTTTCGAGACTAAGGGTACACCGCTCATCACTTGAACGGAGATAAGAGGTAAACCGCACATCATTCAAGCGGTGTTCATCTTCACCGCACATAGCTTGAGCGGAGAAGGGTCTATACCGCACATCACTTGAGCGGAGATGAGCGGAGAACGAGCGGAGAGGTAAACCGATCAACCTTGACCGGATAGTGTTCTGATTCATTAAGCAGGTAAGCCATCCCAAGCGGTTTAGGTCTTGTAAATCAAAGAATTTTGAGCGGACTTCTAATCCGCTTGATTCCATTTACCTAGATACCTAAATCATTCTCTAATTTTGATTCAATTTGGGTGTACATTGTTTCTTGATTCGATTTGATTCATCAAAATTGTTGATTGAGTTAATCAGATTTCTTACATTGCTTCTTTGACGTTCTGTTTAGTCACATGCTTCCAGGTGAAAGATATATTATGTCTGGTTTATACTCTTGCCTGTGTCCGGTTTAGATTGTTAACAGGTTTAACTCTTTATTGTGTTCGGTTTAAGCTTTTAGACTGTTAACAGGTTTATCATTCAAGCTGTCCGGATTAACATTCATCTAATATTCTTGATTTAATTCTGTAAATCGCTCATAATAGTTTCTGGATTTCACTTGTTTGATTCTTACATCTTAATCCACTCACCATTCTTACTGTGTTCATAGTCGTCGAGCAACGAGGTTTTGACAGCATACAGAGTGAAAATCAAAGGGATTTTGATTCTATATATTGTTGTGAATGGTTGATGAGCAGAATAGGTTATGAGTTTTGTACACAGGTTATGAGTTTTGACAGTAAATGTGTCAAGCTGTGCTCTATTTAAATACACAGCCTGGCCAATGTTCAATATACAGCATTACACAGCTTACTCGATTTTCTTTCAATACACAGCTTGCAGGTTTTGACAGTTTCTGTGTCCACAGCAACAAGAAGAAAGAAAATAGCAGCAGGTTTGAAATTTGTGGACTGAGGTTCTTTGTGCTGTTATTTTGTGTTGTTTAAGAACTGTACAGTTTGCAGGTAGTGCAGTGTGCAGGACTGTTTCTTATTTGAAACAGCAGGTCTAAAACAAAACTTTGGATCTGGTTTGCAGAGGTTCTGTGCACACACAGCAGGTCTAAAACAGGACTGTTCATTGTGTTGTTTAGTGTGTTGTTTGTTGTGCTGTGCTGTGTTGGTAACAGCAGTGTGCAGCAGCATGTATAAAGAAGAAAGAAACAACATGTTTCTGTTTAAAAGTTTTTAAAAATAGGTTTAAGCAGCAACAGGTCTTTGCAGGTTTTAAATAATTTGTGTTGTGTTTTTGTTGTGTTTATTGTGCTTGACAGCAGGTGTAAAGGTTATTGCTTTGACAGCAACTACATTTTCACAACAACCATTTTGACAGCAACAAGAAGACATCAACAGTAAACAGCAAGTTCATAGCAACAGGAGCAGCAGCAGCTGTTAACAGCAGGTGAGACGAAAGTTTAGTGCAGTAACTATTTTGACAGCAAGTCTAAGGCTGTGAATTTTCTTAAACTGTATTTTCTGCTGTGTATATAGACTGCTGTTTTTATGCTTCTTAGACAGTTTGTTGAGTAGTTTAAAGCCTGTTTTTATTCTGATTGTTTGATTTGGTCTGTATTTGTTGTTTTGTAACAGCAACAGCATTAACAGTTGAAAGAAGCAGTAGTAATAACATTTGGTTTTAGTTTTGTTTTGACACAGCCAGTTCTATAGCAAACAGCAAATCTGAAACAGTTTGTAACAGCAACAAGACATAACAGCAGCAGCTATAGCAATACCAACAAACTTGATTTCGTGGTTTTTGTTTTAAGAATGTGCTGTGTTTGTGGTGTTTGAAGCAGCTCACAGAAACAACAGGTTTAGTGTGTAAAATAGCAGTCCAGGTGTTTGTGGTGTTTGTGCTACTGTTTTGAGAAAACAACTTCACAGCAACAGTTTCACAGCAACATCAACCATTGCTGTTTAAAACCAGGTTATATAACAGGTTTAATAACAGGTTCTTGTTTGCTGTTTTGATTTGAAGACTGCTGTTCATGATTTTTTACAGCAACCATTTTAAAAGCAACTGCTTAACAGGTTTTGTAAACTGTCTGAAACTTTGATTAACAGGTTTGATTTGCAGGTCTTAACACAACTATACAAGTTTGGAAGCTGATAATTTGTTGACTTGCATACTGTAGCAGCTGTTTGTGACAAACAAGTGACTTCATAACAGGTTTTTAACAGTGTGTAGCCTTGACATAGAAGATTGTTTTGGCAATACACCTCAGCAGGTCTTGACAGCAGTTGACTGCAGACAGTTTAAGAAGTTTTGAAATAGAAACTACAAAGTGCACGGTCTGCAGAAGATCCAATTTAGAGCTGTGAGAAGTGGATCCATATGAGAAGCATACAAGTGAACTTTTGGATAGCTTTTAGAGTGTAGTTAGAATATTCTTTAAAAGATTCATATTTGTATTGTTGATACTGATACTGTTTGATTTGGACTTAGAATCAGATTTTTGGGCTTGGTTCAGTCTGTTTTTGGACTTGGACATTATTCTTTTTGGGTTTCTTTTAGTTGTGTTTCTGTTTTTTTTGGTTTCTTAGGTTGTTTGTGTTTAGATTTTCTTTTGGATTATTGTATATCTGTTTTTGCGTGAGTTTTTCAGTGTTTGTGTTTTTCGGTTTCTTTTTGAGCTTAACTGTTCATAATTTTTTTATCTGATTTCACTGCATAGATCCTAACTGATCATTTTTTAAAAATGGCAGATATTCTTTTGAAAGAGAATCAAGAATTGCGAGCAAAGTATGATGAGCTAGAAAAGAACTATAAACTTCAAAAGTATGTTAATGAGAAATGTAATGAATCTTTGCATCGAGGGTACAACGAAAAGATAGAAAGAATTGTAAAGGAATTTGAACATAAGATAGAAACGGTTGAAAACAATCGGAGTTTGGATCGGAAAAGTTATAATGATGAATTGGAAAAGTGGATCTCGTCTAATGCTGATTTGTCAACTAAACTTGAATTAGTTAAGACTGCACTAATTGCTGAAAGACATTCTCCAAGCAACAATTCAGATACAAAGGATTTAATTGAAAAGTTCCTTAAGACTGAGAATGAGCTGAATGAGTTAAGAAGTTTATTGGCATTAGAAAAGGAAAAAGTTTTACACACTGATAAGATTTTACATGATGAAAGGAATGAGATGGTGATAGAAAAGAAGAGAATCATCGAAGTTGAAAGAAAGTTTGGAACTGAACGA
>NC_037532.1:29972785-29980097 GCF_001531365.2 Cynara cardunculus var. scolymus | reverse complement strand
TATAAAAATTATATTATTAAACCTAAATTAAATATAAATAATAAAATTGAATTAAGGAAATTACACCAAACACAATAACTTTTAAAAGATTAATTTGATATTGATATCAATATATTTTAACAAAACAATTATAATATTTTTAAATTTATATTTTATTCAAAAATAAAAACATCATCGTTTTCTCAAAACCACATAAAACCGTATTATATTGACATAAAAAGGGAATAAAACGGAACACTGAAATCATGATTTATCTCGATGCATTGCACGAGTAACCTTCTAGTAAACTATATGGTCATATGGTTTATTTATTAAAAAAATAGACTTAATCATTCAAGATGAGAAAATTTAATGGTTTTTTATTCAGTAAAATAGTTCAGGGACTTAATCATTCAAAATGAAAAAATTTAATGGGTTTTCACTAAAAAAAGTTTAGGGACTAAAAAATTCAAAACGGGAAAATTGGTTGGGTATTTTTTAGGCTTTTCCCTTGATTATATCATTTTTTTCTGTTACAAAACTGTATCCAATATTCCATAATTATCTCAAACATTTTCCATTTTTTTCTCACATATCTAATAATAAAATCCAAGATTTCTTATAAGAGTATATTTTCTGGAGAGAATAACCCTTTCAGTAATTCTTAGAGACGCATGAGATTGCTTATCTTTACTATGTGTTCTTGTGTTTCTCCATAAAAGAATCCTTTCGATAATTCTTATCAGGTAGTGTTGCTTTGTGAAGTGTATCACAACATGTATTTTCGTGATTTTGTGAAGGGTATCCCAGTATGCGTTTGTGTTATTTTCATTGTTTTACAAACGGTATCATAATGTATATTTTTCAAAGTGTATCAGGTAGCGGTGTTTTACAAAGTGTATCGCAAAATGTGTTTTCGTTGTTTTATGAAGGATATCACAATGTGCATTTTCATTATTTTCATTGCTTTACAAAGGATATCACAATGCATCTTGTATGTATCTTGGGCATCACAAAGAAACATCATTTATATGTATCTTCTTATAACAATGTCGATTTTTTTTATATCACAATATGTATCTTGTGTTCACTTGGTGTTGCTGGAATAAGTTTGTCGGATTAAGGTTCGTCGTAGAGAGGAGAAAGAAGATTTCTAAAATACCTAAAATACCCTTTAATTAAAATTTTAAGTCAAAATTATTAATTTTTTAATTTATCATTTAATTTGTGGTTGAGATTCGATCTCGCGGTTATCACAAGTTACTGAGTTTTCCCTTAAATTGCCCCTACATATAATATATATGGGAAGCTAATCAAATGAGAATGCAATAATTCATGCTAACCGGAAGATTCAATTTTGGTCAATCAATTATTTATTTTAATTTTGTTTATTAATTAATAAATAAAGGGTCTATTAGTAATCTATACTATCTTATAAAGCAAATTTAATAAAAGTCTTAAAGTCTTAAAATATTAAATGATCAAGATACCCTTTATATCACTTTTTCACCCCCTCCTTTCCTCACATACACTCACCCCCTCACTTACAGTCACCCTCTCACAACCCATTTTTTTTAATTATAATTTTAAATTTACATTTTATACCCCTATAATTAGTTAATTAATTTACTTTACGTCCTTTACTTTTAAATGTTTCAGTTTAAACCTTTATCAAATTAATATACATAATCGTATATCAATTAAAACATATAAAAAATACGTTTTTATTTTAACAAGTTACACCATTATAATCGTCTCGTTAATACCTTCAAAATAAGTCCAATATTGAATAGTTTTTGACTTAATTATATTATTATATGTTATATATACTGTGAAAAAATATTTTTAATTTACGATTTATACTTTTATAGTTATTTATTTATATATATATATATATAATATATTTTGGGGTTAGGCTGTCCAAATTGCACTGTATAATAAGTTCTGAATTAATATGTTCTTGGGTTTTTTGAAATATATATATATACATGTATTAATTCAACCTTAATCTGAATTTTTGGACAAGAAAAAGGGTAAGCAGTTGAAATATAATTTTAAAACCCATCTTTTTTGGTCTTTTCATTGCTTATGATCTGTCAAATTTGTAGTTTTCTTTATTGGTTTTGAGTGTTTATCTTAAAACTCAAGTTTCTTGGTTTTTTGCTCTTGGTGTAAATCGAATACATTTGTGGAGTCGTTTAAATATGTTGGATTTTAAAAATATTGGATTTCAAACTGTCATACAATTTTTTTCATCGATAGTCTGTAATTGGGAACCCTAACTCTTATTTATTCAAATTGTATTAATATGTAAAGACCAAGTGTAACATATATCATTGTTAAATCTTATCTTATAAAACCAGTGAAACTTCATAATCGTTAAAATTCATGGCTCCCGTCGCATTGCGCGGATACACAACTAGTTTAAGTAATTAGAATTAATTTTTCTTAGTTTTTATCTATCGTGTTTTTATCTATCGTTGATGCGATTACCATAACAACTCGCGATTATGAATCCCCTAAATTACTCAATCAAACATTCAATCAATATTTGGCCCATCAAAATAAAAACATGAAATATGCAAAATCATGAAATCACAATGTATCAGTAAAGCTAAAAATAATTAAATCATAGTCTATCATATTGGCAATATTCATAGAGTGTATCACCATGGTAATATTCACAGTGTTCACAAACTTTTTTGACAGTATCATAATGTGTATCACAAGATGTATCACAAGGAATATGATTTTGAAACTGGTAAATTTTGTCGTATGAGAGAAGAGAGAGCTACAAAAAGGCTACTGTACCCTTAAATAATATCCATAAATTTAGATCTTTTGAAAATTAATGGATAATTATCAAAATTAACATTATTAATATTAACTATTATTATAAATAATGAGGGGCTGAGATTGGACTCACAATTATCAAAAGTTACTGAGTTATTCCTTGAATGAATCCTATATATAGAGGGAGATTAAGAGAAAACCCCCTAAAAAATAAAAAATTAAGAAACACTCTAGTAACCACTCATTTGAATGGTATGAACATGTATATATAAGTAATTGAAGTTTTTTTTGGGTTTTTATGCATGTGCGCATATTATGTCTGTGCATACTAAACAAATTGCTTACAAATGATGATTGATTTATTGTGATCAGAAAATTTATGGAAGATAATAAGAATTCGTTCATTATGATCAACACTCTAGATTAAAAACAATCCAGATATTTATGGAACCAAATATTTATTAGTTTAGGCGGACGATTGAGATTGATTTATATGAAGTAGGAGGTTCGCAAATGACTGAAACTCTCTCTCTCTCCCTCTCTTTTTCTATATATATATATATGTGTGTGTGGGGGGGGGTTGATAGATTCAAATGAGAATGCAGTTAATCTGCGAAAAAAAAATTCAATATCATATATAATTACTCGTGAAAAAGATTGAAATAAATATTATTTTTGCCCCTAATAACCTTCTTAACCATTAGTCATAAAAATGATTTAATATGAATTATTGGATCAAATTGAGATGAATGTTCAAGATTTGTCCACTAGTTCACGACCTAATTTTGTTTGCAATATATATATATATATATATATATATAGAGAGAGAGAGAGAGAGAGAGAGAGAGAGAGAAATGTTCATTTGAGAGGTGGTAAATATTTGAGAAGTAAATAAGTGCTCCTAGCCCTTCATCTAGTTAATCTTTGCGGCTTTTACCGTGAAACATCAGATAATTCCTCGCATGGATTTGTGAAGGATAGAAGGGTATTTTCGTAACCTTTACAAATATGTGGCAAACAGGTTCATATTTTGAACTCGTTAATTAGTTCATGTATGAATCAGTTAAATAGTTCATATGTCAATAACAAGGGTTCATATATGAATCAGTTAATTAGTTCATATGTAAATCACACAGGTTCATATGTGAATCGGTTAAAATAGTTAATATGTTAGTTACACGAGTTCACATATGAACATGTAGTTCATATATGAATCATTTAGGTTCATGTATGAATCATTTAGGTTCATGTATGAGCTTGTTTGCCGCATATATGTAAAAGTTACAAAACTACCCTCTCTATTTTTCCATAGCCGTAATTTTTGACCAGTCAAATCCGATCTTGATCGTATGAAGATTTAGGATCACTTATTTACTTCTCAAAATAATCTCTCTCTCTCTCTCTCTCTCTCTCTATATATATATATATAGAGAGAGAGAGAGAGAGAGAACTCTCTAAATCGTGAGATATTTGAGAACCGATGCATCATGTATTATTTCATATGATTTTTTCCATCTATGGCTAAAATTTAATTAGTAATTAACATAAATTAGTTTCACAATGTTTTTGTTTAACATGTACTCGGTTTATAATTTGAATAATTTTTGCATGTTTGTCAAATAAAAAATACATGTAAAAAAGTTTCACATTGTGAACCGAATTATATGAAACAAACACATTGTGAAAATTGTGAAATATATGTTAGTTAATACCTTAAATACTATACTTAGATTGAAACAGATAATGTAAAACAAAACATTAAGGTATAAGTTCTCACAGATCTCACAAATTTTGAAGTTATACTCACCATCATTAACTAACCAGTTAATTAGTATTAACTTTATAAATCAAGATTAGCCAATCACATTTCTTGAAACTCAACAGAATTCATCAAATTTTTTGGTAAGAGGGTAATTTTGTATTTTAAATTGTTTATAATTTTTGAAATTTATTATTTATTTATTTTTTTAAATGATTACAAATGGTTATCCTTATTTCTATGCAATCCACTTATGGATTGCTTATAAAAATAACTTATTGACTTAGGGGGTGTTTGGGATTGCTTATAAAAATAACTTATTGACTTATCCCTGTGTGACACCGGTAATAAGCACTTTTGAGTGTTTGGATAAACAACTTATACCGATGTCAAACCGGTAATAAAGAGTTTTTGAAGAAGTTAAACCATTCTAACTTATAATAAGTTGATAAGTGTTTTTGTAGAAAAACATAAATTGTTTCAAATAAGCAATCCCAAACACCCCTCAAGTGTTTATGATATCTTCATAAATGAAGATTATGATTGACCAAATCGATAGCAGCAAGAAAAGGGAATGATCTTATTCCTTAACGATTTGGAGAAATTTAAGAATAGTCAAACTATTTCCTAAACTGAAGGGGAGCATGACTTTACACTTTTACCCTTTGTTCACCTATGTTAATGAAGAAAGGTGTGCGTCCCATGTTCACAATATTACAAATTAAATGTTTTGTTTCATAGTATGAACTGTGAAACAACAACATTTGTATTAATACATATGCTCACTCGTTTTAATTAACTCATCGATGTTGTGTTGTTTCATTCTATGAAACAAAATTGTGTTTACTACAGTGTAATGTGAAACAAAACATCATAAAGTAAAGCAACATATGACAATATGAACACATACGTTCATTATATTATTGAACGTAACCGGTGATTTAAAATCTATGCATTATTCACGGTGTGATAGAACACTATGTTACTTCGTTATTAAATCCATATATTATTTCATAATATGAAGCAACACAATATATTAAAACCATTATATTTCACAATGTGAACAAGATAATATATCCATTTATGAAAATAAATAAATATCTCATCATTAATTGACACAATTATAAAAAAACACAAAAATTTAATTCTTAAGAGAACAGAAGAAATGGGTTTAAAATGTTAAAGAAAACAAGAACACATAGATTTTGGGGGTTTACAAGGTTGAATTTTTTTTCAACGGTTTTAAGGAATTAAAAAGTTGTGAAGATAAATTAAAATCTTACCCTTTTTGAATTAAAATAGAATGCTAATTAAATGTGTTTGATGGAAATAAATTGGTGAATGAGATTGGTTCTCATGGTTCTCAATTCTTTATTGGTTCTCATTGATTACCGTTATATATATATATATATATATATATATATATATTACTTCTCAAATATTTACCACTTCTTAAATGAACCTACGGTTATCTTTCTCTCTCTCTCTCTCTCTCTCTCTATATATATATATATATATATATATATATATATATATAGAGAGAGAGAGAGAGAGAGAGAGAGATAACCGTAGGTTCATTTAAGAAGTGGTAAATATTTGAGAAGTAGAGAACTGATCCTAGTCATTCATCTGGTCAAGATTTGTGGCTTTGACTGTGAAAGATCAGTTAATTCCTCGCATGGTATGCAGACAAATAGAAGGGTAGTTTCATAACATTTACAAATAAACGGTAAAACAAGTGCATATATGAATCCGTGTGATCCACATATGAACTATACATTCATATGTGAATCTGTGTGATCCACATATGAACCCATGTGATTATAGTTCATATGCGAACCCGTGTGATCCACATATGAACTGTGTGATTCACATATAAACTAATTAACTGATTCACATATGAACTGTAATAACCGGATCCTGGTTATTACCTAAGGTATTAAATACGTGATTATTTGATTTAATGATTACGTGATTGCATGATAAATCAATACATGCCAGTATGTGAAGTTGAGTATTATTTGAATATATATATATATATATATATGTATTTAGAAATACATGGTATATATATATATATATATATATTCATTTGATGCATGCATGTGCTATGTATGTATGTGTGAGTGTGCATGTGGGTAGCATGAGGTGGATAAGGGGTGGGGGAAGGCAGTGTAGCCGACCTTCCCTATTTGGAAGGTATAAAAGAGGCTTAACCTCTTCATTTGTTGAACCCTGCTATTTTGAGAGGATTTGAGAGAGTTTTAAAGAAGTGTTGTCCGGTTTRGAAAAGGAGGTGATTTCAAGTTGGTTTCAAGTGTCAAGTTTCAATAGGGATTGATTTCCAGCAATTTGGTTTCAAAAGCTTGATAAGGTGAGTGGTTTCTAAATCATTTTTGTATAAAGATTCTACTGGTTTCAATTGCATGCTTTGTATTGTTCATATTTGAAAAGAAACCATGATTATTATGTCTAAGTGTTAAACCAGATAAAGAGTGACCGGATAAGAGTTTAAACCGGACAAGACTTAGGCGGTTTATTGTCCGGATTGTCTTAAACCGGACAAGCCTTGAAAAGTTTATTGTCCGGATTGTTTTAAACTGGACAAGCTTTAAACGGTTTAGTGATCGGACTAGTTTAAACCGGACAAACCATGAGCGGTTTGTTGTCCGGAGTTGGTAAACCGGTTGAGTGTTGAGCGGTTTATTTTTAAACCGGACACGTTTTGAGCGGACTATTGTCCGGATTTGATATCCGTTCAATATGAATATTGTTCTAAGT
>NC_037532.1:29968864-29971936 GCF_001531365.2 Cynara cardunculus var. scolymus | reverse complement strand
AAGGGATTTACTCACTAGACCGTTTGGTCTAACCCTCATTTTCTGTTTTAAATTATGCAATGCAGGAATAGCTGGTTCCGGGGATATAAAAGGGAAAGGGAAAATGTGATTATTTTCCTAACCTGTTATCTGCTTTTGAAGATACATATTATATGTAGTAGTACATGATTTGTTTTGGAAATTTTATATGTAAATTTTGTACATATAGTAATCCTTGTACTAGTGGGACCTTTTGATGTAATCCATATTTCTATGTAATGAAATATGTGTTTTATGCAAATGTGGAGTATGAGGGTGTTACAGAATGGTATTAGAGCCTTAGTTTAAGAGATTTAGGTATTCATAGCATGATACCTAGACTTAAACTGTCATTTGCATGTTAAGAGTCCCAGACATTATTAGTATCATTGGGAATAAAATATAATGGGTTAAAGAGAATAGTATGTAAGGTGAATTCGAATTACAAATGGCCAATGTAATTATGAATTTACAGGTACATATCTATACTTGGACACCATATTATATTTGGGAATGTGAATACGTGATATTTAATACTAAAATATCTGCAGATGTCTAATCAATCACGAAGGTCAGAGAGAACTGCCCGCCATGTATCTGAAGAAAGGGAAGAGTCACCTGTTAATCTTCCAACTAGCATGTCCAGAAATAGAGGTCGTGGAAGACCAAGGGGACGTGGTAGAGGAAAAAGTCAGTCACATGGAAGGGGTCAAACTGAAATACATTCTGAACATGAGGAATCCCACTCTGTGAATGTTCAACAGGAGCAGATACAACAATCTAAGTTCATAACTAGAAATGATTTAGCAGAAGAAATGGGAAAACTGAGGGAAACTCTAGTATCTATTATGGGACTGCCAGCTAGAGTAGAAACTGAGCAAGTTGGAATTAATCGTCCAGCTCCTTCAGCAGGCAGCAATAATCGGGGAGGAGATATAAAAATGTTTCTGACATGTAAACCTCCAACCTTTTCAAGAGAAAGAGATCCAGTTAAAGCAATGTGCTGGATAAAAGAAATTGAATCAGTATTTAACACTAGTAGATGTTCTGAAGAAGATAAGGTTAGATTTGCAGTATCTATGCTCAAATCTAATGCCTTATATTGGTGGGAAGTGGAATCCTCGGCACAACCGAATATACTGCAAATAATGTCTTGGGAAGAATTTGTGAGTAAATTTAAAACACAATTATGTCCTATGACAGCAGTAAGATAAATGGAGGAAGATTTTCTTAAGTTAGAGCAAAGGAGCAGATCTGTGCAGGAATATACTGAGAAATTTATTGAGTTTTCCCGTTTCGCTGAACATTATGTATCTTCAGAATTCCGAAAAGTAGAAAGATATATTTGGGGTCTAAAACCTTCTATCCGAGAGTTTGTGATTGTTATGAATCCTGAAACTTTCTCTTTAGCCGTTAATGCTGCCGAAGTTACTGAAAGAAATAAGAATCGGTAAGGTGAAGAGAAATTTGTTGAGAAAAGAAAGTGGGAAGGATCTTCMGTTAGTTTTCGAAGACCCAAATTTATTAAATCAAATAGTCGTGTTCCTCAGTTACCTTCTGTTAGAACATGTCCCCAGTGTCAACAGATACATCAGGGAAGTTGTTCCTCTGAACCCAAGAGATGTTATCATTGTGGAGAGACAGTTCATTTGTCAAGGGACTGCATTATACCCAAAAGATGTTTTCAGTGCAATTCACCTGACCTCATTCGACCAAATTGTCCACAATTGAAAGCTCCTCGTCTGACAATGGGAGGAAATACTCCCAGTAACCGTGGAAGGCCTAGTGCACCGAGGGGAGGCCAGAGTGGAACCAGGGGTAGATCATTTCAAATGACAAAGAACGAGGCAGAAGCAACCCCATATATAGTAACAGGTACATTCCTTCTGAATTCAAAACGTGCTAAGGTGTTGTTTGACTCTGGTGCAAATTATTCATTTGTATCACCAATATTTGCTCAAATTGCATGTTTGAATTCTATGTTACTTGATGACGAATTAGTAGTTGATACTGCTAATAGTCAAGAAACTGTAACTAGTGTGTTCAATAACTGCATCATTGATATTGAGGGTTATGAGTTTCCGATCCGGTTATTTCCCATGCCAATGAAGGAATTTGATATATTAGTGGGTATGGATTGGTTGGCAAAGTATCAGGCTAGCATTGTTTGTAATCAGAAGATGATCAGAATTGTTATGCCATATCAGGGAACTGCTGTTATTTATGGTGATCGTCAGAATCATCATACCAGTATTTTGTCAGTAATGAAAGCCCAGAAAAGTATTCGAAAGAAATGCCAAGGATGTTTGGCATATGTAATTGATTTAAAGAAAGAGAAGAGAAAAGAGGAATAGATTCCGATTGTTAGTGAATATCCAGAAGACTTATCTAGATTACCACCAGATAGAGTTATTGAATTCTGAATTGATCTTATACCAGGAGCTGCACTAGTAGCAAAGGCGCCATATCGTTTAGCTCCATCTGAACTGAAAGAATTGGTGGCACAGTTGAAAGATTTAATCGATAAAGGATTTATTAGACCCAATACTTCACCTTGGGGTGCTCCGGTCTTGTTCGTCAAAAAGAAAGATGGATCTATGCGAATGTGCATAGATTACCGTGAATTGAATAAGTTGACAATCAAGAACAAATATCCTATACCAATGATTGATGACTTGTTTGATCAACTGGTGGGGGCAAGTTATTTCTCTAAAATCGATTTGAGGTCTGGATATCATCAGCTCAAAGTCAGAGAAGAAGATGTAGCTATAACAACATTCAGAACAAGGTATGGATATCATGAATTCTTAGTTATGCCATTCGGTTTAACTAATGCGCCCGCAACCTTTATGGATATGATGAATAGGGTATGTAAGGGATATCTTGATAAATTTGTTATTGTATTTATCGACGATATTCTTATATACTCTAAAACCGAAGAAGAACATGCAGAACATCTTCGTTTGATACTGGAATTATTAAAGAGAGAAAAGTTGTATGCCAAGTTGTCCAAATGTGAATTCTGGTTAAGGAAAGTTCAATTTTTAGGTCATG
>NC_037532.1:29956132-29966624 GCF_001531365.2 Cynara cardunculus var. scolymus | reverse complement strand
TATATATATATATATATTCATTTGATGCATGCATGTGCTATGTATGTATGTGTGAGTGTGCATGTGGGTAGCATGAGGTGGATAAGGGGTGGGGGAAGGCAGTGTAGCCGACCTTCCCTATTTGGAAGGTATAAAAGAGGCTTAACCTCTTCATTTGTTGAACCCTGCTATTTTGAGAGGATTTGAGAGAGTTTTAAAGAAGTGTTGTCCGGTTTRGAAAAGGAGGTGATTTCAAGTTGGTTTCAAGTGTCAAGTTTCAATAGGGATTGATTTCCAGCAATTTGGTTTCAAAAGCTTGATAAGGTGAGTGGTTTCTAAATCATTTTTGTATAAAGATTCTACTGGTTTCAATTGCATGCTTTGTATTGTTCATATTTGAAAAGAAACCATGATTATTATGTCTAAGTGTTAAACCAGATAAAGAGTGACCGGATAAGAGTTTAAACCGGACAAGACTTAGGCGGTTTATTGTCCGGATTGTCTTAAACCGGACAAGCCTTGAAAAGTTTATTGTCCGGATTGTTTTAAACTGGACAAGCTTTAAACGGTTTAGTGATCGGACTAGTTTAAACCGGACAAACCATGAGCGGTTTGTTGTCCGGAGTTGGTAAACCGGTTGAGTGTTGAGCGGTTTATTTTTAAACCGGACACGTTTTGAGCGGACTATTGTCCGGATTTGATATCCGTTCAATATGAATATTGTTCTAAGTATTAAATCGTTCAACGAATGTATGGTGTGTTGACTGGATTAGATGTCCGGACAAAGTGGACTTTAGTCCAAGTGTTGTAAACCGGACGGTTGTTGACCGAACTAGTTGACCGGACTTGTAAACCGGATGATTGTTGACCGGACTTGTTGTCCGGATGACTTTTAATTGAAATTTTCATAAGTTTTATATTTAGACTTTTTATATGATGTAAAATGTCTATTATTAGGATTAATTGTGGATTATAAATTGGGTATTTTTATATCCTTTTAAATAAAAATATGTTCCTACCAAGCGTGGTGACGTAAGTCTGTTTTGGTATTGGAACGGGATTTTGGGAAATGTTCCTACCAAGCGTGGTGACGTAAGTCTGTTTTGGTATTGGAACGGGATTTTGGGAAATGTTTCTACCAAGCGTGGTGACGAAAGTCTGTTTTGGTACGAAACTATATTTTGGGAAACCCTCCTACCAAGCGTGGTGACATAAGTATGTTTTGGTATGGAAGTGCATTTTTTATAAATTGTTTCTACCAAGGGTGATGACGTAAGTCTGTTTTGGTATGAAACACTGTTTTAAATAGTAGTTCCCCAGACGTGGTGACTTTTGTCTGTTCTGGTTTGGATCTGGGAATAGGTACTTTCAGACGTGGTGACTTATGTTTGTTCTGATAAGTAGCCTTGTTTTGATGGAGGAACAAGGGTGGCATATCAAGGAGAGGTGTACTTGGAATAAGGGTGGCATTGTCATATGTGGATATTATTATAACTCTTATTATTATTATTAAATTGGATTTAATAACTTTGAGTCATCATTTCTTTGTGACCTGATGAATTAAAGATATTATTCCTATTTAGAAGTAATAATTTAGATGTTATTGAGAAGGGGAAAATGGTTTGTCATATCAGGCAAGTTTTGCCTTAAATATTTCCTGTTAAAGGAATGGTCTTTTAATTCAAAAAGTTTTGATACTGGAAATGTTGGATCTCTATTCAGAAATATTTTATTGAGGTTCTTGGATATACATCTTATTGCGTGATGTTGTGAACTGCATCATTTATTTGTGTTGCAGTATATTTTTAAGCAAAAATTTCATTATCATATTTTGGTGTTCATCACCCTGCATTTGCAAAGAAGGGATTTACTCACTAGACCGTTTGGTCTAACCCTCATTTTCTGTTTTAAATTATGCAATGCAGGACTAGCTAGGTCCGGGGATATAAAAGGGAAAGGGAAAATATGATTATTTTCCTAACCTGTTATCTGCTTTTGAAGATACTTGTTATTTACATGTAGTAGTACATGATTTGTTTTGGAAATTTTATATGTAAATTTTGTACATATAGTAATCCTTGTACTAGTGGGACCTTTTGATGTAATCCATGTTTCTATGTAATGAAATATGTGTTTTATGCAAATGTGGAGTATGGGGGTGTTATATGAACCCGTTTGATTCACACATGAACTAATTAATTGATTCATATATAAACTAATTAATTGATTTACATATGAACTATGAGTTCACTTATGCACTTGTTTACCGCATATTTGTAAAAGTTACGAAATTACCCATTTATTTTTCGCTTCACCAGTCAAAGCCGCAATTTTTAACCAATCTTGATCGTATGAAAGGTTAGGATCTCTTATTTACTTCTTAAATAATTACCACTTCTTAAAATGAATCTTTCCATACATATATATATATATATATATATATATATATATATAGAGGTTGGTTATTATACAACCATTTACATTTGTACAACCAATACAACCCAATCTCAACCGTATGATTTCATAGAAGTTTTGATTGTTTCTTAATATAAAATGTTAATCATAATTAATGAACCCTATTCATCTTCCATAAATATTCAAATCCTAATAAATGAACTCTCATCATTTCCATAAACATCTCAATTAATTGGGTTGCATTGGTTGTACAAATAAACATGGTTGCATTTGTAATATATACCACTTCTTAAAATGAATCTTTCCATACACACACACACACACACACACATATATATATATATATATATATAGGGGGAAGATCAAATGTTAACCAACAATTTTGTGTTAACTTTGAAAACCATGGCAACCAATCAAATTTCATTCTTCTTGTAGGTTTATGTCATGTTCACATTTTAATTACAAGAGTATTTCAGTAAATTGATTTGATATGTAACTCCCAAACAATTAATGAGGAGTTACAAATCATCAAATTCCAAAAAATATATATTTATAATATTAATATATTTTTTTTATCTTGATCTTGCATGTTCATTGTTTTATCAGTTTTTAATTCGCATAGATCAAGCTAATATGGATAAACGCTATGAAAAATAAATCGACAACAGTGAGAAGATTAAAATGGTTTATGATGACAATTGAAGTTCGAGGTCGGGAATTGAAGAAATTAACCAAAGCGAATGTCTTGGTAATAAATTTTTATTTTTTTTAGATTCGTTTTAATCGAAATTAAGTTCATTACGATGTGTTGTATTTTTTATAATTCATCTTGTATTGATAGTTTTTTTCTTTAATTATTAAAATACGTACCTAATTCACATGTTCAAATGGAAGTACATGCACGACCTATTTTCATATTGTCATATCACTGACTTTTATGAATCATGAACCATTGTGTTCATGTTACTTCTATCATATGAACACAAGTGTTATTTTTAAGCTTGTAACCAAATCTTTATATTTGTGTAAGTGTTTACACCCAGTGTTCATAACGTTGGGGTTATGTGTTCATATATTTTATACGATATGAACAAGGGGTGAACATGATATGAACAARGGGTGAACAACCATATAAGATCAGAAACATATATGAACAAGGGTGAACCTTAAACAGTGTGGATGCAATGCATGTATAAAACTCCAATTGACAAAAGATCACTCCTGAATGTGTTTATAATAAATGAACTATTGTTCACAAGTTGTTCATATCGTGTTCATACCTGTTTTTATTTATTTATTTACTTTCATATAGCAGTTATTCTTATAATGTTCATATTGTGTTCATAAATGCTATATAATCCAAGTTCATATATATGTCAATTTTTTGTTCGTATTTGACACAATGGTTTATATATATATATATATATATATATATATATAGTTGTGTTCATACGGTTTTTACATTAACAAAAATAAATTAACAAAAATCATAGAATTTTTTATTTTGTAACTCCTAATTAATTAATGATATGAGAGTTACATATTTTTTTTTACCTAAATACCCTTTTCAACTTTGTTCACTTATTTTTATGAAATTCTAAATTTAAAAAAATAAGTTTTTATCATGATTAATCACAACCGTTTATTGAAAAATTGAAAGATCAAGATCGGTTAACAAAGTTAACACAAAAACTTTGGTTAATATTTGAACTTGACCATATATATATATATATATATATGTGTGTGTGTGTGTGTGTGTGTGTGTAAAAGGGAGTTGACACCTTAAAGATGAAAAAGGGAGAATGCAAAGGCAAGGTGGGGTGGTTAGCTTTATTCCTATTTTCTCTATCTTTCTCCTCTACCTTTTTAGTGAGGAAATGAACTAATTGGATTTGAATGATGCTCATTTACGGGGTTTTAAAAGTAACTATTCTAATTTACTAAATTAATAATCATTTAATTGAAGTTATTGATAATTAGTTAATTATTTTATTCATCCTTTTTAATTGCTCATGGTCTATCTTTTATTTGAATTTTAAATATAAAAATCAACAATAAAATGAAGAGTGAATCTCATGTCTCGTTTCTATGATTCACAAGTTTTAACATTCCACGTCTTTAAATAAAACAATTAAGAAAAATGGCCTCGTATTTACATTTTCTAATGTTGTGGGTCGCTCACTAAAAAGTCGTCCAACTTCCTTACTTTAACTCATTAACATAGAGACATTTTAGTCTTTTCACACATTTATTTTAATTTATATTAAAAAACTTTAAAAAATAATATATATATATATATATATATATATGTGTGTGTGTGTGTATGTGTATGTAATACACATAATACTAGAAGATACCCCTCCCTCAAAAGTCTTCATCTTAGTTCATGTATGGCATTGGCAACAATCATCGATCCCGATCTCCTGGCTTGTTTCCCTACTTGAACTCCATCCTGACCCTTTATTTTCTCTCTGTCGAACGACTATTGGGGGTGGGTTTCACGGGATACCTGACACCCACCATTTGCCACAGAGTAGCGCTCTCAAGGAAGTAGTTTATCAAAATCATGGGATACCTCTTTGTTAAAATCAAATTTGATTGTTGACTAAGATTTGCAACTTTATCAGAATCATGGGATACCTCTTTGAGCAATTGAAAGCGAGGCTACGAGGGAGACAAAGAAGCAGCATTTGTGTACTCGATAATCGATAGGTAGTCAATGGAGAGAGTCAAAGAGAAGCCGATCTTTTTTTGAAATTTTTTGAAACTGAACCTACTCCAGGATTTTTGTACCTTGGCTGTGATTCCCCTTGGGATGTGCTGCTCTGGACAAAGGCCCATCTGGCCCATTAGTTGGGCTGATCAGATTTATTGGCTATGCGGGAAACCTTACCGATAGATAAATTGGTGAATGTTATATTGATGAAGTGGTTTCAAGACATGGGGTGCTAATGTATATGTTCGTGATAGCCACTTTTCTTCATACTTTTGGGACGACCTACAAAAAAGAGTTGGGTGCAAGGGTGAAACATGGTTTGAGTGAAATTACCATCCAAACTCTTGAAGATATGTTGAGATTGTGTGTGAATCGATTTTGGTGATAATTGGGATTCTCACTTACTGTTGGTAGAGTTTGCGTACAACAACAATTACCAATCTAGCATCGGTATGGCACCATTAGAATCCTTACATGGTCGAAAATGCAAAACTATTGTATGTTGGTTTGAGACGGGTGAGAAACAATTTTTAGTCCCGAGATTGTAAAAGAAACCATAAACAAGGTGAAGTCCGTATGAGAACGATTGAAAGTGGCTTAATATTGGCGAAAGAGCAATGCTGGATATGAAGAGAAGACCCATAAAATTCCAAGTGGGTGATCACGTCATGTTGAAAGTGTCGTCATGGAAAGGAATCATACGGTTCAAAAAGCATGGGAAGCTTAGTCCTCGTCTCCTTGGACCATTCATTATTTTGAGTCGAGTCGGACTCTAAGCCTACAAATTGGAACTACCACCTGAAATGGTGGGATTCATAACACCTTGCACGCGTGTTACATACGAAAATATCTACCAGAAGAAGAAAGTGTGATCCCTCTCTTAGAGAATCGAGTAGATGAGAATAATCGTTGCATTGAAGAACCCAACACCATTTTTGGAGATAAGTCCAAGAAGTTATGCCATAAAGAGATTGTGTTGGTCAAAGTGAAGTGGAAGCATCATTGAGGTTCCAATGTAACTTGGAAAGTCGAAAAGGATATGAAAAGGTGGTACCCCCATTTATTTTGTTAACTTTAAGGATTTTGATGACAAAATCATTCATCAAAAGGGGAAGGATTGTAACATTATAAATTCGATTTACCGTTTCCCTCCATGTTTAGACCTATAATTAGGTATATTTTTGTATTATAACGTCTAAGGTTTTGATCCCTAAAGTTATTGTGCCTTCTTGATTAAAAAAAATGGAAAGAACGTGTGAATCAAGCCTTCTCGTAACTTGGCATCGACCCTAGGTCTCCGCCCAGGTCGCATAGCTCAGTGAAGACTGCTCCTAGGAAAGACGCTCAACCTACCACACGACTTAAGGTCGCAGGTAGGGTTGCATTTGGCAAGTTGAACGATTTTAAAATTCGTTTTTGGGATTTTCACCCGATTTTTTCACCCGATTTTTTCACTTCTCTTTTATTTCCTTCTTCCTCATTTTCTCTCCCCTCATTGAAGATGATCCTTGGTGATCATTAAAGTCTATTTTCAAGAATTTGGTAGCATTTAGAGCCAAGATAACACTTTTGGATCAAGGTCTAAGTTCCCATTCAAGAGGAAAAACTACATTTTCTTTTTGCATGTTTGGTTATTGATTTTAAATATAATTGCTTGAACTCATTAAGCGTAAGCCTAACACTTTTCCTAAATGTCATGTATATCACGTCTGGCTAATGGCAGATCTAGAGTTGTTTAAAAGCATCAGGGGGAAAAGCCATTTTTAGACTGTCTCATGTGATAAAGGCGGACTTTCGAGGATTTAGTGACACCTGGTCATAATCTAGTACTGTTAGGATTAGATTAGTAGGCTGTTAACTACAATTCTATTGCATATTTTACTAGTTCTCCGTACTTTCCCTTTTATGGGTTTAAACTTCACATTTATTTATGGAATTATTCCGGTTTTTGGAAGTTGTATTTTTGTTAAATTTAGGAGGTGTTACACCTATTAACTAACTCATTTTTAGCTTACTGGAAAAACCCTTTTGGTTTGCCGTAAGCTGACTTATTGAAACGTTATCCTTAAGATATTTCCATTTTGTTCTATTTATGCCCTTAGTATGTCATACCTTTGAATCTACTTTAGAGGAATATGGCATATTACATTCACAAAGAAATATTACAACTTGTTAAAAAAATAATACAATTTGTGCAACCAACATAAAGATTTAGTAGGCCACTAGCATCTAGGCTGTAGCTACATTTTTCCTTTATTTTTATCCGTTTTTGAAGTTCTTGTTCCTGAGATGCATGATACGAGCCAACTAAATAACTCAATGAGTCAATAATTATAGTAATAATCTCAACAAGTCAAATAAAATAACAATATAAAGTTCTCACTTTTAAGCATTAATACATCGGCCAACTCATGATTTCATAATCCACAGTAAAAGCTTGCAACATATTTCATGTAATCATAAAAGTACCAAGTGGTTTTAACTCACTTTTGACATTATAAATCCGGTCCTTGTTGATCATTGTTCACTCGGCAAAGCCGATAGTCTCTTAAGGTTTTAATCCCCTTTTGGGTACTTTTGTCCCTGTCATACACCGTCAAATCATAGACACAGCCAATATAATATGGTTCTCTCAACCTCAATTATAACATGCATACTTGTTGATTAAGAGAACTCGCTTACATGATTTTTACAATATAACATGGTTCAAGCATGCTTGTTGTTAAATTAAAGAACTCACTCTATACAATTAACCCTATATAGCATCATGCATTCATGCTCACATCATAATAAGATTTAGTGGAACTCACCTAATTACTTGAAGTACACACTCTAACTACTTGCTCTATATTCATAACGTCTATACTCAATTAGCGTTTCCATTTTTACACACACATGAAATACACAATGTAAGTACTTGCTCTACATTCATAATTCAGTTGGCTTGACTTCAATATAGCAAACCAATCCTTTCGTCGCCATATAAACCCCCCCCCACACACATATATATATATATATATATATATGTGTGTGTGTGTGTGTGTGTTATATTTGCCAAAGTGACCCACCATACTTGAATGGGTACTCTTTATATTTACTTAAGGGTCGTTTACCACCACAAAAGATTGAAATGGTTGTTTACCAAGTGCCAGGGTAAGTGCTAACTGAAGCATCGATCGAGTCAGAAAGCAACCCCTTAATTATTGGGGTCATTAAGGGGCTGTTTACTAAACACTTACTTGGTAAGTGCTTATCGGATAAATTTCCTTATCAAATGAACATGAGAAGGGCCAATCATCTTACCAGGTAAGAGCAATGAAAATGATAGAGAGTCTTACCCGATAAGTAAGGATGATGACTCTTACCCAGGTAAACACTTATCCAGTAACTTGTTGCATTAGATATGTTTTGATGTACTAAAATCTTACGTATCAAAATAAATTATAATGTTGAATCCTATCGATAAGCACTTACCGGGTAAGCGTTTAGATAAACTAGCACTAAGGGGCCGTTTACTAAACGCTTACCCGGTAGGTGCTTACCGGACAATTTTCCTCAGTGGACGAACATTACAAGACCCAATAATCTTACCTGGTAAGAGCGATGATAAGGATAGAGAGTCTTACCCAGTAAGTGAGGGTGACAACTCTTACCCGGGTATGCGTTTACCATATATATTATTGCACACGATACCATTTTGATATACTACAATCTTACCTAGAAAATAAATTATAGTGTTGACTCTTGGTAAACGCTTACCGGATAAGCATTTAGGTAAACAACCCCTAAGTATTGGCAAACAACATCCCAACTTATTGGGTAAGCACCTTTTACCCCATAAGAGACCCAACAGGTAGTAAACAACCACTTAATTTCTCACATTTAAATAATATCTCTCTCAAACTATTGCTAAATCCATAATTAAACCATATATATGCAATATTAATTTAACTTGCAACCTTAATTAATGGAGATTAAATTTAACCCGAAGCGCACATAATTTACTTGTTAATATTGAGCCTAACATGAACAAATTAAAGAATTATCATAATCCATGAGCAATAGCGCAAAAATAATAATTTAAGTAGTCCGACAACTTACTAACAAGCCCACATAACAGCCCAATACACTGACCGAGTCGAATGGTGCTTAGGGATGGCAACGGGGCGGGGATGGGGCGAACTTTGCAATCCCCGGCCCCGGCCCCGGTTTGTGTACAGAGTCCCCGTCCCCGGTCAACTTTCGGTCAACCCCCGGTCAATTTAAAATTAATTAGGTTTTTCTAAGGAAGATCAACATACCAACATAATTAGTTAATTACATCATATCTAGTCTTACCTAATAAAAATAATAAAATTGTAAAATTAACAATAATCCAAGAAGATGGAAAATTTAAAACAAGTGTTTTCCAAACATTCAAGCAACACATAATTCCATACTCCAATCCCTCATCAATCAACATCTTCATCGTATCCAATCGTTTGATCAAATCCTTTTGGTTCTCCGTGTTTTTGATCTGAAATAAAAGAATTAAGAATGCAAGTCAGAATAATTATATATACCAATTGCAATTTACATAATTATTACAACAAACATATTATATAATTATTACCTTCAATTTCTTTCCTTAGCCAACTTTGGCTGCACATCAAAGCCCCAATTGTTTGCGATTTTAGTCGACTTCGTTGTTTTGTTACCTTGTTTCCACTCATGCTAAAAGCCGATTCCGAAGCTACTGTTGAAATAGGAATGGCCAACACATCCCTTGCAATCCGCTGCATGATAGGAAACTTGATACCGTTGCACTTCCACCATGTTAATATATCAAACGCTTCTTCATCCAGCGGTAACAATTTCTCTGACAAGTAATCATCTAACTCGGTCTTTTCAAACATGTCATCCTCAGATATCATATTCTGAAAATCCAATTGCCATGAGGCCTTGGTTGAAGAAGAATTCCCCTCACTTGAAAGAGAAGTGCCACTTTGTCTTTTCCTTTTATTCTGATCATCTTTCTTTTTGTACTCCTCAAATAAATCATTACATAGAGTCCTTATCCTCATAACCTCATCTTTTGAGCTCACACCATAAATCTTCGGGAAGAAATAATTTATCAACTTTAACTTATATCTAGGATCTAGAACAATGGCCACACTCATCACATCATGTATGACTCCCCAATATTTATCGAACTTAAACAACATACTTGATGCCATGTTCCTAATAACGTCATTTTCATCGTCTTCCCAACTCTTAATAGATAATTTTATGTCACATATCAAAGGGAAGAACATGTTGGAAGTGGGGTATTTGGTCCCGGAGAATGTCTCTGTCACACGATAAAATAAATCTAACTTCTCACAAACATTAGTCGCCATTCTC
>NC_037532.1:29954823-29955447 GCF_001531365.2 Cynara cardunculus var. scolymus | reverse complement strand
GAAAGCCATGATGCTCAACAATAGAAAGTGGATAATCATGAAGAATGATCATCTTAGCTAAATCATCCCTTGAGCTTTCAGCACTAAAGTTATAACTACTCAATGTAGATGTTTTTCCATCCTTAAGAGTCTGCTCTTGAACTAGAATATGTTGCCTTATGTCTTTTGTAACTCTCCTCGGACATATCTTGAAGTGATCTTTCAAATGTGTTGTCCCATCATTAGGTCTACCGGTCATTTGTTTATTGCAATAGTTACATTTTGCAAATCGACGAAGACCATCAATATATACTGCTTCAAAATGGTTCCAGACAACATATTTCAATCTTTTGTTTGCCGGTTCACTGACTTCAGTCTCAGGACTAATATTTGACCCCATAGGCATGCTTACAGATTCGTTTGTATCATTACCCGTCGTATTAGGTCCAATGTCTTCTGTGTTTTTGTTTTGTGAATTTTCCATCTTAGAAAAAGAATCAGAAATTACTCAATTAGGCAATAGGCACAATGACAACGAGATACATTCATTAATAAAAGCTCCAATCTTATCTCAACATACATGTAACAATAGCTCCAATCTTATCTCAATCTTATGGAAACAACTCAACAAGTGAACAAAAATAC
>NC_037532.1:29952135-29954523 GCF_001531365.2 Cynara cardunculus var. scolymus | reverse complement strand
TGATGATATGAACTTAAAGCAAAGGGTTTACGGCCCTGACCTCGAATCCTCGATGGCAGAGACGGAGACGGTGACGGTGTCGACTGTCAAGTGCGGCCTGTGGTGTCGCCTGTCGAGTGCGGTGACGCTGGTGAGTGGTGACGGTGACAGGCGTGAGCCGACAGGAGTGTGGAGGTCACGAGGACGAGGGTCGACGGACGAGTGGACGACGGTGTAGAAGATCTCGAAGTCGACGAGAGCGGAGAGTGGAGACTGGAGTGTTGACGAGAGCGGACTGTCGTCTCACGTCTGTCGAGAGGAATTTTAGGGATGGATTGGAGGAGTCGATGTCGATGGAGGAGTATGGACTGATGGTAGGGATGGACTTGGAGGAGTCAATGGACTGATGGAGTATGGATTGGATATTTGGATTGGACTCTAACATATCAATTACATAAGCCCAAATAATTAAAATATCAACATAAGCCCAAATAATTAAAATATAACATAAGCCCAAATAATTAAATATTTAATATTTATATATATACCGGGTACGGGGCGGGTCGGGGGATACTATACCCGGCCCCGGCCCCAACCCTGGTTTGCCTCAACCGGGGATCCCCGGCCCCGGCCCCGGTACCCGGTTTAGCGGGGAATCCCCGTCCCCGTCCGAGTCGGGTGAACCGGGTTCCCCACCGGGTCGGGCCAAATCACCATCCCTAATGGTGCTCCACTACCTCTTCTGGAGACACATTTTGACCTAGACCTGAATCTAGGCCTAGTCAAAATCCAACTCGACTTCCTGTCATTCTTAGGGCTATAAACGAACTAAATGAACACGAATGAAAGCTTGTTTGTGTTCCTTTATTTAACTTAATCGAACAAACACGAACGATTTTTTTTTGTATTTATGTTCGTTAAGAAAATGTGTTTTTTTGTTTTTCGTTCGTTAAGATTCTAAAAGAACATAATTGAACGGACACAAATGAATAAAGGGCAATCATTGTTACTTCTTTTCATGCCTAAAACATAACATAACAAAATGAAAAACCATATAAACTTATTAGGGATAAAAAAGAAATTTCTAATATTTCAATTTAACTGATGATATTATATGTTATGTCATAATATATATGTATATATAATATATATATATATATATACTAGGTTCGATCCCGTGTATAACACGTGGTAATTTGAAAAAATTAAATCATGTCAGAAACTTATCTTATAGATATGAATGATCATCGAAAGTACGATATTACTTCAGACTTGTACTCTTAAAATGATTCTGAAGAATAACTTTTCAGAATTGAATTTAGAAATTAAACTATATCAATAATTGGTTAAAATGAAGTTAACCCTAAAATAAAATTAAATTTAGAAATGAAACTATATCAGTAAATTGAATTTAAACTTAGCAGTAAATTTAGAACGACTCTTCAGACGTGTATCTTGAAATAACTCTTAAGTATAACTCTAAAGAATGACTTCAAACTTGGACTTGTACTGTTGAAATAACTCTGAAGTAAAACTCTTCAGACTTCAGAGCTCTGTATAATCAAGAAAAGTCAACTTTTGTCGACGTCCGCCACAAATTCATCACTGAATTTAAAAATAAAATAAAAATTTATTTCTACAACTTTTTCGACGGAATTGTAACGGATTTTTTTTTACTTCTTTAATACTGTCACAAATCTGTCAGAAATCCGTCACAAATTTGGTCTAATTTATTTAAATAAATTAATTAGCGTTAATTAATTAAAATTTACTACGGATTTTAATGGATTTTTATATTTAATTATACTCCGTCGGAAATGTTTAAGAAATTTTTTTTTATTCTTTTCCCTTCCAAAAAAACATGTTTAAGAAAATCCGACGGATTGTAATTTCTAATAAAAAGTTATATTCCGTCGGAATTTATTTAAAAAAATATATGTTTTATAAGAAAAAAAAACTTTTTTTAATAAATTCTGACGAAATATAATTTTTTATTATAAAAATTATTATTAGTCAGAAATTTTGAACTTCTTTTAAATATATATTTTTGGAAGGAAAAAAATATAAATAAAACTTCTTTGAACATTACCGACAGATTTCAAATGAAATTTGCATTTAATGGCGGGGGGGTTTTCCGACGGCAATGTCCGTCAGATAGTTGTTTTTCCTATGGATTTCCGACGGATTTTGCCGTCGGAAAAACCACATTTTTTAGTAGTGATCAATCAAATGGGTATTATTGGACTATTAATGTAAATTGTGTCTAGGTACGTAGTCTAATTAAACCACTAATGTAATTTGTGTCTAGATACGTGTTTAGGCGGGAAAACAAGAAAACTGTCTCACCAGAAGATGACACGTGTCACCCAAGTTACTTATTTATTATAAGTATATATATATATATATATA
>NC_037532.1:29950339-29951820 GCF_001531365.2 Cynara cardunculus var. scolymus | reverse complement strand
CAAAGGTTTTTCGTGAGACCCGTAAGACCAATTTATGTTCATTGATCAATTTTATAAGCTAAGGATCTAATGATCTAAAGTTGCACGGTGGCAATTGTGTGATTATTGAGAAGTCTCGTATCAATTTTATGATTATGAATGTTCAGATTGTAGATCTAATCCAAGGTTGAGAATTGGTCTTACGGGTCTCACGAAAAACCCTTGGTCTCACATGACCCCAAGTCTATATATATATATATAGAAAGAGGGAAGATCAAATGTTAGCCCTATATTTTGTGTTAACTTTAAAAACCCTCTCAACCAATCAAATTTCATTATTAATGTAGGTTTATGTCTTGTTCATTTTTTAATTTCAAGGGTAATTTAGTCAATTGATTCATATGTAACTCCCAAACAATTAATGGGGAGTTACAAACCATCAAATCCTAAAAAATATTCATTCATTTAATTAATACTTTTTTTAGTATTCATCTTCCATGTTCATTATTGTATGAGTTTTAAATCACATAAGAAACACGGTAGTAATCATCTTCGGTATCGATAAAGCTAATATGGATGAACGTAAAGGAAAAGAAATCGACAACACCGAGGATATTACAATGGTTTATGAAGACAATTGGAGTTCGAGGTCGGGAAGTCATGAAATTAACCAAACCGGATGTCTTGGTAATAGATGTTTATTTTTTATTAGATTCGTATTAATCGAAATTATATTCATTACGATGTGTTGTGTTTTTTATAGTTCATCTTGTATTGAGAGCCTTTTTCTTTAATCACAACATGTTTTCATATACATAGATTTTCATCTTTTCATACCATTTATACGATATTCTCTCAACATGTGGCTTGTTCATGTTTATCGTGAAAAAGGTTCACAAATAAACATCAGTTGGTGGTATTTAGGAAAATGTACTACCATCAATCGAGAAAGGGAAAAAGAGGGTTTGAACATGTGACTTCAAGGTGTTACCACATAGGGTACAGACCAAATACCCCCTAACTAAATGCTTGATGGCATCACATTAACCCATTTATCACTTTCTCTCGTATTAGGAAAAATAGATAGATTGATTATCACTGCCCACAGAGGCAGATTAGACACCCTGCTTGGTAAAACTGCAGGATAGACAAGTAACATAACTGGTGAAAATAGATGGTTTCAGTGATAATACAATCATTTTAAGCGATGTCCAAGAGTTAAAAGAAACTGTAAATTATCATAATTGACTGTCTAATAGTATGATTAGTATCCAGTAAACTAAAAGACCTTGTAGCAATCTTGCAAAATCAAAACACATAACATGACGAATAAGATCAAATCTTGGGTGACCAAACCATTGTTTAGGCTGCGTTTGGTGCGCGGGCAGGACAGGACAGGACAGGACAGGACAGGACAGCTGTTCAGCGTTTGGTAAGACATGACAGGACAGGACAGGTTAAAATGACCAATTTACCCCCAGTAACCTGTTTAGTGTTTTTTT
>NC_037532.1:29938078-29947214 GCF_001531365.2 Cynara cardunculus var. scolymus | reverse complement strand
GTCCCAACAGCATCTACTTCTATCACTAAATTGTACATGGTGATGCTCCAAATGAAAACATTGTAAATCAAAGAAACCTACCAATGGTCCCAACAACATCTACTTCTATCACTAAATTGTACATGGTATTGGTGCATACAGGGGCATAACCAATCTTGTGTAAGTTCTGTAGGAAGGCAGAAAAACCTAGGGCATAACCTAGGTAACCATACGGTTCTTTATTTTTTGACCATGGTAAGCTTATAACAAAAATTTCAAACGCAAAGTGGTAAAATGTTGAACAGATTGGATATGGAGAGGAGAAAAACCTCGATTGGATATGGAGAGGAGAGAATCGTTAGTCGATTGGAACAGATTTGAAGAGATGAACGTCGATCGAAACTCGCAGACGTGGTTGTCGTCGATGTTCCTGGTCGCCGGCGATGGTCCTGGTCGCCGTCGATGGTCTGGTCGCCGTTGATGGTCTGCTCGCTGTCGATGAGGAAGCAATGGGAGGAGGAGCGATGGAGGCTATCTTAGGTTTTGTGAAAAAGCCGGGTAAAAGGGAAAAGGGTATTGAGGGAAATAAGTTTGAGTTCCACTTAGTTCCAGGGTATTAGGTAGAACTCGCGTGTCCCATTCTTATTCCACTTAGTTCCACTTAGAAACACACCAAACATGGGACAAGTGTGTCCTGTTCTGTCCTGTCCCACCCTGTTCCACATACCAAACGCACCCTTAAGGTTATCTTTTGATCCAGTAAAGTAATTATCCACAACTACCACTCGTGTAGAATCTCTGAGTACCCAAATGATTGCAATTTCACCAAAACCTTAAACCTGTTTAAAGAATGAGTACCTCATTTGGGCCAATTTTGCATCAATATATCCACTAGATGAGAGCCAATGAAACCAGCTCCTCCAGTAACCAATATTCTCATGTTGGCCTGACAATATTAGAATTAGATAGAATTCAGCTTCAAGTAACTATAATTTCAACAAATAACACACAAAATGATGATCGTCACCCTTAAAGTTGGGGACAAGAGGAGAATACTTAGAGATGTAAACAAACCAAACGTTCAGCGAACCGTTCGTGAACCATTCGGCGGGAAGTTCGTTTATGTTCGTTTATCTAATAAATGAACGGACATGAACAAGAGTCTCGTTCGTTCATTTGTGTTCATGAACATTCGTTCATTTACCGTTCGTTTATATTCGTTTATGTATTAAATTTAATATATAATCTTTTGTTTATATAAATTTGAATTCAAATAATATTTATTTATGTTCATTTATGTTCGTTCGTTTACCATTCGTGTTCGCTCGTTTGTTCGATTAAGTTAAACGAACGCACATGAACAAACCTCTGTTCGTGTTCGTTCGGATAGTGTACAGCCCTAAGAATACCCATCCAACACTCCCTTCCATGTGACTATGTATCATCATCCATGTGTGACTGTGTATCATCATCCATCCAACTTAAAACCAATATCAAGATTGTCCACAATTTCAATGAATCCTTATAACGTCATTTGCAATTAGCATCTTCTAGGAGAAATATAGCCTACAAATCAAGACCCATTGAAGTTATAGCTGGAAAAACTTGGCATTAAGTAAAGGAGATGGATTCGGAGGTGGTTTTGTAGTAGCATAGCTGTTTCCATTTGTATCCATCCTCTTCGGATCCCTTATTCACACTACACAAGGCACAAGCCATCAACATGTTGCTTGTTCATGTTTATCATTTGTTCATAGATGTCATGTAAACTTACCTAATATTTTGTGCAATATTTGATCCCAAATATTTTTTATTCGTGAACCATGTGTTGAAGCGCCGTGCGTCAGTATGTGCTATTTTATGGAAATAAACTTGGAATAATACAATATGTAATGTTGTTATTGAACTTGTTTACCACATGATATTTAATATTGATGTTCATTGATATTACAAGATATGATTGTATCAACAGGTGTTCCCATGCATAACATGAACCGGAGTACGATGACGAAGAATGTTCAAATGGAACCAAGTATTTTATCCCCAAGGTTGATGACGAGCTTAAACCAAAGGACAACGCATCGTTCATATAAATGATGCGGAAAATATGTACAGGACATACGCGGACAACGCTGGTTTTGATGTTCGTCTTCATGCCAAAAAACAAACAAGAACGGAGATATACAAACAAGATGGTTTGTATGTAATAGAGAGAGAACATCGAATAAAAAGTTTTTTGATTCCATGGCTATTCAGTCTGGCTAGAGGAGATACCATAACACGAACCTTAAACGGTGTGGATATGCATGCATAAAATCCATTTGACAAAGGATAGGTCCGGTTACGAGATATACGAGTTTGTCGAGGCACATAATCATGCGTTATTCAATACCACGATCGACGTTTCTCAAGAAAAAATAGACAGATGAAGTATACGGACTTCAAAAATGTTCTGAATAGCTTGAGTTACAAATTCGGTGCGATTAGGGCTCATCGTATACAAACGGCATTGAATGGTGGATTTGAGCACAATCGATGTTCTGAGATCGACTTTAAGAATTTTAAGAGAGATGCAGTTGCCTGTGTTGGGAAAAAAGACGCGAAGATGTTGATCAATAAACTATCAAATAGGCGAGATATTGTCCCCGGTTATTTTTTCCGAGTACAAGTGCAATGATCAGGAGTTGGGTGCCATTTTCTGGGCAGATGAGGTTGCTAGAATTAACTACAAAGAGTTTGGTGATGTAATTTCGTTCGACGGGACGTTTCGCACCAATAAGTAAGATTTCCAAGTTCAACCTTTTTGTTTTTTTATGTGTGTTACTCAGCGGCATCATTTTATAACTTCAATTTTATTTGATAGGCATGTGATGATTTTTGTTCCCTTTTTGGCGGTTGACAATTACAAAGCCTCCGTTGTTGTCGGATTCGTGTTAATAAGTGGTGAGACAATTGAAAACTTTACAAGGGTTCTAAGAGCTTTCCTAAAATGCCATGAGAAGCAACCGGTTTTTGTGATTACGGAGCTATTCCGTTGGTGTTTACGGAAGCCAAGCATCGTCTATGTATGTGGCACATCATGAAGAAAGTACCTTCTAAGGTATGTACACTTTAATAAACAATTATCTTTCATATGTAAATGTTGTTGTTTATAGGTTCATATTGTGATCGATACGTCCACAGGTTAGTGTCGCCCTAAATCAAGATCCTATGTTCAGTAAAGTTATTAACAAGCTCGTATGGAACATACATATTGGCCCATCTGAATTTGAGACCAAGTGGCAAGAGATGATCGCGCAATACAATTTAGGTGGTGATCTGTGGTTCGCATAAATGTATGACATCCGCGCATTATGGATTCCGGCGTATTATAAGGACACACCGATGTCTGGTCTTATGAAAACAACATCAAGATCTGAGAGTTCGAATTCCTTTATTAACATATACGAATCATATTGGTTTGATTTGGTTCAGTTCCTTAATAATTATGACATTGCTATAGAGAAACAAAGATACAGACAAGTTGTGCATGAAACAATAACGAGGACCACTTATCCAAAATTGTTTACTCCTTTGCGTTTAGAAAGTCACGCATTGAGTATATACAGTCGCAATTTGTTCTTCGACATCCAAAAGGAAATAAAGAAGGTCGTATGGTTTTGTGGTATAGAGACGGTTGAATGTCGGGGTGATCTCAAGACGTTTATCATAAGCCACAAGAACAAGAAATCATTTGTCAGCACCACGTATCGGGTACTATATTCCTTACATAGAAGCTAATATTTTTTAAATTTTCTCGTTAAATGTCACATGTTTGCCTCACCGAAAGATAATGTATTTATCGTAGGTGTCCTGTAATTACCCAGTCAACACGGTCGAATGCGAGTGCAATCTATTCACGCATAACGGGTATCTATGTCGTCATGCATTTAAGGTTCTAATAAACGATGAAGTTGACAGTATTCTGGACCAATACATTTTACGTCGCTGGAAACAAAAATTAGTTCCTGTCTAGTTACAATCCGCCAGAGTTCGATACGGTGAGGTGGGTGCGGAGAAGGATAAGTACATAATTGATGTATATTCCAAAGTCGACGACATAATAAGCATCGCCCGGAATGATAAAGCCCTATTGTCCAGATTGGAGAAGACTCTCGACAAATTCCTGGTTGATATCGAAAAAGAAGTATCGTTTGAAGACCCATCCCAACAAAAGATGGATGCGATCAGAGATCACCTTGGTGTTTCCATACCTGATGACGTGGACATTCTACCACCATCTAGAATAAGGAACAAGGGTTGTGGTACAAGTAAGAGGTTGGTAAGCGTGTCTGAGAAAATACAGTCTGCAAGCAAAAAAAACCTGTCGAAAATGTGCGACATGTGGCCAACGTACCGGACATGACTCACGCAATTGCCCCGAATTGATAGAGTAATCAGTAATCCGAGTACTGGAAATATCATCGTTACGGGGGTGCTTCGTTGTTGTCAATCTTACATTCCGTCATGCGCCAATTTCGGGTTATCTTTTCTTATGATTGGCATACATCGTCTAGTTTTCGTTTCATTTACAATTTATAGATGTCTTAAGCACTAGTTGTTTTTTCCAAGACTAAGTAATAAAATCATCGTAAGTGCGGTGTTCATAATTACCGACAATATATGATTTGGTAAGTGTTTTAATGAACAATATTGAACTTCATTGGATATATTGAACTTTTTTTATTATTGGGTATGATTCATGTGTTGACGTTTCTTGTATCCGGAGGGTCTTGACAATAAAACTGTTGTCTTTTGGTTTTCAAGCTTTTGATTTGTTACAAAAATAAATTCAGAAGTTGATAAGTGGTGGACAGTAACTTGATTGCGGTTGAAAGTATCTTGATTGTTATATCATTTAATGGCAAAAATATTTTGTATAGTATTTGTATGTTGTTCGTTTGTATTATTTATGCTAGTATGTGTGTTTGAAGCTAGACTTTTGAAGTTATGATATAGTGGTCAATTAACTATTTCTTGGTTTTTATGTTTTTCACAGCAGTCTAAATGTTATAGACATGTGACGTCTTTCCAACTTAGTGTGCTACAACACTAGCTTCATATGTCCAAAACAAAGACAATAGCTATTTACATTTTTAAGTGAAAGGTAAGACAAAAAGGATAAGAGCCCAGCAACCATTCAACTGCTAATGTCATATTTTGATTTTCTTAAGGAATTGTTAATCATCATTCTAGTCCTTAATGTTCTACACTACATACAGAGTAATGAATGTCATACTACAATCTATAATAGTGAAATAGTGACAGTCACTGTACATTGTCACGATAACGCAATATAAATTTGTTGAAATCAAACCCGTGCAAAATTAAACATCAAAAAACATTTAATTAATCAAATACGAAAAATGTATGAACAGACATGACGTGCGTTTATGTCTGAAAACGTTACGCTACCACAAATATCCAAAAGGTAGATGGTACGAAAAACCAGCTAACATAAATGTGTCAACACAACATAAGCAACATTTATTTCTTCCCCCGACTCATCTGTCGTGCACCATGATTTTTCCTAGCATCGTACGATGTCTCCATCGCAATGAACCTTTCTACATCAAATACGATAGATGTCTTACGGATGTTCTCATCGCTTAGTAGCATCTTCGAACAGTATTTGGTTCTGAGGTCCTTCAACTGTCTCTTCTATTTCATACTCTCTTTATACAACCCACAGTCCCATTTCACTACGTCTCCTCCAAAGAATGTCTCCATGTGCCGCATTAACATAACACCAGCGTCAACTGTATCTCATGGAATTGCCACCTTGTCTTGATATGGTCCTGATCCATTTCAGCGTACACTTTCCACGCCCCGTGTCCCTCTTTTAGTAGGTGCATTATCATCATATCTTGCTGCATACATGATAAAGAATGACAAGATAAATATATGTCCATATTGTTCATAACAAAACGTAATTTTAAGTTGTTGTACCAAGCCTACAATGCTGGAGCCATATATATCATCGACTTTTCCATCCCGAGTCTGGCTGTCTATTATGGCTATTGATGGGCGCTTCAGATCAAATACTACAATGTAATAGAATGATGGTTCTAAAACCGGAAAGAAGACCTACATTTTTGAAAAGTTGTGGCTAATTGATACCATTTGAATTAATGCTTAAATAACATACGTACAGTTTCAATCAAATGAAAAACACTTACCAGATCAACGTTACGCATACTGATCAATTCTTTGTCATTGTTCATGCAACTCATGATGTTCTTTCGGAATCTATCATACCTCTTGTTAGCATTCAAATCTTCATCCCTAATAATAGCATCCATCTACAAAAAAAAACAAACGAATACGGTTAATTATAGACTACAATTTATTTATATGGCAATTACATCGACATTCATTCATATACTATTACCGAAATGTCCGTTGATACAAAACAGCGCCTAGGAGACTCATTGCTCCTCAACCTCTCCTCTCTGTTAAGAACCATTGACCACACGTCTATAATTTATGTGCTAACCACGCTTTGAGATACAAGGGATTGCATTGTCTGACGTGTAATTGATTTCCCTTTTGTCGTTATGAAAACCAGTTCACTACATGTTTAATTCGTTAGGTAGTACTATCCAAAATGACAATAATACATATTTGAACAAAATATTATTTAAAATTTGGACAATATAACTTACAAAAATCCCGCCTATGCCTCGTAATATCCAATCTTGCAGCTTCCTTTCGTCACTACTCACCTCGAACGTAACCGCACGTGTAACATACGGTGAACGTAGTTTAAAGCTCAGTTTTGGATCTCTTTTTGGCATTGCAGATCTCACATTTTCTTGTCCACCTATTGCTTTCGAACTATCAATACAAGCAATGACCTCTTCCTTAGATGGACTTATTCCCAAATCGAAAGCTGGTGCCTCGATATCTGCATACAAATCAATGTCTCGGACGTTGTTACACGAATGATAGTGGCCAATCCAAAAACTATATGTGCATGTCTGTTCGTATACGTAATTGTGTACGCGCATGCAAATGGTGTTTATAAAATGGGTGTCATTTGTTTGATATATCACTACGATGTTCTTATAAGACATAGTGATGAACGGTGTGTGAAACAATTTGGTATATATGTGCACCTTTTCATTTTGTGTGAAACATTTGTGTGTGTGTGTGTTTAGATCAAAGCATATGCACCTTCTCATTATGCACAATGTAAACAGGTTCCCATTGATGTAAAACTAAATGCTTACTTGATTGATCATTTGTGCTTCTACCATTTGATATAAAAAAACAGTCCCAACAGCTGATATCAAAAAACAGAAATTGTTCTTCATGACCATGTGCACTAAAGACCATGATGAAAGTTGAAAACTTAACTGCATCATTATGTTTCTCTGTGTGTGTGTATAAGTTGAACGTTGAAAATTTGATTGCAGTTTTTTGTTTCTGTGTGTGTATATAAGTTGAAAGTTGAAAACTTGACTGCAGCATTCTGTTTATATTTGAAGTACAGTACACACACAAAACACTCTGCAGCTATCTAACATAAGCCAAAAATGGAAGTACCAATACACATGCACACACACAGGTTGGTGCTTTGGCAAACAGTAATGCCCATATATTCACAACCATATACGCCCCCACCAAGTTAACGGATCAGCTACTAGTTTGTGTTCATACATGGGCCAACGATGAACCAACATGAACACGCTATTAACATAACTCATTCATATATGGGCCAAAAATTAACAAACATGAACACAATATGAACATGAATTAGCATCTGGGCATTTTTGTACTATGTGTGCATTTTTTAGCCCATATATTCACATCCACATACGCCCCACCAAATTAAGGTAGCAGCGGTTAATTTGTGTTCATACATGGGCCAACTATGAACCAACGTGAACACGATGTTCTTACACGACATAGTGATGAATATTGTGTGAAACACTTTGTTATATATGTCATAAACATTGGAATGAGGTGAAGTTATTAACATATAAAAAAACGGCATATCAAGTACCTGTTTGTGCACGTCTACGCAGTTTACTTGTCCGAGGTTCACATTCATCTATGCTTCTGCTTCGAACCCTACCAACACTCTTCAATAGTGCTTCTAACGATGTCATCTTCACCTTTTCCAACAGCTTCGGGTCTGTGTTACATCCTACTCCTTTTGCTGTGATAGCAGCTCTCTCGTTTGACGCCCGGTCAACCTCTGCAATCACGGTTGGGCTTGTCCAGAATTGTGATAAGGGTGGTAAAATTACAGGATCATATGTGGTCGTCATCTTAGGAGGTGTTACATGAACAAGTGACAATTCTTTGTCACTAGGTTGACCTTCATCCTTTCGGGACTCCCATATGCTGCCTTTAAACATGCTTGCCAATTCCTGTTTGAATTGGTCGAAACATCTGTCACCGGGAAAACGTTCCACATATGCTTGCAACATCATGTCTGTTTCCCTCCTTGTAGAACACAAATCCGCGATTCGCTCACCCATCATTATTATGCATTCCTGCAAAACCATGCACAAACTGTAAAGCAGAAAAAATACGTAACAATGTTGTATGTGCAAGCACCAAATATAATTAAGTCAAGCTTGTGTGTTTGACGATAACAAGCAGACACATCTGTATGTTAAACACACAACGGTTTGATCAACTTTCACATTGAATTGCATAAAACTCGAATTGTGAGTTTTTACATAGCTTGTGAACACACATTTACACAGCTTGTGAACACATATTGACACATATTGATGAAGGTTCACACATTTACACTGCTTGTGAAAATATGTCAAACAATATGAACACATATTGACGAAGGTTCACACATTTATACCCATATGTTCACCCTCGAAAAAACAACATTAATAGCTGTTAATTTGTGAACATATATGGACCATAAATGAACACGAGCCCTCTGGTAAGAAAGGATCCAATCATCTTGTAACCCTGTCAAAGACACTGGACAAAGCATTAGTGCCAAAATCCACAACCCCAACAGGCAAAATATACAGTCTCATAAAAATAAAGATAAAAATAATAATAATAATAATAATAATAATAATAATAATAATAATAATAATAATAATAATAATAATAATAATAATAATAATAATAATAATAA
>NC_037532.1:29929856-29936578 GCF_001531365.2 Cynara cardunculus var. scolymus | reverse complement strand
ATAAATTAACAGTTGTGCATTTTTGTACTATATGTGCATTTTTTCGGCCCATATATTCACATTTAGAACAAACATGAACAACGTGAACACGATAGGAACATAAATTAACATGTGTGCATTTTTATACTATATGTGCATTTTGTGGTCCATATATTCACAGCCATATACGCCCCACCAAATTAACGGATCAACTATTAATTTGTGTTCATACATGGGCCAAAAACAACAGCTGACCATAAGGCATTATGCACAATCGAAAGGCAGAAGAACATGCAAATTAATTTAGACTGAATATGTACAAAGGAGCAAAAACATTGAATCAGTTACTGATTTTCTGTTTCTTTAGCTTTGCTAGACTTAGGTCTATCCTCTGCTGTGTGATGATCTACAATTGTTTGATCATATGCTCCTCGCTCAACGGGTTTAGTACATGTTAATTTTGTGTATCCAACCCCCCTCTGCTAAGCTCCAAGTCTTGTCTTCTCCTTAGTAGATCCAGTGTCCAAGTCCTCAAAGAATATGATTGCTGTTGGTTTTGATTGTCGTCACATGTTGTTGATTGAACATATAACATCTGCAGAAAGTAAACATAGCAGCTGATTAAATATTAACAAACAATAATTGATTTACATATTGTCACGGATCAACGTTCTTACCGTTAAACATGTTAGAGGGCATGCGTAAAATGACAAAAAACTGTCTCTTTTCCAACACAGCTTGCTCGTACCTATGCAACCATATACGTATTTGCATCAATCAATTCTTGGGATCATGTCTAAGCTATGAACGCGGCTGAGGAACCCCAAATTGCAAACACCGACTATGCTGCATTTTGCAAGCGTGTTCACGACGATGACCAGGAAACTCATCCTGAACATCACACCCGCGTCATCTGATTTCTGAACAACGTTCATCACGTCCTTTGGCCTCATTCTATCTTTACTGAATTGCTTCCGCTATGATGAAACAATTGCATCGTTGCATTTGGATGGTTCAATCAGATTCAAGTCTAATCCTCCCGTTGGCAGCCCCAGTACATCATGTATCGACTTGATCGTAACTGGTATTTGTCCATCCCTCAGTTGTATTGTCATAGTCGATGTATCTAACATATCCATGACATAATGACCTAATTTAGACGGAATGTCGTCTAAAGTCATATCAAGCAACGTATCAAATCCCATCTCCTTGATTGCTGCCCTTTGGTTAGAGTTTAATGCTTTAACCGTCTCCCACAATGCCTTCGGAGATGTTCTGGTTCTAATTCCTAATGAGTACTCTTTCACATCATTATGTTCTACTATGCCTTCCTTTCCTTGTTCATTCTTCAACTTTAGTGGTGCACGCATTATCTCATTCGGCGCCTTAACTTCAGTTTGGACATTATCGTCCAAAATAATTTCCGGCTCCAAAGCTGCATTCATGAACGAACTACGTTAAAAATTAACTCCACAATATCATGGACCATCCTATTTTCATTGTGTGAGTTTGTTAGGCGTAAATATTTTAATACATTATAAATAATCAATAGTTATATATAAACAATAGACAGTTTGTGTTCACTGTATATATTAGGTGACCAAAACAGGTGAAGTGTGTAATCAATTTACACATCAACACAATCTATCCATGTTTGAACACAGGGGGCACGGGCTCAAAGAAATGCAAATGAACATCTACAAACATTTCGAATATGATGCATATTAAGGGACGGTTGGAATTTAGGTCTCGAGGTGAGTGGCGGAAAGACCTATGAAATATCAAACAACATCAACCTTTTGAAAAGGTTTTAAGGATACGTATTACCTTGCGGTACTGGAACTTTGTATACTTGATTGCCCGACCTTTCCGGCACCATTCCAATTCGCACGGCTTGCTTACTAGTTTGTTGAACCATTGATTTGATCACTTTTAAATCTGCATCAATAACCACAAGGTTTCATATCGATAACCACAAGGTTTTAAAATCAAATGTGAACGTGTATGAAGACAATAAAATATATATGCACCTTTAGACAACATTGTAATACATATCTCTTGTTGCATATTACCGTAGTTATTCTACGAACAGGAATATGCCAATATCAACCCTTGTGTAATGTAATAACATAGCTTGGCACACACGTTCAAGTGGTTTTACATTATCATACTGTGAAACATATTAGCATGTTAAGAAGGGGACACATACGTAACATTGGTATTTACATGATCCTAGTGTGAAAAATGTTAACATATTAAGATGATGAATACATTTTACCATATGCGATCATAATGATGCAGATGAACAGTTTCGACCAATCTGAATGTTATTGTCTCTATTTATGTTAATGTTAATATGTTTACCGAATGTTCATACATGAGATAGCTGTCATGTATCCTTTTAGTATGTCAAGATACCGAAATTGAGTTCCCATGTCCAGCATACTAATATGGATTTGAAATCAAATGTTCACTTACTTTGAATATTTTATAAATCCAACATGCCTACTATATGATCAAAAATACAACCTTTCACATGGGTAGCCAAAATAACGTTACAAAGAATACTTAAATGCTAAACATATGTGTTCCACTAACTTACAAGGAAATAACAGTCGAGCTTCATCAATGAAGTTGACTCACTTCAGTGGTAAGATTTAGAGAGAGATATAAATTACCTTAATAGGATGGTGGATCGCAATTTGTCAATAACAAAAAATAGTTAGCTCGAGAGAATGTACAATAGATTATATATTTGCAGCAAGGTAGATATGAAAAGTATAATACATCATAGGAAGGCTGTGATATGTAAAAGTACGGGAACTGTCCCACAAAAATGATCTTTCCTATTGATACAATAACATCTTTTTGGCTTTCATATGTGAACACGATATGAATAGTTGTTACCTAAATTTGGTGGGCCGTCTATGGCTGTGAATATATGGGCCAAAGCACATTTAGTACAAAAATGAACAAACGTGAACACAATATGAACATAAATTAACAGCTGTGCATTTTTAATATGAAGCTGCGTAAACATAAATTTAATATAATGTTTCTGTTTCGTCTTAGAAGCAGTGTAAACAGAAAGGCAGCCCAGTGGTGATGGCCTTTATATACTTAACCAAACTTGTAGTCCAAACTGAAACAGACCCAAAAACAGCAGTTGGCCATAAGGACATCACCATTCTATGTGTGTGTGTGTGTGTGTGTTGTGCACATACCATTTACTGTTGATGGCTAACCATATTTGCCAAACATCTTGTTGCTGATTTACTTGGATTAGATGAATCAAGTATTGCAGTTGGCCAGGAAATATGTTCATCTTATGTGAGAATACCATTTATACCATTTAGACAAAATACAGGCTGGTGATAACATTCAAGCTACACAGCAAGAAAACCCATGCCTTTATGAGCATAACTCCATCATGATCATAAGGCCCAAAAACAGCAACTGACCATAAGTCATTATGCACAAACCGAAAACAGAAGAGCATGCAAACTAAGTTAGACTAAAGATGTACAAAGGAGCACAAACATTGAAGCAGGTTATATTCAAAGAATTTATGCAGAATGTTGTGTGTATGTGTGTCTAAAAGATGAAATGCACTGATGCAAGGTCACACAATGATAAATAAATCAAGAAAATGATAAGAATAGTCATATGGAACCGTAGGGACATAACATGTTTGTGGCAAGATGTGTGTGCATGTGTGTGTGTTGTTATTAGATCAACGCATATTCACATTTTCATTATGCACAATGTAAACAAGTTCTCATTGATGTAAAACTAAATGCTTAATTGATTGAACATATGTGCTTCTACCATTTGATATGAACTTAAATCGTTCATATATGGGCCAAAAATGAACAAACGTGAACACGATATGGACAACTTCTACCTTAATTTGGTGGGCCGTCTATGGCTGTGAATATATGGGCGAAAAATGAACAAACGTGAACACGATATGAACTTTTGCTACCTTAATTTGGTGGATCCAACAATATGAACACAAATTTTTTGTGTGACCATATGTCCAACAAGATGAAGCACTATCACAACTTATATGTGAATAAGGATCGGGGACATGTTATATATGTGAAACTAATGACAAACTTAGAAACACATATTATATATGTGAAACTAATGACATGTTATATGTGTGAAACTAATGACAAACTTACAAACACATATATTCACATTTAGTAAAAAAAAATGAACAAACATGAACACGTTATGAACATAAATTAACAGTTGTGCATTTTTGTACTATATGTGCATTTTTTCGGCCCATATATTCACATTTAGAACAAACATGAACAACGTGAACACGATAGAAACATAAATTAACAGCTATGCATTTTTGTACTATATGTTCATTTTTTGGCCCATATATTCACATCCATATATGCACTACAACAAAAAAGGATTTATAGGACACTTTTTTGGGAGACTTTTCGAAAACCGTCCTTTAAAAAGGCTAATACGACACATTATTTTATGAGTCCTATTTGACTTAATCTTATAGGACTCTTACTTTTGATGTCTTATTAACATATCTTGACGTCCTATCATGTAATCTAATGCGACTTTTGAATGTCATATTATTTTATGTTCTAATAGGACACTTTTAAGTGTCGTATTATTTTAAAGACCAATATCTTATTTTAAATGCTAATATGACCCTTTCAATTATCCTATTTTTTTAAAAGCTAATACAACACGGTTGGTTGTCCTATTAGAGATTAAGAGCTAATAGGACATTTTTAAGTGTCCATTAAAGTTTAAAATAATATGAATATAATTATATATTTAGAAATATATTTTTGTCTTTTAAAGTTTTAAACTCTTATGATTTATATAAAATTATAAACACTGGGCCAAAATACTTGTTGAAAGCCCAGATACTTGTTGCAGCAAAAATAGACTTGATGGACCATAAAATACTTGTTAAAACAACTTTACTATTTTCATTTGGAAAGCCCAAATACTTGATAAGCAAAAACAGCCCAAATACTCAAATCCGGTTGCAACTTGCGATTGCGACCATCATCGAGATAGAATCCGGTTGCGACTTGCGATCATCATCGAGAATAGAATCCGTTTGCGATCGAAACATCTAAACCCTGAGAATCTCAAAGCCTGGTTGTTTGCGATCGACTCCTCTGCACTGTTTGAGATCCGTCAAGCCCTCGGTCTTTGAAGCCCTAGCTGTTTGTCAAAGTCTGAGAAAGTTTTCGGTTGCAACATTGACGGTAACAAAATCAAACCGACTAGTATTTTTTCTAACTTAAATTTGTAGTGCACTTATGTATTTTTTATGTTAATTGTGTTAATATGTAGTAATTATGTTAATTGTGTTAATATGTAGTAACATTGATATCTTAGTATCGAGTTGAAAGTGTGCTTCGATAAGAGTAGCTAACAGGAGGTTATGTATTTTTATCTTCTTAAAAATCTCTTATCTGTGCTGAAAAAGTGGCTGCTCTATTTGTAAATTTTAGTCAGTTAAAATTGGTGCACATCATGACTACCACATGTGTCGATCGTGTATAAACAAATACTTTTATGGAGCTTGTGAATTTTAGCCATGAAAAAATCCCACTAGAAATTACTGGTCCAGGTCCATCATTGGATTTATGTTATTGTTGTTTTGAGTAAATATGATTTGATATGATAATTCTTAATGATTTGATCATAATCGGATAAAGATGATTGATTTAATCCACATGATATTAAAATATTAAGCAAAACAATCAATAGTATAATGGAAATCTGTTTGGGTTGTATGCTCCATCAATAACTAGCTTAATTGGTGCCTTTTGTTATTTATTTAGGGGCCAATATGGATAATAGTTGGATGTTGTTACCAAGAATGACTATCGAGTATCAAAGATCCTTGGAAGAATTTCTTGGTCTTATGTTTTCTAACGAGTGTTCAAGTGGGCAGATGTTATGTCCATGCATTAAATGCGGTAATGAGGCATGGGTTACTCAAGAGGAGGCTAGAATGCATCTCATATGCGATGGATTTTTAAAAGGTTATAGAATTAYACCTTCTATTTCCCAACCCTTTCGTCCTATATTGGATACACTCGATGACATGCAAGGATTGGTGCATGATGCTTTTGGTATCTTAGATGAAAACATACTTGAAGATGAAATAGACGTAGAAGAGGAAGAACCGGATGAGCCGAATCCAGAAGCAAAAAAGTTTTATAAACTATTAGAAGATGCAGAGAAAGAACTATATCCCGGATGTGGAAAATTCTCCGTACTTTCATTTATTGTTAGACTATTTCATAGCAAGTGTATAGGGAAATGCAATGACCAAGGTTTCACCATGGTGCTTGATACATTGAGGGAGGCATTCCCAAATGCTTCTATTCCCAAGTCATTGTATGAAATGAAGAAGATTATAAAGGATTTGGGTCTTAGTTATGAGAAAATTGATGCATGCCCAAATGACTGTATTTTGTACCGCAACAAAAATTGTAAGAAGATTGAATGTGATATTTGTCACACATCAAGGTATCAACAAAGCGAAAATGAATCCCAAGATAAGTCAACTACATCCCATAAGCAGAAGAAGATTGCGGCAAAAGTTTTGCGCTATTTTCCACTCAAACCAAGGTTGCAAAGGCTATATATGTCTTCCAAAACTGCTGTCTCCATGAGATGGCATGAGGAGAGTCGTACTAGAGATGGTTGTTTGAGACATCCTGCAGATTCCCCAGCTT
>NC_037532.1:29923301-29929486 GCF_001531365.2 Cynara cardunculus var. scolymus | reverse complement strand
GGTGGGAGCCCGTCGGATGGGAAACGAGTATGCTATAGTAATGGTAGTGGGTTATGTGGTGGTGCGTTATTAGGTGGTGTTGGAGGGGGCAAATATAGGAGAGCGAGAAGAAAAAGAAATTGTTTCACCGGAGATGGAGGCCAACGAGTTGTACCCTTTATACGCATGCATTGTATTTGTATATACCCTATATGTATACTTGTGTATAAATATAAAAACTACACTATATTAGATTATATGATTTTTTTGAATTTCAAATAAGAAAACAAAAAAGACAGGGTCATTTTCGTACTTTTGCTACTGAATTAACATGATTAATGATTTTTTTAAACTCTTTTAGTGGTAGGGATCTTAGTCATAAAAAATTGACAACCATCAGGACCAAATCTATATTTTTTCGAATTTAGGAATGCTAGTCACAAATTTCATTAAACCACAAGGACCAAATCCGTAGTTCACTCTAAATTATATGTCAAATTAAACATTAAGTTTTAACTATTGTATTGTGTTCTCACTATTTCTTTTGACCTACTTCTTTAAACTAAAAAACGACTTGATCAATTTGTCATTTTAAAAGTAACTTCGTTTTAAAACCCATTTAAGACGAATCAATGATATAGAAAATTGGATCAAAATCAACATCATCAATTTTTTGTAATGATATTTAAGTAAATAGTTAAACTTGAATCGTATTTTTAAGTAGAGATACATAAAAAACTCAAACCTAAGGTTCGACTGAGGTCTGATCCAAACCTAGCCTGAAAAGCTGGGTCTAGTGAGCCCGAAGCCTGGTCTAAGCTAGACCTTAAAGCCTGATCAAGCTGAAATTTTGGAGATATGCCCAATTCGAAAAAGCTTGATTGAAAAAACCTATTTAACCTTGAAAATATTCAAAAAAGTCAGGTCTGAAAAGTCTGTTCGGCTATTTTTCATTCCAAAAGTCTGATCCAGCCCTGAAAATGCTTGTAATTGATAAAATTAACCAATGAATGTTTTTTTCCCTGGTCAACTATATATAAGAACATCTCCAACAACTTTTTCAAAATAGAGAAAATGATAACTTTGAGTCAATATTTTGCTTCAACAAAGATTTTTTCTTCAAATATGGAGAACACCCAAAAAATGATTACCAAATGAGACCACCAATAAGAAAATTTGAAGATAAATATTTAGAGAGAAAAATAATATTTTTAATAGATGAATGAAATATTTTGATATTATAATCAATGTTAGATTTTTCAAAATGAGAAATCTGTTAGAGATGGATGTAATTCTTTTTGGAGATTTAATAGTGATGGCCAAACCAGCCCTGGACCGCGGAGGACCGGAATCGGGACCGGCCAAGGATCGGTTATGGGACCGCCGGTTACATCCGGTTATGATATTTTCGGTTTTGTGGGATCGGGACCGGGACCGGTTAAGGCCCGGCCCGAAATGTATGTATAATAAATGTATTTATAATAAATTTTTTAAAAGACAATGTAATTTTAATTACAATAAAACGTATTTTTTAAAGTGTATTTGAGTGACCCAGTTACAAAATTTATAATGTATTAAAAATATATATATCATTAAAAAATATATTTTAATGGGCAGGACCGATTGGGACCGGGACCGGTGGCCAAGGACCGGTTGTGAAGAACTTTGACCGGTCTTACCATTTTCGATTGCGACCGGTTATGAAAAAACTTGGGACTGGTTGGCCCCGGTCCAGGACGGGTTTTTGGTCTTCACTAGTTTTCCATTTTGAAGAAATTTTGGGAAATCTTTGAAGATGCTTTAAAAGCATCCCTAACAAATTCTTCATAGAGATTTTAAGGATTTTTGCTCTAACAAATTCTCCAAAAACTCTTCAAAATGGAGAAAATATGAGAAAAATGGAGATTTCACCAAAAATGATAACTCATGAGAAAGAAACGATTTTTTTTATTCATTTTATCAATGAAATTGTTTAAAATTAAATCTTTAAGAGAGATAATTAACATTTTATGAGTTGTATTAATATTTTAATGTTTAAGAGAGATAAATAACTAGAATAGTACTCGCGCAATGCATCGAGATACATCTTGATTTTAATGTTTTGTTTTATTCTATCTCATTTGATGTTATAGTACGATTTTATGTGATTTTGAAAAAAAAATAACATTTTTATTTTTAAATAAAATTTAAATTTTAAAATATTATTAAAATTTGAAAAAAATATATCAAAATTAGTATCAAATTAACTATTTAAAAGCTCTCGTTCTTTTGTGTAATTTTTTTAATTCAATATTTTTTATTATAATTTAATTNCCGTCTTTAATCTAGTTATAGAAAAATCTAGATTTGTAGGTTGTTAATTATCGTCTCGGTAGCTGATTTGTAAACGCTTTTCTATTACCCCTTTTGTTGGGTGAATTCTTTTTATAAAATTTTGATTTTTCATTACATATTTCAGTCCTTTTGCCTTAAATTTTTAGGGTGTTACAAGTTGGTATCAGAGCGCTAGTTTAAGCGAACTAGGTATAGGATTAAGATGCCTAGACTTAAGCTGAAATTGTAGTTGTTAGTTTGTGCGTTGTGGGTAGATCTTTTAAGATAGAAGAGCTGTAAAGTCAATGGAGTCACATGATTCATGAATTGTAATGATGGTGTTGAGGATACTTATGTATAACTTATTCAAAATTTCACTTAGCTAATGTTATTTTGAATACGTTGTTACATAAACGTGCTTAAACTCACTGCTATTACAAGGAATTTTGAATGTGTCAGTTCGTATTAGGTTAGTCTCGTGTTCTTCCTATCCTATTTGATCCAAATTGTTTAGATGACGTTAGCTAAATTGCAAAAAGGGGGTTTACGTATTAGATGTGTAGCAAGTGGGTTATTGATCACTTATCTAAGATTTAGAGGGTACTGACATGTTGGGTATAAGTTGGCGGGCCAAGTACGGATGCATCTATATAGTCAAGGAAGAATGATTAAAACAATAGTTCAATAAGAATTCATGATGGGAAATGTATGATAGGCGTGTGAAATGGTGACATTTAAATGGTGTTTGCTTAAGGTTGTGAGATGAGGTCTTGTTTCTTTGATCTAGATTGTGAAGGATGTGCATTGATCAAAGAAGGATGTTAAGAGTATTGGATGTTTAAGCACTAAATAATGCTAACTTCTTTTATGCTCAAATGACAATTTAAGAGCGAAAAGATTATGGAATAGGGTGACCATGATGAGTTAAGTTGGTGACCCGGTGTCAGAAGATAAAAATGATGGTAAGATGTCAATATGTGGACAATTGACTAAATAGTACTATAAGATTTGGAGATGATGAACTACCTTATAATTTAGAGGTTTACCTTATGGAGAAGAGTGTTTTAGTTTTGGAAATATCCCACAACCTTTTCTTTTAAGTGTTAAAAGGTCACAGGTGACTCTTGATGAGGACCCAACTATGTCAACTAAAGTTGCATGTGTTGAATCTAGGGAAGTTGACCAAATAGTACTTCGAGAAGTATGTGTCACACGGTCACAGAGAGAAGATTTGGATTGGTCAGATTATGGTGGCATTGAAATATTTTTGGCTTAAACGATTTTCGTGTATGAAATAAGATGGACTTTCACGATTTTCTTTTGGGACAATCTAAATGTCCTAGGGACAATCTAAAGTTTGAATGTTAAAAGCAGGATATAGAGGAGATTGTTGGATCATGATCAAATATTTGAGGTAGATGTTTACGGCAGACCAAATGCCGGCTAATCAATGACGTTATGAGTTGGAATTGGATGTTAAAAAAAAATGCTAAAGAGTATAGTATATAAGGTACCTCTATGTATGAAAGTATCTTTGTGAATCTTGAGTACAAACCATGCGAGGTTAGAGAATGGATTCTAATGAATTTAAATAAAAAAAAAATATGAAATATGAGTTTGAATGTGAAGGTAGAATTTAGAGGAAGGTGTTGGCTGAATGGTATAATATAATATTTTAAATGTTCATGACCGTTAACATAAGATCAAATGCGGATGCAAGGAACTATCTATAATTGAAAAGGCAACCGTTCTATAATTGGAGGTTTGAAGACGTATGATTGGGAAGTTGTGATCAAATTGATGCAACGGACTTGGACCTAAGCTAAAATTGAGGGTGATTGAGAGTCTCTTACAGTACATTACTTTGAGTATTGATTAAGTAAGTAACTCGAAGCTAAGAGCAATAAAATGGGTTGGATGATCTTAATGTTTTAGAGAAAAGAAAAGGCTTAAGAACTCAAGTTTAAATATGAAAGCAAAGTTAGAGGGTGATAGGATTATTGTTTGTTGAATGATCAAATATCGTACTTTAATCGTTCATGATTAATGGAAAATTGGGAATTTCGTCACTATGCTTGGACTATTGTAGTATAGTTTTAAATGCAAATATGAGGAGCTAATATATTTCGAAGGTTTAAAAGATCGTGGAGTTGTGATCAAACTATTCAAGGATTGAAATTAATAGTACTGAAACGAAGTAAATACATGACCGAGAATTAGTAGATGGAAATTTCAAAGTAAGATAGGTATTTTAATATGTATTCGATTAAGGAATTTGAGGCTGAGATGTTAAGAGTGTAATGAATTGGATGTTCAAGGCCATAATGTTATGTCAAATCAAATGTTGAGGAAATCAAAGAAACGCTGCTCTAAAGTACTATGCTAATCATGAGTACATGGTTCCATACAGACTAGGATGTTTTTCACTAATTCATTAGTAGTATGTAAGGATACTCCACTTTTCATAGGATGTGTTAGTAATAACTAAGCCATGATACTATGGGCCAAGTTGGTGTATTAATATTGATGAAATCAAGGTTATCGAATGTCACTAACAGGTAGGCATTGAACGTTAGCAATATTAGGGGTGTAATAAATTCTTTGAGGATAGAACGGACCTGGAGCTAAGGTAAAATTCAAGGATGATCAGAGTCTTTCTACTCTAATAGGAAATGTTTAAGGCATAATATGGAAAGTTAGAGGAGACATGTTTGTGTATAGGTAGTTGATTAAAGCTAAGAGATTAACCTATAAATGGAATGGGGTGGATGTTCAAGGTTCTAGAATCATATATTATATCAGCATGATGACATCAAAAAGACATATGATCAAGCTTAACTTGAAACTAATCACATTACATGGAGGATTGACTAGTCTTGGAAGGAAAAAGTTGTATCTCGTGGAGAATGAAAATCAAAAGGAGTATATATTTATATACTTGGATAGAGTTGCTAAAATTACTCTAATCCTTCATCAAGACAACACGCTATATTATGTGATATATCTTCGAGTCATTTTTTTTAGTTGACCATGACTTACTCTCACAAATTAGCTCAACTTGATACTCGACGAGGATCCACTTATGTGATTCTAGGATTAATTAAGCAATAATTTGCGAAGTAGTCGATAAAGAGAAAAGTGTGATAAACACTTTAGAGTTTGAATTGGTTTTAATATGCCCATATTAGAACACAAAACCCATATTGGTTCTTCGATCCAGTCTTGGGAAGTTCAATTGTATGCCAAAACTATTACTATTGGTCTTGAATCTGATAAAGTTGTTTCTACTGCCCTTGTGGACTTCTATTGCAAATGTGGGATTAATTGATGATGGTCGAAAACTCTTTGACAACATGCTACAATCTGATGAAGCTTCTTGGAATTCCATGTTGATGGGCTACGCTACAAATGGTTGTGGCATCGAAGCATTTCATTTGTCCAGTGTTATGAGAAAAGTAGGTGTCATGCCAACATATTTTACATATACTGCAGTTATAATTGCATGCAATCATTGTGGTTTGGTTGAAGAGGACTTGAAGAGGCGTTACCCTCACCTTTTCACTTAAACTAAAATTTCGAGGACGAAATTTATCCCAAGGTGGGGAGGATTGTAACACCTGAAAATTTTTAGATCTTTCGTTTTTTTTATTTATTATCTTTGGGATCCTCCCAAGGTGGAGATGGAAGAGTTACCTGCAAAAGATCATATTTTTCCCCTCAAGCATGCTAAGTTGTTGCCTCTTGGAGTAGGATCAACCCTACTGTTTGGTCYTATTTGCAGCCATCTGTTAGTTCAAGAAGTGGATTTCTCCTAAATCCCACTAGGTGAGTTCATACTATATGGTCATCTTATTTTATTTAAATTGTTATATGTCATATGTGCCGACACTCTT
>NC_037532.1:29921893-29922126 GCF_001531365.2 Cynara cardunculus var. scolymus | reverse complement strand
TGGCTAGGTTGATGTCGATGGTGTTGAACCTGTAAGTGATGCTCTGTAACGTTGATTTATGACTTACTTCGTGTCCGTCATAACCAACGGTAAATCGGGTCTCCCCYGTCATCTTCGGATGCTTTATTRTTCCACTTCGTGTTATTCTGGTCTTGCTGGCCCTTTTCCTGTTTAAAGTCATATCAACTAATTGCGTGTATATTTTTATATATATGTTCCTTTATGTTTACGTA
>NC_037532.1:29905571-29920178 GCF_001531365.2 Cynara cardunculus var. scolymus | reverse complement strand
CATATTATAACATCGACTGAGATAAAAAATAAAATAAAATATTAAAATTACGATTTATCTTGCTGCATTGCGCGAATACGCTTCTAATATAGTATAAATAATCGTGTAGTCTCTCAAATATATAATCTGTTGGGGATGAAACTAATATTTTTTATAGAGATTTTAGCTTTTTATTTTTTTATTTCGGGGATCTTTGCTTAAATAGATTCCTCAAAACCTTTTTCAAAATGGAGAAAGTATGAGAGAAAATGAATGTATTATCCAAATTTGGACATTTTTTCAAAAATAATTAAAGAGAAACAATTAATGTTTAAAAAATAAAAATAATATTTAATAAATTGTATTTAAATGTTAATATAATTAATTATAGTATCTTCTAAATACATAATCTGTTAGAGATAAAGATAATATGTTTTACTTATAAATTTTGAATAATCTATGGTGCGTTTGGTTTGCAGGATTGTTTATGAGGGATTTGGATTCCCATGAGGGATTTGGATTCCATGGGATTTGGATTGGATTGGATTTAAAATCCATTCCTGTGTTTGGTTTGCAGGATTTGGATTGGATTTGAAATCCATTCATACGTTTGGTTTGTAGGATTTGGATTTGGATTGAGAACATAAATTCTAGGTAAGCAATGCCAGCAAGATCATGGACAATATCTTAGCCATCAGAACGAGTTTTCACCCAACAAGAATCTTCTATCCCGAGAAAGATTCTCGATCTCGCTATGCCTGCAAAATAACCATTGTCAATCTGACATACAAGTGGTGTTCAAGCCAACCAAATAAACTAAAACAAGCAACACCACAAAACAGCATTTGCAAGTCAAAAAACTACAGTAGTAGATTACAAAAAAGACCATTCTAAATGATGATACATTCTTTCATGGCTTAAAAGATGGAAGTGCTCAGCTCTCAAAGATCATAAAAACAAAAGCAAACAAATCTATTAATCCTGAGTTTCAAAACCGCGAGCTAATTAATTCATCCTCCTGATTAACTCGTTGATGAAATCTTCACGGTTGCCGGCATCTCCGCCTTCAACGTAATGGTTTCGTTTCTTCTTTAGACCACCCAAAGGTGCCTTCAGCTTGAATGGCCACAGGAAGTTGTTTGCTTCATTAAAATGAGGACCGACAGTCAATATCTCATGAATAAGATCTTCAACGCAGATTATGCCGAATTTTCCGAGCCCCTGTTGTCCCAAAAGCCCATATTCCATTATGACTATATATTTCCAGGATTTCATACACACACACACACATATATAGAGAGAAAGAGATACAAAGAATCCCCTTCTTTTACAAACCTAATAATTCGTACGAACTTACAAGCCAACTTCCCTATGTTGTTTCATAAAATGAAGTGTTGCTTCATATGTGAAACATTCAAGACCGTCTTTTTATCCACATGTAACAATTTTTAACGTTTCACATATGACACAGCACTCTATAAACACTCCATTTTCACACATGTTATTGTAAGTTCGTATAGTTTATTGGGTTGGTAAATGATTGTCTCGGGGGAAGATCAAACGAGAACAGAGTCGGAAAATGAAAACACGAAAACGTCCAAATCACATTGTGACTTTGCACTGAAATCACATTGGATCAACAGAAGCGGTGAGCGGTCGACTTGGCCCGCGACCTCAGGTCAAGGCCAAAATCGCATGAATTATGTGTGCTTTTTTACATGTGATTCTAGTGTACTGTCAAAGTAATTTGGCCATTCTCAATGTTCAAGTTCCTAAAATCATATGGGCTAATAAGACCCAAAGACAGTACATGGAGATCATACATAATAGACAGTCCATGGCATTGATACTAGACATTTCAAAATCGAAGAACGATTATTCTCCAGCTATAATTCGCGATCACATATAAAGAATGACACAAATCATACCCACGAATACGAATAATGAACAACATCTTGGCTTCAGGGTTCACATAAAATCCCCCTCTCAACCTTGCCTCACGCTTCAACTGAATCAACTCCCTGCTTACCTAGAACATAAATTCTAGGTAAGCAATGCCAGCAAGATCATGGACAACTATTATTCATGGAGACAGAAACCCACAAAGTATTTTGAGCTCAAGATCAACCAAAATGCAATATATATATCATTGAAAAATTTAACCTAATATGTCAAAATAGTTGTTGTTAGAACAGGGTATTCAAACATATATACAATATATATATACACACCCACACATAATGAAGCTGGTTAGGTCGGCAGCTTCGCGAAGAACTAAATCAAGAAAAGGGGACATGATTAGGGTTTAAAAGGGATTTACCTGCTGCGTGATGGGAGAAGGCGGCGAAGAGAAAGTGTTTATCGGCGGCAGCTTCGCAAGGGGATGGGAGGCGACGACCACCATGGGAGACAGAGACGGTGAGCGACGACCACGGTGGGAGACGGCGACGGAGACGGTGAGCGACGACGGTTTGGAGGAGTCGACGGTAAGCTGGGAGAAGATGGAGACGGTGAGCATTGGAGGAGGCCATGAGAAGATGGAGACGGTAATAGGGGAAAAAAGAAATCCCACGGAATGGATTTCAAATCCCGTCTATTTTGAAAGGATTCTCAAATCCAGTGTTGGTGGGATTTTAAATGAATCCCAGGTTTTCAAATCCTATCATTTCTACAAACCAAACGCAGGGTTGGATTGGATTTTAAATCCAAATCCTTTCAAATCCCTTTAATTCCTGCAAACCAAACATGCCCTAAGGGATATGCTCGGGAGCAATAGTTACCTTCAAATGTCAAAACCAACAAAGGTCAAGGGTTAAAATGTAACTTTTGCTATACAAACATTTTTCTTTCAATTGGGTCAGGGACAGTTTTAGCTGCATAATGTACAAATTGTAAAGCATCCATACGTCACGAACACGATCCATTCATGCCGTGTAGTGGATGGCAACTGAATCGATTAAGCATCCCCCGGAGAACTAATCGCGAAAGAATCGGGCTTCGAAGACTGCAAGTTATCGCGAACAAGATTTTCTGGTTTCGAAATTCGCGAAAGGATAATCGCAAGTGAAATCAGTTTGTTGTTGTTATTATTATCCAGTTATTATGTTGCAGAGACCCCGTAGAAGGTGTGAGGGCACCGCCATGGGTGTCATCGTTCTTGATCTTCGTCCCGGCCTTGGAATTGGTCCCTTTTCTCTAGGTATTTTTTTCTTGATCTTAATCCTGATTCAAAATTATCGTTGATTTTCCATGGAAAGTTTGCTATTATTGGAATGACTGGTCTAGTGTCTTGTGATTGAATTATGAAACTATTGTTCAATTAATTTATCGGGGGATATTTACTAATTCAGTTTGTATTAAATGCTATATTTTCTGGGTTGCTGAAATTGGAGTACCATTAGTATAAGTTATGAACTAATTGAGCTTGGGTTTCCAAGATTTTGTAAAGAATTGATTTGATAGGATGATTATGCTAGTTTCAAGTTGATGATGAAGCTGAAAAGAAAGGGATTGCAATGGTAGTTTTTGTTAGATGGTGTTGTGCATATGTGGATAGTCTTTCTAATTTCTAATTCAGTTTGTATTAAATGCTATAATTTTATGCCGCACTTAAATTGGAGTAGATTCAGTTGCAGATATGAAGTAATTGAGGTGGGATTTTGAAGATCTTTTTACTAAATTGGTTTGAAAGGATGATTTTGTTAGTTTGATGTTGATAATCGTCTAAAGGTAGATGAAAAATGGGATTGCAGATGATGTTTTGGTTATACGGTGATGAATGATCTTTCTGTTTCAGGAATGCCTATATGTGAAGCGTTTGCACAGATAGAGCACCAACCTAACATCTACGATGTTGTTCATGTGAAGTACTTTGATGAGGTTTGTAATGACAAAAGTAATTTGGGATTTTTTCTTGCAATGGTGTTTTGTTAACTTAACTCATGATACTTTAGAGGGTTTGTTGTATGCTCAAGATATTGGTATCATTGCATAAGCACCGGCACAGGGCACACATAATTACTTTGCTCTTGTTGAATATAAAAGTAAATAAATAGGATTTTGTTGTGCTGCGTTTGGTATGTGGACCGGATATGATGGAATTGGACAAAACAAAACTAGTTGTCGGTAAGGTGAGACTAGTACATGAGGGGACAAAATATTAAAATAACCAGATTGTCTCTAGAGTGTTTAATTCTTTTAACTGTATAACATTATAAATGAGATATGTCAAGTAGATATCAAGTAATTTTACAAAAAAAAGATTTATACATAACTTCTTTTTAATATATATAATATATATCATATATTGAAAAGAAATTACGATACATGTAATATTATATATGTATATATATTACCCTTTGAAGAAAGAAGAGTTTATCTTCGGCTAGAATTGTGTTTTGGTCTTTGTCCTACCTTGTTCCGGTGTATTTGGTGGGAAAACATAAAAATAACAAAATTGTTCCACGTGGTCTCATCCTGTCCAAAGTGATAGCTTGCCAAAGGCAGGACAAAACTTTTTGTTCGTTCTGTTCTGTAATGTCTTGGGTACCAAACACACCCTTAGTTCATACTGCCTTTATGTTCATGCTAAGTAGTGCTCTCTTCCTTCCACACAAAAATGCAATGTTTGATTTTGCAGAGTCTTGACCAATAATAAAATACTAAAATGCCCTTCAATAAGAGAAAATCGAGAAACCAAAGTCCTTGTCACAAATATCTTCTAACGGCTGTTAGTGGGCAAAGGTAAACTTTGGAATCTTGCTAAACAGGGAACTATAGCTTTTTCTGGAACAACCCAAATGGGAGATGTTACTCTTTTTTGGGGACAAATGTAGTGGTTTATTATAGTCAGCCGGGATTGACACTGAGAGTAAGGTCCTAAGATCAGACATTCAATAACTTATTGGACACTATAAAGAGATGAAATACTTGAGGCCTGGGAATCTGAATTTCTTGATGTTCTTTTATATAAGTTGATTCTTTAAATGTACTTCAAACCTTAAGGTATTTCTTGATCACCTCATATTACTCTTGCCTTTTCTCTACCCCTCTTAATGCCTACTTGTTATGTACTGCAAGCTTGTTTTTATATTTTTCTTCACCATCCACTATTTATATCAACATAAATGTTCAATGTTTGTTTCTATACAGGATCCACTAAAGTTGGATATTGTTATAAGCTTTCCAGACCATGGCTTTCATCTTCGTTTTGATCCATGGTCTCAGGTACTCCTGTTGTCCCTAATCTTAAAGCATGTAACTTCTGTAAATAGCTTAATTCTAAATTTCATTTGTATGATTCACTTTACTGCTGCAAATTGTTTGGGCTGGCCTATTATGACCACTTCTCTTCATGTATGCACAGTAGATGGAATATGGAAAAATGTCTAGCTTCAAGTTTAATATTCATATTATTTAGTTATGCACCAATCTATGTTTTGATTAAATATCCACGCGAATATTGGAATTAATTTGACACAGCCACGCAGGTGCAAGTCATTTAAATTGTTTTCAAATAGAGTCTCTGTGATATAGAAGTACATTTTAGACGATAAACTCGAACCTATTCGTCGACTATCTTTATGTTGCTCAGTTAAGACTTAAAGATACTCATTTTTAGGTAGTAACAGTTGAAAATGGGTAGGTTCGATTTTACTAAGATTAGATTGTAGATTTGGGTAGCTGGCTTGTGATTCGGATAAATTCTTTAATCGTATGTGTTAAAAGGGACGATCAATTTGTTGTTTCGTAATACTTATTTGTTGGGTTCTGTGTTTCACAACATTTCTATATCTATGTATTTTCTGTTTTTGTACTTTGTCTATATTCTTATATCTGAAACTTTTTACGTACGTCCACTATATGTCACTGTTAAACTCCTTACAAATATGTAATATTGCTTCTTTTTTCAGAGGCTTCGACTTATTGAAATTTTTGATGTCAAACGGCTTCAAATGCGCTATGCAACATCACTGATAGGGTGGGGGTGATATACTGAATCGCTTTCTAATGTTCTGATCTTATCTGTTTGTGAATAGTAATTGACTTCTTTATTATTTTCAGAGGTCCGTCAACTCCAGCTACTTTCGTAGCTGTATATGCCGTTTTTGGGCCAACATTTCCTGGAATTTATGACAAAGATAGAGGTGTTTATACTCTCTTCTATCCGGTATGCTTTTGTTGACAATCATACATTTCTTCTACTTTCCGAAACATTATTTCTGTTTTCACCGTTGCCTTTCTGAAAAACTGAGGCCGGCTGTACTTTTCAGGGGCTATCATTTGCTTTTCCCATTCCCTCTCAGTATACCGACTGCTGCCATAATGGGGAAGGTATACCATATTTCTTTATGCATAGTTATGATTTATTTCCCAATAATCTATCCTAATTTTTCGTCTTTTGAATATGAAAGCGGAATTGCCCTTGGAGTTTCCGGATGGCACTACTCCTGTAACATGTCGTGTATGCATATACGACAGTTCGACAGATAGTAAAGTTGGTGTAGGATCATTGATGAACAAGGCTTCTGCTCCTCCGCTTCCTGCTGGTAGCCTCTACATGGAAGAAGTCCATGTTAAGGTTCGGTTACCTGTTAAAAAATAACCAAACCTTTTGCACTTTATACTAACCTTGATTAGAATCATGAAATTTGACATCTCATCTTATACACTTGTTACTTATGGTTGAAATCCCCCTATGTTGATAAGGCTGGACATTTTAGTCAGGGGTAGTCATGGAACCAATTACTCTACTCTTTAGGGTTGCGGTCAGGTCTGTGTACATCTTACCTCCATCCCACCCCCTTTGGGTGGGATATATTGGGCTCATTTGGTTTGATTTCGTCTATTTTAGTATGGTTACTGGAGTGAGGTCTCTAGGCGTCCATTTTAATATACTTGTACCTGATTTTGCTCGACTTTGTTTTTTTCAGCTAGGGGAGGAATTATGGTTTACTGTAGGTGGCCAGCATATCCCTTTTGGTGCTTCGCCACAGGTAGTGCCTATTGAAGTTTTTAAATAAATGGCTGGCTGTCTGTGATTTTGAGTCTGGATATATTTACCTAGTTAAATTTATGCTGCTTTAGTACTTTCTGGATTTGTTTATCTTGAATGTGTTTGCTATCAGTATGTCAATCTTCTGTTTCTTCTTTCTTCACTTACGCACTTTATGTTTTTTAGAAAGTGATCAATGTGACCATTATGTCATGGTGGTAGTTACGAATGCTAGAAACACTTGTTGCTGCTTCCTACTCTTTGACATCTTTTGATATGGATAACTGCTCCCAAACATGGTTGACAAGCCAGCACAAATCAATCACTTGCAAAGTATTGATTTCCCCAAATTTATCTTCAACCTATTGACTATTGTTACTTGATCCAAACTATGTAATAAAAATGGAAGCTTGTTAAGCGGAAGGTGTCTGGACTGCTAGAGATTGCCGGGATTAGAACCATTCTAGTGACCGACACTTTGAGTTGGTTGTAATTGAAACACTTATTTTCTTCAATTTGGATTCCTAATTAGGTTATGGCCAGAGTTCTTTAGGGTGTGTTTGGTACGTTGATGGACCGGACGAGACTGGACTGGGCATAACTAGACGAGCGAGAGTGAGGTAAAAAATTCGGGAAGGTTTTAGGGTTTTAATTTGACATGGGTATTTTAGTAATTTACCAATTTTATCCCATCTCCCTGATTTTTGTTCCACTTATGCTGATGGGACAGATTAAATGCATATTTCTCACACTCCGGTCCAGAAGTTTAATGTCACGCCAAACGTGGGACCAGAAGTTTTTGTACCCCATCCCACATACCAAACACACCTTCAGCCATTATTTTGACCATTTGAGTCATTGATACTTTGTCATCTCATTAGACAGCCATATCATCTTTTTGACCGAGTAAACAATGCTAAAAAGTTATTTAAACACAAAGTTGTATTTTTTTCCTCTTGAATTCTTGATACTTTAGCTGATTATAAGGTTTCCATCGGTAAGATAAGAATATCAACATACCCCAACTTATTTCCAATTATATGATGCCATTACAAGGTTCAAATTTTGCGCAATTGATTTCATGCTGGCCGCTTCTGCTTTTTTAATATTAACTATCTCGTATGCAGGATGTGTGGACAGAATTAGGCCGACCAGATGGAATTCATCAAAAACAGGTTCTCTTGAGTTTCTATATACTGGGCATGGAATGACATGAATACATTATGCAGGGATTTAGGCTTGAACTTATAAATGTTCTTATGGTCTTGTTGGCTGAGAAACATAATGCGAAGTAAATAAACACTATTATAAGATATGTAACACATACTAATGCTACCATTTTAACTATCCATATTACTAACCCTCCTGAAATTGGGCATATTAGGCATGGCTAATGCGTTTGAGCACATCTTGCAACTTTAAGCATCTATTACGGAACATATTGCGTATTGTGTGTTTTTTGGTCTTTCTTGAGCATGTATCTTAGCAACCTAGGTTACTAGTGACTTAACATGGTACTGCAGGTCGACCAAATGGTAATTCACTCTGCTTCAGACCCACGACCAAAAACAACCCTATGTGGTGATTACTTCTACAACTATTTTGGTCGAGGATTTGACATATTGTTTGACGGCCAGGTATTCTGTTAATATTCTTGTTTGAATTTCCGAGGATACTAGTTGTCAATATGATTTTCTTGGGTTGAAAGTTTTCTTATATGAATATATTTAATTGAATTTTCAGACCCACAAGATCAAAAAGTTTGTTCTACATACAAATTATCCGGGGCATGCCGACTTCAATTCATACATGAAGTGCAATTTCATTATCCATGCTACAGAATGTAAGTAATGTCATCATGGAAGGCCTTTGGTAGTCTAATGATTTTGTTCACTGATGTTTTTGCTGGTCTCTTCTTACATGTAGTTGATGGTGCATTTCATCAAGATATGAATTCCTCAAAAAGTAGGATTACGCCCGGGTCAAAGTGGGACCAAGTGAAGGTTTGATCTGATTTACCTTTGCTCGAAGCTTACAAAAATGTGGCATGTAGTACAAAATGAACTTTGGACATTGTAGCCATGAATTTGGGTTAATCTTGTTTTAGAAAATTCATAAATATATATAGACTCCGCTTCAGGGGTAAACCAAAAAAATGGAAAACTAAGGAACACCTAATAACGATTCATTTGTCCGGTGTGCACGTGTATAAAAACAATTGAACATGTTTCCTGGTTTCTATGCACATGTGCATTTTGTGAACATGTGCATATCGGACAAATTACTTTTATGCACATGTGCATACTGGACCAATGAATGGTTATTAGGGTGTTTCTCAGTTTTCTATTTTTTTGTGGTTTCCCCTAAACCCAACCCTATATATATGTATATCATATCATCGATCTTGTTTATGTTGTTACATCGATGTTTTTGAAACTGAAGTCATTTTCATGGGTTCAACGTTCAAGTCTTGATGATTTGTGCTTTTATTCAATAATTTCAGTTTTTATGCATGGATAGTGGTACAGCGAGTCAACTGCCCTACCCTTTGGGGGTAGATGTCAGGACTTTGTACATCCCACCCCTCCCAGACCCTCCTTTCGAGCAGGATATATTGGGTTTGGTTGTTGGAGCAACCACAAACTCTGCCACTTCTGGTTATAAATAATTTTAGTAGTTATTTTGAAACTAAAGCACAAATCTCTTATCAGGAAATTCTACTAAATCTGAATCTGCTGTTATCATTGATTGCATAAAAGTTAATAGTTCAGTTATGGTATTTTCTTGATAGGAGATCCTCGGAGATTGTGGCCGAGCTGCTATTCAAACACAAGGCTCTACAAGCAATCCATTTGGCTCCACTTTTGTCTATGGGTACCAGAATGTTGCTTTTGAGGTAATTTCTTAATTTCTCAACTCATCTTTACTTGCAAAAACTTTTCGGTCCGTTTGGCTTTTTCAAGTCTTTTTTTCTTTGGCTTGCCTCTTGTTATATTCTTTCTTTCTGTAATCGTTCCATGTTCTTATCACATATTATCCAACTATTGCACTGAATATAATTGCTTACGACGGTTCTGTATGAGCAGGTCATGAAGAATGGCTATATTGCTACCGTGACTCTTTTCCAATCATACTAAGTTCCATACGGACTTATGGTATGTGACTTCCGTACATCCTTTTTTAAGAACGAAGGTATTCTTTAAAGCTATGTTTGGCAAAATAGCTGAGAAGCTAGCTGTTAGCTAAAAAATAGTTGTTGGTTAATAAATTAGCTGTAAGCCAATAAACAAGTTATGTTTGATAAAACTAGCCGAAAAATTGATGACAAAGTAAAATGACGTAAAAGGACATGCTAAAAAAATAATTGGAAAAAATTCACACCTCAAATTTTGCGGTGTATAATATTTCTACAAGGCAAAAACTCACACACTCCTCACATTTGGTGTTTTGGTGATGCTTGAACCTTAGACCTTTGTAGAGGTTGAAGATCTATCTGAGCCAACAACTCTTCGGTGCTACTTCCAATTGTAGTTCTTGATTGTTTTATGGAACGGTTATGTTACAGAATGCGATGGATGTACAGTCGTAGGCAGCAACAGCAAATACCAACAAAAAACGAGCATCATGCGTTGAAACTTGTACAGTATTTGTTTTATGGCAATTTCCGTCCCTCCGAAAAAGAAATGGGAAGAAGTGATGATTGTATAGGGTGTTTCATACACCAGCTTTGTTGTACTTGATGATAGATGTTAACGAAAACAAAGTTGCTTCGACTTATATCAGTGTTAACCTTGTAGGACATGCATATTGCACACCACTTCATTTGAGTTTGTTTTTTCGGGTCTGCTGGGCTTGTATGATTGTTTACGGCCCTTTTCACTCGTTTTTCGGTGTTCAAAGTGGGAGTAAACTATCGCATAGACATGGTAAAAAACTGGTCCCCGGCCTACATTGGTGCTGGGCCGAAACAGTGACAATCCTGGTCCCGGTCAAGAAGGGAAGGCCCGGTTAAGATGTATGAGGCTTGATTACGAGGACGTTCCCTGTCCCCGGCTGGGCCCAAATTGGTCCCACTAATTTTTTTAAAATTGATTTTTAACATATGAAAAATATTTTTTTTGAAGAATTTGGTCAATCAAATACACTAACAAATACTTTTTTATTATAATTTGGTCAATCAAATACATTAAAGAAATACATTTTTGTTATAAAGAATTTGGTCGATCAAATATATTTTGGAATATTTAATTGGGTTAACCAAATACACTAAAAAAAATACATTTTTATCATAATACACTTGATAAAATACGCTTAAAAATAAATTTAAAATAAAAATCGGGCAGGACTAGTCCCAAGTCGGTCTCGGTCCTGGTCCTCCACCGGTCCCGGGTGGGGTCGGACCCATTTGGACATCTTAGTATCGTGTATGTGAACACACACTAGCATTTTACGTGCATTTTGAATAAAATGTATGATCTAAAATGTCATTTGGATGCTTAATATACATGTACATTAGAGTTGATGAGCCTAAACTGATGCAGGAGTTGCAACCTGACATCACTGTGTGCATTAGAAATGAGCGAAAACGATGATGACTGGTTCTTTAATCGGTTACAACTGATGATTGGTTTAAAAATGCTATCACATAACATGTTATAGCTGATGTTTAAACTAAAATGTGTAACTGATATAGATCGGTATAACTTATACTATCTTTTAACATATTCATTGATCAATGGGCAAATGACACATTAATAATCTTTAAGCGATCATTTAATTTTTTGTATGGATGGATGTAACAAGGTAAGTGAGTGTGCGAGGGACTAAAGGTGCCATAATCTGAAAGTAGAAGTCCAAGGGTTTGTAAGCCCATTTGCATAAGTTGTAGGCTTGAGAGTATGTTTTCGAGTAGTATGTCTAAACGAAGAGAGACACACCCTGAACTCTCTTTTGTTTTGGAAGGAATACATCAACCGTTATCTGTATGTTATGCAAACAAAACATAGTAAGGTCAAAGCGCTATTTGATCTGATCAAGTGTAATGTTATTGAAAAATATAGGAGAAATCGTCTGATTAAATGCATGTTTGTCATTTTAATTATTGTTTAAGTGAGAATTATGGTAGGTAAGCGTATTGGATGTATAGTTATGTAAGAAAAAAAAAGTGAATTCAGTGTCATTATGCGGCCAAAAAAACCTGGTTATCTATATAGATCACGAAGTCGAATTACAAGGTTGTATGAGACTTATAATGCAACCTGGGAGGTAATGTAGGCTAAGGCTGCAAAGTTGAAGGTAGGTTAGCTCTCTGTTAAGTCATATCGTGAGCACGACCTGGTAAGGGAGCTAGAGCTTGAGTACATCAATCCACGTGAATTTGGAGTTAGGCGAGTTGTCTAACCTTGTATTTAGGGTATGCAAATAAATGACATCGAGGTCCATAGAAGATCATGAATAATCAATGTACCTTTTAATGCTTTTAAAAAGGAGATATATATGCTTTATGTTTTACTGTTTTAGCATGCTATATGGGGATTGATATATGTTACAACATCATGCACAAAAATGATTTTTTTTTGGTATGTGTAAGAATTCACCATCTTAAAAGAGAAATGACACAAAAAGTGTGCTTTTGAGGGTCAAAACGACAAATGTTGGGCAAGACCGCAAGACCCATGTAAGTTATATTGCAAGTAGAGATGCACATAAAAGCCAAGGCTCGACGCGATCAGACCAGAAAAAGCTTAGGCCTAATGAACCTGAAGCCTGGTCCATGCCAGACCTCAAAGCTCGAGCAGGCTGAAATTTTGGGGGCAGGACCGAGCCTAGGCCCAGTCCGAGAATCCTTAAAAAGTCTGATTAGATCCTTTTTCAACCTCAACGTCCGACCCAAACCTTTTTTGTTCATTGAAAACAGTTGGAACTATAGAAATCTCCCTTCGATCAGTTTAGGATTTAGGGTCTGAGAAATATCACATAAAATGTCACATTTTCATCAAATAAAAATAATAATTTTAATTGGTCAAAAACAATAAATTCGAAGAAATGCAAAAACAATTTCCGTTGCCGGGACTTGAACCCGGGTCTCTCGGGTGAGAGCCGAGTATCCTGACCAACTAGACTACAACGGATTTGTTATTTGGTATTGAAATTGAAAATATAATGTGGAATTTAAACTCAATTGGATAATTGGGGATGATTTTGCTCAGCGGTTGCTGTGATTCCGTTCTGATCTTCATTCTAAGGATTAGCGTTTTCTTGTGTTGATTTGAACTTTCAATGCCTTCGATTCGGAATTTTTGATTCAAACAATGATTTTGTGTAACCCTAGCCTTCTATTTCTTCATTGATTCATCAGGAAAACAGTAGTTGCAGGAGAGATCAATGATCGTGTGTTTTTAGGGCGATTTCATCTCAATCTACCAACCTAGATCTTCGCCTTCCGGACTGAAAGTTTGGAGGAATTTTGCTTATGGTTTTGATGAATCTGGTTGATTGATAGAGAGCATATGTTCCATTCAACAGTACATGGATCGTATCTTTCGCCCATTACTGTTTGGATCTTGAGTTCATCTTGTTTCACCACGCGATTGTATGATATTTTGGGGATAAACATGTGAGTTCTCTACTGATTATATGAATGCATCTACTCTTTGTTTAAATCTGCAATCCTTGGCCGTACTGGAGTTTTTTGCAGTCAGTGAAACCTCACCACCATATATTTGGTTCTCTTTTGCAGGTTTTTGCAGACTTGGGGAAGATGAACTCATCAGGATCGACCCCAAAGAGGAACAGAGGAACTGCTTTGGCGAAATGTTCAATGGATGTTTCCTTACAATTCATTCGGTAACCTCTAACTCCGTATTGTTCTTGAAAAAACGATCAATTACATACTAACATATGCTAAAGTCGTATTTTTAACCAAATCAAAATCTTTCAAATGCAACTATCACATTTGTACGATCAATGCAATCCAATTAATTGATATATTTATGAAAACCACAAGAGTACTCGCACAATGCAGCAAGACACATCTCGATTTTAATGTTCTATTTTATTATTTGTCTTTGTCGATGTTATAATACGATTTTATGTGTTTTTAAGAAAACAATAATATAACATTTTATAAAGATAATAACTAAGTATTATGTTAGAACTCAATGATTATCTTAATTATATTTTAGATTTTTTATATTTAAAATGAGATGTTTATCCTATATTTGATTATGTTTATCTGCAGTTAGTTACACGAATTCAGATATGGAGCTTTAATAAGTTGTACTTACGCACAATCTACCTGCAATCTTGAGTTTTTGTAAAATGTTTTATAATATAATATAGATGATAAGAGTTTATTTATTATGATTTGAATATTTATGGAAGATGTCTAGGATTCATTAATTATGATTAATACTTTATATTATGAAACAATCATAACTTTTATGAAATCACATATTCATCAAATTAAATGAATAATTGAAATTGAGCTGTATTGGTTGTACAATTGTAAAGGATTGTATAATAATTAATCTCTCTTTCCATATATATATATATATATATATATATATATATATATATATATATATAGGGAAGGGTTCAAACGAGAACCCCTGTGATTTACGAGAATGCGAGAA
>NC_037532.1:29887179-29904491 GCF_001531365.2 Cynara cardunculus var. scolymus | reverse complement strand
AAATGTAACTCATATATTAAATACAAGGGTAATTAAGTAATTTGACCTTTATGTAACCCCCTAATAATTAATTGGGAATTATAAATCTTAAAGATCTCACTAATTGATCATGATGTAATTCTGAATTTTATTTTCATACGTGTTTATGATTGTAATTTTCAAATGATGTTCTACATATAATGATATTGTTTTTGTAAGTGTAAAAAATTTCTGTATCGTCCGAGTAATATGGATAATCCTATTATTGACAACAATAGAAATGACAAAGTTAAAATCGTCTACGACTACGGTCGGAATTCAAGTTTCGATAATGAAGAAGATGATCAAAGCGTTCCTATTGATAAGTGATTAGTATGTCATTTGAATTCGTTTAAATGAACACATATCAAAGGCAATAGATGTTCATATCGATACATATGCACAATCACATCACATGAATATGAACAGTATCTGTGATTCATGTGAACACAAGCTTCGTAGGTGTTCATGTATATACAACAGAGTTGGCACCTGAATATACAGAAAATGTTCATACGGTTCACATGTTGTTCATATGTCTAATCTTTTTTGTTTGATGTGTTTTGAGGATATATACAAGTTGTTCATATGTCTGACAACTCGTGTATCAAATATAAATTACTTTTTACCTAAATACCCTTTGATATTTTGTTCACATATATTAATTGAAAGTATTAATTTAATAATTAATTTTTGAACCAGCCCATATATATATTAAAAAGTAACTAGGTATCTTCACCTAATTGGTGGGATAGAAAAAACGATAAGGAAATTTGAAAATAATTATGATGAGTTCATTTATAGATCAAAATTGTATAATTTCCGATGAAGATGTGATTTATATGCCGAAGGAATTGTTGAGTTGATCAATATATCTCTAAATTGCTAATTTGGAAATAATATCTTTTAAGACCAAAATGTAAGGAACAAAAACACAGATAAAACCAAAACAAAGACCTGACAAAAAATAAAACAAAAAAAAAAGTATGTTTTTGGTCTTGATTTTCAATAACAAAAATAAACACAAAAAAAGCCTTCAATTTTTGATGTTTGAGATCTACAACAGAAACAAAAAGAAATCATACATGGAAATAACCTTTTTTGGGTCCCAAATTGTGTGATATAAACATCTATGCCCTATTTTTTCATTTTTATGAAAGTAACAAACAAACATTATAATTTATTTTATCAAATCTATTTCTTAATCGAACTCTTCTTATGTTCCGATTAGTTTTTATCTTTGTTCTTTATGTTCATGGCTCCATCCTCCCTTCAATTCAACATGGTTCTGTTTCTTATTGTGCGACAATTCCCTTCAATTTCTATATCACTATCTTTGTTTCTAGTTCCAAATTCTAATCCATCATTCCCTTTGGACTGATTTCTTCATGTTTAGAGGGATTATACCAATGAAGAATCAGCCAAAGGCTTCTAGTTACAATCATATCTTTAATCTTTGTAATTAATTGAACCCTTTACATTTTTAATATAATATATAATCATAAATGATAAATTTTTTTTGATTAACCTGGATATCCAACCCGCTATGTTAGCCGGCTAATCCCAGAGTGACCATTTGTTTTGCGGGTAGCCTGAACTCACTGGATTAAAGGGGATTTTTATTCCTTATTGAATTTGAATCTGAGATCTCCAAACACTTTTGACCTTTGAAGTTCAAGCTCAAATCAATGAGACGCTACCCTTATGGTTAAAAATGATAAACTTCTCGTCTCTATAAAATAAAAATAGCATATATAAATTCTGCATATAGATCCATTTTTTATTCCTTTAATACGAGATTATGTTTGTAAAAGCAACCCAAGTAATCGTGTTTTGTACAAGGTTTCAATTCATAAATACTTTCTTATCGTTAATAATTAACACAAAACAACAATTTACGCCTACATAATCCCTCAATTTAGTCATAGAAAAAGATATCATAAATATTTTAACTAATAGAAATTTCCGATCGATACCTGGGGAATTTAATAGGGTGATGCTTCATGAGATATCAAAACTTCAGCTTTTTTAAAGTATATACACACACTCTTTACATTTTATGATATTTGAATATTTGACTGTTTAGAAGACCGAGCCTACATGAAACCAATAACCATCTAATGAAGAAAGATCACCGGCCCCTATTGCTGGTCGGCAAACAGGCATCGGACACACATGTCGCTTCTACCGTCTAAAATAGATAATGAAAAGTGACCTTTGTATGGAATATGAATAACATAAATTTATTGAATCAAAAATATCAGATATCACAAGTAAGAGGTCGTTTATCCAAACGCTTACCTGGTAAGTGTTTAGTGGTAAGAGTCAATAGTCTAACTTATTTTACCATATTGTAGTCCACTGAAACAATATCGTATGCAACAACTTATCCGATAAGCACTTGGTGGATAAAAGTCATCATCCTCACTTAATGGATAAGACTTCATTTTTATCGTCACTCTTATGGGTAGTTTTTTTTTATCATTTTTATTTTCATATTCATCTAGTAAGATAAATGACCTAATAAATAGTTATTGACTTAAAAGTAAAAGAAGATAACAACTTGCTATATAATCAATCAAAAGATTGTATTTATTTTAAAGAGGGGGCTAAATTACAACCTCAGGTATTAAATTTGATGGGACCCAAACATTATTTGATTAAAAAGTTCATGATTTTTGGCATTTTTTTATGGCACAATAAATAAAATAAATAAGAGCCATTAATAAATAATCATCCCCAAAACCATGAGATTCTCACGGGACAATTTTCGTCCCCTCATCACATATCATCTCCAAGTCTGCTACATTCCAACTGCCATATCAGCAAAGTTATCAATCCACGTGTCACCCTCTAATTTGCCAACTCATTATAGCCTTAAAATATATATCTTTTCTCAACTCGTATTATAACTATAAATTCAGTGAGCTCAAACACAATGAGTGGTGTTAAATTCAAAGAGATATAGAAAGAGAGCCCCAAAGCTTCTTTCTTTACTTTTATTTTAAAACTATATATTTATTTTTAAGTGTTTTAAAAAAATCTAAAAATGGCCTCGACATTTCTCTTCCAGTCATCTCCAGCCATTCTTGATAAGTCTGAATGGGTCAAGGGTCAGACCCTTCGCCAGCCATCGGTCTCTGTGGTCCGGTTCAGCCCCGGTGCACCCTCTGCGCTAACGGTCCGTGCCTCGTATGCCGATGAGCTTGTCAAAACCGCGGTACGTGTTTTTCTCTGTCTCTAATTCACGCATATATCGAAAGGATGTTCATGACGAATTAATTTGTTTGTGAAATGTAGAAAACTGTAGCGTCGCCTGGCCGAGGAATCCTGGCCATGGATGAGTCGAATGCTACATGCGGAAAGAGGTTAGCTTCGATTGGTCTCGAGAACACCGAGGCCAACCGTCAGGCCTACCGTACCTTGCTTGTTACCCCACCAGGTCTTGGCAACTACATCTCTGGTGCTATCCTCTTCGAGGAGACCTTGTACCAATCCACCGTTGATGGCAAGAAGATTGTCGACATCCTAGTTGAACAGGGAATCGTTCCCGGAATCAAGGTCGACAAGGTAATATAACTCTACCTGGGAAAGGATGTCTTGTAGTGCAATAACCAGGTTGTACAACAGTAGAACCTAGTCGTGCACTACTCAGGTTGTACAACCGTAGATCTTGGTTGTGATTAACGAGGTTGTTAAAACCTCGTTGTATACCAACCAGGTTGAACAACAAAACCATCGTGCAATATTTGTATTGTGGCCCAAGCACAAGGACTCACAATCGTTTGACTTTGATAGGGTCTAGTTCCGTTGACTGGCTCAAACGACGAGTCATGGTGCCAAGGTCTTGACGGCCTCGCCTCACGCTCTGCGGCTTACTACCAACAGGGTGCTCGTTTTGCTAAATGGTAAGTGTATCGTGTCTTCAAGACCAATCCAAACGAACCCAGGATGTCCCGCCTGGAGGTGGGATCTGGGGAGTAAGATGCACACAGATTTGACCTCTATCCTAAAGGGTAGAGAGACTGCTTTGTGGCTTAACTGAATGCTTAAAATACTCATCTCATTCACACAAGTCCCTAACTTCGTTTCTTGACCTTGTAGGCGTACAGTCGTGAGCATTCCCAACGGCCCAACGGCACTTGCAGTCAAGGAAGCAGCATGGGGTCTGGCTCGTTATGCTGCTATTTCTCAGGTAAAACAACTTACCAGTTGCTCTAAACAGTTACCCTTTTGGTTTAAGGGTGTTTTAAGATCAAAAGTTTTGAGTTTTCAGGATAACGGTTTGGTCCCAATTGTCGAGCCTGAGATTTTACTAGACGGTGAGCATGGAATCGACAGGACTTTTGAGGTTGCAAAGCAGGTGTGGGCTGAGGTGTTCTTTTACCTTGCTCAGAACAATGTTCTCTTTGAAGGCATCCTATTGAAGCCGAGCATGGTTACCCCTGGGGCCGATTGCAAGGAAAGAGCCACACCTCAACAGGTCGCGGATTACACTCTCAAGCTCCTCCAACAAAGAATCCCACCAGCAGTTCCTGGAATCATGGCAAGTTTATATACAACTTTTAGTTTCAAAAGGTCTTATTTTAGGTTATTTTACATTGTCATCTAACTTATCAGTTAGGTTTTACCAAACATGACTAGCTTATTAGTTAGGTTTTACCAAACATGACTAGCTTATCAGTTGTTTGTGAAACATAGTCTAACCGAGTATATTTGATGCATACCTCAAATGCAGTTTTTGTCCGGTGGGCAATCTGAGGTGGAGGCTACACTCAACTTGAACGCAATGAACCAAAGCCCGAACCCGTGGCACGTGTCGTTCTCATACGCACGTGCTCTTCAGAACACTTGCTTGAAGACATGGGGAGGAAGACCCGAGAACGTGAAGGCGGCTCAGGATGCTCTGCTCCTTCGGGCTAGTGCCAACTCTCTTGCTCAGCTTGGGAAATACACCGGTGAGGGTGAGTCCGAGGAGGCCAAAAAGGGAATGTTCGTTAAGGGCTACGTCTACTAAGCAAGTTTAAAGTCAAAAGGGTTGAGCGTAGAACATGAAGAAAAAGGTTTAATATGCAACATTGATAAGGTCTAATAGCCCATGGAGACTGCTGCTTTTGTTCATAGCATGTACTTCTAGCAATTCTATAAGTATTTCATGTCGAGTGATGGATTCTAATCTCTAGTAATTTCAAGAGATATCGATAAAGATGATTTTCGTTAAGATATAATGACGTGTATATCATGCAGTGATCGATTGTACCTTCCACAATTTTTTTTTATTAACCTGGATATCTAACCCGCTATGCGAGCCGACTAATCCAGGCCGACCACCCGCTTCACGGGTAGCCCGGAGTCACCGCAATTGAGCCTCTGTAGGCACAAGGGGATACTTATTTCTCCTTGGATTTGAACCTAGGACCTCCAGACACTTTTGACTTTTGGAGCCCCAGCTCAAACCAATCGAGCACCACCCTTGTGGTTTGTACCTTCCACAATTTCTTGTGTGTGGCGGCATTGATCATATCATCGTAGATTCTACGCCATCCCTTCTTGGTGAATTTGGACCTTAATTATTGAGATTGATTATTTTTCCGTTTGAAATAGAAGCAGCAGAACACAGAGGTATGTCGATATCTCTCTTATTTAGAAGTTTGAAACTTACAAACGAAGGTCATATACTAGCCTCTTTCATGTAATTATGGCACAATATGCAATTCATAACGATCATATAGATCTAATGACAGCAACTATACATACGATGATAGCCAAGATACGATTCCTTCGTGGTAGATTGCTGACAATCTAATTAGTACAAGTTTTATTTACATTGAACTCCTACCTGCAGCATGGCACTGAGACAGCCACAAGTCTATCTGTTCTATCATCTGTTGTCGCACTTTGTTAACCGCGTCGGGTGAACTGCAATTTTTAGAATTTCCTGCAAAATATATATATTTCCAGTATGTTAAGATCGTTTTGATGTTAACGAGCTGAGTCGAGTAGCAGGTTGTTCAATCTCGAGTTTGATGATCGTTTAACAATTTTGAGTTGTATATTATACCTTAAAAGATAGATTAACACGTTTCTTGGCTCGAGATCGATAATTTTTATTCATTGATTATATGATTTAGAACATATGAACATGTTTGGTTTGAAAAAGTGTAAGCTTGAAACCCTCAGCTTGGCTCGGCTTGAGAAACTTTAATCGAGCCTTCGAACGAGCCTAGTCGAACATTGATGAAGTTAAACGAGCTCTATTTGTGTTAAGGACGATTGACTTATTATGAAAATGACCAAACTAACCTTCAGGAACTAAATGAGACTGGGGGCATCCTCTTAGATCACTTCCATGGCCGCAGTTCTGACAAGTGACAATGTAGGACGGCACTACAAAATAGAAAAAAAAAACCCAGAGGGTTTTGGTGTCAATGGTAAAAAGCTCGAAAAACAATAAGAATACGAAGAACAGATATAAGAAATTATAGGAACTTACTGCCTGGAGACGAGTTCTGTTTGGATGCATGTCGCCATGGATCTTGTGATCCGTTTGTAAAAACTATTTGCGAACCTGCCCGCAGATGCAACAATTAGTAATTCGATCAAGAAAGCAACCATCCAACCTTCCGTTATCCATATTTAACTCTTGTGCGATATTCAACAGAAATTGCAAGATTTTCCTTTTTTCTGTTAAGGTTTGATTTCAGATGTTGGTCCCAAGAGGAATGTGTCACTACAACAAAATCGACGTAAAAATGTCTAAATGGCCTAATAGATTGTTTTATAAGACTTAAAGGTTGTTTGTTTACCTCTTAATAGTTCCATTAAGAGGCAACCTCTCAATCGTTAAGAGGTGAATCTTGTTTGGCAAAAAAAAAGTCTCCCTCCTGATGATTCTAAAACCCTCTGAATGATTTTGTATCCTGTATCTCCCTTAACCATTAAGAGCCCTAATTTCATTGTACACAATTACCAAACAATTATATTTCATTTTGCACTATATCATGAGAGCCTCTTAATCATTCTGACCACTTAATCATTCTGCACCAAACCATTCATCAATTGCCAAACAACCCCTTACGTTTATAGGATCAAACAATTGTGCCTCCTATATCAAAGTGTTTACAATAGGATATTAGGATGTTTTTGGGCATCCTAACAGGTTTTTAGGACACTTTTTAAATAAAGTTTCCTATTAGCTTTTTAATAGCTCACTTTGAGAAGTATCCTATGAACACATCTTTTTATAGGATACCGGTTTTTACAAAACCTTTTTCTTCAAATAATGTCATATAAAACGACTAATATGACGATTTTTTCTTTCTCATTTATAAAAAAATTATTAGGACACCGAAAAGCGTCCTATTGACTTAGTGTGACACCTTTACATAGGATGCACAATTGTTTGCTCTTATAAATGTAAGTCCTATAAAAAGCCGGTTTTGTTTGTGGGGTTAAACCATACTTGAAGGTATTGGTGAACTAGTTTAAATCATTAAATCGACCGATAATGCAGGATATACATGTGTGTGTGTGTGTGTGCGCACGCGCATAAACTGACTAATGTTTATACCAGCAATGTCCGTGCCTCCATAGTACAGATTTGTTGCATCAATTACGGGATAGACGCCTTCTCCAAATACATTTTTGCATAAATCCAAGTGGTACCTATTACAGATCAAAAAACCAAGTTCTGAATAATCGTAAGTCAATTCAAGTGCAGAGAGTGAAAACAAATAAGAAAGTGGGTTTTAGTCATGTACCCTATGTCAATCTTCGAAGAGCGGATACTATCATTAGCAGGTGCCACTTGGAAAAATGCAACTTCAGTACAAACTTGGAACCACCATAATCGATCTCCAGATTCAGAATCACTCAGGGTAGTTTTCTTTAGGTATTCTTGAGTATACGATTGAATGTTAACTCCAAAACTACCAACATAGTATTCGTTTACGTATTTTGCATATGCACCCTGCAGCAAGTTGTTTGAATCAAGATTAGAATAGGAAAAGAACTCGAGCAACGAGTTTCATGCAAACCAAACTAACATAGCATATTCCACCTGAAGGTGGGCCCTGGGGGGTAAGATGTACGCAAACCTAACCTCTACCCCCAAAAAGGGGGGGGGGGGTTAGACCGGCTGTTTCCGTGAAGATCCCTCAATTATGAGAACTAGAGCGACAAGTAAAACCAAACCATACCAAATTATTCCATTATATCGCACCCGAAGGTGGGATCTGACGGGTATAATGTATGCAGACCTGATCTCTACCCCGAAGGGTAGAGTGGCTGTTTCCATGAAGACCAGCGGCTTATGTAAAAAACTCGATCACAAGTGTCGCCACTAATAACAGAAGTTGAATATTGCAACTATTTTGAGAGACAAAAAGAAGACAAAAGCTAAGAATTACCACTAGATCCTCTCCAGCCTTCTTCGCGTTTGTCATTGGGGTGCAAAGTTTATCTGGATCTCCGTATTGAAACTGTAAAGCATTTGGACATATAAACTTTGTTATTGGCCCAGCGGTACCCAGGTTACCAGTAGATCGTTCAAGCCTCATCAAAGGTGAAGAGTTTGTGTGAAATTTGCTGTATATAAATATTATATAACTTAAAAAAAAAACAGCTTAACAAATAAACTTACGGCTACAGCTGCAGCATCCGCGAGAAAATACAAGAAATCACCATCGACGTTTAGCTGAAAGGATATTATATCAGATCAAACATCGCAAAAGTTTACGATCTTAACAAATTATAACAATTGCTATCCCGCCTTCATGTATCACCCATCAGAAAACAGAGAAAAAATCATACCGCAGAAGCACCAAATATAGTTTTCAGTGCTTCACCATCTGATGTAAGCCTTAGTTCAACAAGACGAGTAACTTCTTGTAATACAGCTTTACATTCTGGCCCTGCAGACTTGCCAATCTGCCATGATGGAAGTAATCACAGAACCATAACATGAAATAAAATAACTTAAAAGAAAACATTTTTATTCACCTGTTGATCATATTCGGTGAAGTTGAGAATGGCATGAACTACACCAGAACTTGCAAGACTTCCACATGTTAAGTGCGGGAATTTCAGACGAAACCATGCGCTAAGAGCTCCAGCATACGAGATACCAAAAACAAACCACGGGTTCTCAACGTTTGCTCTATTGAGCTTCAAATTTAGGGATTCCTACAAGATCGTTGAAGATAATCCGTTATAATACAATATGCAATCTTTCGAGGGTCGTCCATTTTACTGAAGGATTTATTTGAATTGTTTTAGCCTAGGGTAGGCTTTATGTGATAGTATGTGAAACCCCATTAAATTACTCTCCAAAAGAGCCCTTAAGGTAAAAAGGGAGGTTCCAACATATATTGAGGAGAAAGGGTCCAAGTCTAGCCGACGTGGACTCCAACATGCCCCCCTCCAATAGAGGCTAAACAGGCACAGGTTGTCCCCGAGTATCGAGTCCTTATAGCGGTAGAATTGGCTCTGATACCATGTGATAATATGTGAAACTCCATTAGATTACTCTCCAAAAAAGCCCATAAAGAGAGAAAGGAGGTTCCAACAAAAAGTCTAAGTCTAGCTGACGTGGGACTCCAACAGTTGCTAGTTTTCTTCTTCCTTGAGGTACACATTGAGACAAATCATTTGTCAAAGTCTATTTTGATCAATCCCATGTCCTAATGCATAGCTATGGTGAATCAAGCAAAACTAACATCAGTTCTGTTGCAAGTCAAATAACCACAACTTGCCTGATAAAATTGACGGAAAGCAGCCAAGTCGAAGAGCGCCTGTTTGGATGAGAGAAATTTCAGATTTTCTGTAGTTAGGGTTTTAAATGGGGAACTCTTCCCATAATACCGATGTTCAAGAGTAACCACAGCAGCTCCAAATTTCTTTGCCAAAACCTGCATGAAGTAAAAAGCTTCAGTAGTATGATTTTTCCAATTTGAATAGAACTTCTGTGGAATTACATGTCCATAAAAGTAGCAGTAACCAACTTTAGAAGGGTCATGCCTCCCTATGTGCATTCATCTATGAAATCTTGTAGCTTGTTGACTCAATATAACGAATCTACAATTTCTATTCTCTTATTAAAGTGCTTTTGTACGCGAAAGGGACTAGACTGGATGGGCGAGAGTGGGTAGGTGGGTGAATGAATTCTGGAAGGTTTTAGACTTTCAATTTGACATGGGTAGTTTAGTAATTTGACAATCTTGTTTCATCTCCCGATTGGTGTTCTACCTATGTGATAGACAAAAAATGCATTTTTCTTCCACTTAGTCCCGTCTTGTCCAAGTCTAATGCAGCACCAAACATGGGACATCAGTTTATGGTAAACTACTGGGACATACACTGATATAGTCATTGGATATGCCACCACATGCAGCTTCACCACATATTACTAAGAAGATCGGTCCATCAGGAATTCTGAAATCATCCAAATATTCATAATATCGCTGCTGAAATTTACGATGATCCTGTAAATGCCAAACCACAACAAGTCATCATCTATCACAGGGTTGATAAGATGCATAAAAAAGAGTACAAATTCCAAATTGAAGATCAAAATTAAAATCCCAAGAGGGAAAAATACCATACAATTACAAATACTAATCATTGTATTGATAAAGGATCATAAAAGGATACAAATGAGGTTGCAGAATAATGTAAGATAGTCTTACTTTCGACACATTAGAGTCACATATGCATTAAGGCATTATTACTTATCATTGGCTATGAATGATCACAATCACACAATGCTGAATAAGATTAAAAAAGGATACTATATGAATAGAATAGAAGATTAGTGACACCAAGACTCTTTAGACAATTGATGACTCCATGACACAACCAAACCAAACGGAAGGACCAAGAATATCCCACCTGAAGGTGGGGTCCGCACGCAACCCGGGGGTGGGGGGTGAAGATGTATGTGGACATAACCTCTACCAAAAAAATAGAAAATAGAGTTGGATGAAAGAATATGTTAAAAGCAAATCTTTAAGCTATCAAAGTCATGTTTGAGTTTTTAAGGGGAGGGGAGGAAGGAAATTGGGAGGATCTTTGGGCCAACTATTTCTTTAAAATTGGTGGACATTGGAGAAAAGTACTACTCTTCTTTTTCTTTTTGACTTATCCTATAAGACTACAATGCTACTTTGTTATGTTATCCATGTTACTGACAGTATGAAAAGATAATAAATTTTGAAAATTTACCAATTTTATTTCATTAACATTGTTCATGCTCAATGCTTAGAAAATCGAAAGGCAGAAAAGGGAACATTTTGGCAAATTATCATTGTTATGAGACTTGCAATAAGTGGTGAGAAAATGAAGTGTGATGGAGATGACAGTGGCAAGAAGGTGGCGATGATGATCAAAAGGGGGGGGGGGGGTAGGCGAAGTGGCACTAGGTTGAAACAAATAAACATACTAGAACATAAGACATTTAACTTTATATGAAATCTGAACCTTTGATTGAGTAGTCAACACATTTTTCTTGCAAACCCACAAAAACATCAAAATCAAGTTTATAGATTTGAAAATATTACAAATTTTTGTTGACATATTTACGAGTTTTTCTGGAAAACAGCATTGGTTGCACCAACGACACTTTTTCCATATAGTTTGCACTTTTTTTCTAAAACAAGAACAAAAAACAGAAAACGCTTCCAAACATGTTAAAGTATATAGGACCACCATGCCCATTTTACCCTTGTAGAATTTCTTGGCAAATCATTAGTAAATTTACCCTTGTTCACCGGCTAGAATCATACGGATATTTGGCGTTTAATGAGATACATGGTTCTAGACAAAAGCTAGCAAAAAAAAATCAACATATGGAAGTGTCTAACATTGTAAGAAGTTACAATTACATAAAAGAAGATAAATGCAGCAACTGAAGTAACATTCCAAAGTATAGTATTTCTTAACAATAAGACGTTGGAAGGAGATGCTAAGAGAGATTCAAACATGAGGAATTCTTCGATAAAAAGGACTACTTTATGGTCATTATTACTTACATTATACAAAGTTGAGAATATAATGAGAGCTACATCTTAGCGTGTCTTAAGCCTCAAAAAAAGTTCTCTTAAGCTATCCTTACACATTCTAAATCAAACCAAACAAAACGAACATAATGCATACAAAGTAGGTTCTGGAGAGAGTAAGGGATCGTTTTACCAAATGCTTACAGGTAAGCGCAGGGTCTGGAGAGAGTAAGGGGTCGTTTACCAAGCGCTTACTGGGTGTCATTTACCTTAGAGGGTGAGCATGGCAAGCACCGAGAATCTTATCTGGTAAGTGAGGGAAAAGACTCATACCCCGTTAGCTCTTACCGGGTAAGAGAAGTTTACCAACAATCCATTTTGATGGCCTCATCATGGCCCATAATGTTATCAGATCAGATAAGTGCAGGTGGTGACTCTTGTCGGTAAGTGACCCCTTATACATAGATAGACATTTTAACTCTATTTACACACATATTCTCTTGGTCATAAACAAGGACCCATTACAACCGACTTAGCTAAATTATGTTTGATTCCAAAGACATAAGGAGGCAAGTCAAGAGGCATAACCATGTCGTGTCCCTCAACTTCATACACACAGGAATCTTAACTAATTGCAGAAAAAGCATTGATGAACACAATTTCAAGGCAATAATTGCATCATAATCTGATAAAAACAAGAATTAACAAACGAAATTGTAATTTCAGTTTTCAAAATTAAATTTTAAACTTGTATTCCTCTTGTTGGAAGAGATAACATTCTTACTTTGATGTAAAACCATATTTTCCAAATCCAAGAATGATTACAGATTGCTACTAACTCATCACCAACATTCATATTTTCTTTCTTTTTTACTTAGAATAATAATCTTTCATATATTTGCACTACTTGTTGCAAATTTCGCTCTAATTTATCCATCTTTTTCATAAACCCATCAAACCCAATTTATCATTTAAAGTCGGAGTTCATCTCTTTTCTTGATTAACCGAGTAATATTTGAAAACAGAAGTTTCTCCTCATAAACCAAAATTCTAACAGGGAGTTGATAAACTGAAAACACACACCTAAAACCAGCTTGTATAACCTCTTTTTAACCAAAATTCTTCACAAGTAATTTATCCATAAAGAATCATCAAAGCTTATAATCATACACAACCATCCAACACATGCATACACATATTGACAAAGAGAGATAGATAGAGAGAGAGAGAGAGAGATTCATACATAAGGAGAAAAGTGATCGAGAGTCTGATTGAACCACAGCACTTCCTTGCTCAAATAATTGCTGCTGCTGCTACTCATACGATTAATTCGAGAAGTTAATAACCCATTACAGACATTAATCATCAAAACAAAAACCAGCAACCCCCTCATTTTTTACTAGACCAAATTTTCTCTTTGTTTTCACCGAATATTGCTGCAAATCAGATGCTAGTTCTACTATGTGATGTCGTCGCTTTTCTTCCAAGTCTTTTTGCGGTTTTTCAGGGGAATCCCACTTCGACGGTACTTGGTACCCGAATCGGGTTCTATCACACCCGAATCCCGATTGTTGCTATTCAGACACGTCTCTTTAGTGGTTTTCTACAAAATTACGGATCATGTCCCTAAACTAAATTATTTATACCGAGTGTCCTCGTGGTTTACATTTTGTTTCAAGTTTGGTCCCTTCTTTTAGCTCTCAAAATCTATTAACTCAAGGGTAATTTGGTCTATTTACATTCTCTAACTTTTTTATTATATATTTTGTCTTTTTCTATAATTAGTACTAGATTTAGGTGTTATTATGGGTTGAAATCTAATTGTACAAGTTAGATTTGATCTTATCCGATCATCTGGATTTTATCATCTGATTCGATAAAATCCAACTAACATTATACATGCAATCTGATTTGACCCAAATGATGATTTGATTGGATCGATTTAATTAGCTAGATATTACTATTAGTTATCTATTGGATCAGACTGGATTAATCAAATAAATTGATCCAATTTTCAATCATTTAATCCACTATTTCAACCAATTATTTATATATATTTTTTAAGTTATTAAAAACACTGCATAATCAATTAAAAAACAATATTATAAAATGTTACTAATTATATGTAGTTAGATGATAATTAGATGTGTACTTGGATGGTCATTGGATTGGATCGATTCGGTTTTATTAAATTATGGACTGTCATTCAAGAAATGATCGATCCAGTTTAGATGTTGAAATTTTGGATCTCATCTGATCCAATTATAATTGTATATCTGATTATGGTTGGTCTTCTAATTGAATCAGATGACTTTTTACACACCGCTAATTAGTACACTTTTACCCCCTCCTCTCTCTCTCTCTCTCCCCCTCTCCCCCTCTCCCTCCCTTCCATTTATCTTATTCCTTTATTTAGTGACGTTTTAACCCCATCATACATCACCATCTTCGCTAACAAACCCGATGACCCTAACCCGTCATCCTACACTTCCAATGACACCAACATATCGCAACCAACCACCACATCATTCTTTGATGACCCCAATCACTTAACTCGAGACATCATGCAAATCATGTGGACACAGTGTAAATTAAAGATGGTGATTTGTCCTAACTCGGTGGGGAACCCAGGCTCACCCACGGGGATTCCCCGCTAAAACGGGTCCCGGGTCCGGGGATCCCCAGTAGACTCAAACTAGGGTTGGGGCAGGGGTCGGGGTTCCCTTGTAGACTTAAACTAACAGATATTCTTCATGATGTTTGATCGGGATTTGACCGTGGACTGGACCAGGGCCGGGGATTACAAAACCCGCCTCATCCTCACCTCGTTGCCATGCCTAGTGTAAATATCTCACTTTAGGGACAAGATCCATAATTTGGTGCCCATAGAGACCAAGAGTGTAATTCACTTTCTTTCGGTATAATTTTCGGATATTCTTTTATTAGAATACTTTGTTTTGTTAGGTAAACCGTTTCTTTGATTTGTCAAAAGATCGAACATTTAAGAATTTGTCGAAAAATTATGCTTTTAAATAATCCTTTCAACAATTGTAGAGTTATTCATCAAAAAACGAGATTTTTTCTCAAACCCTTAAGGCTTTTATTTATCCAATTTGACCAAAAGGGTCTCATTTTTCTCCGTGTTCCTCCTCACCCTCCTCATTTACACCATTTTTTATAACTACAAATGTAACAGTTTTGTCTCTATAGTTTACAAATTTTTTTGATTCTTGTCTCTTCTATTACCTGTTATCATGCTTTTAAATTTAAATGAAGGATACTTTGATCATTTTTCTCTATTTCCTTAATTTTCTATCGATATATAATATAAAATTGTAAAATGTAAAAAAGGGAAAGAATAACTCCCGTCCCCCATCCCATTTTCTCCCCCGACATCGATCCCATATGCATAAAGCACTTCATGGTCTCCCTCTAGACCCCCCTCCTTCTCAATCTCGATTTCGCATATTTTGAACGTCTAAATTGAGTACGGACAATTTTTTTTTAAAATCTACCCTGATATTGTTGAAACATTTTCTTACTTTCAATCATTTTTTACTTTTCTAAACATAATAGAATCGGTTTTTTACTCAAAACCAAGAGATTTTTTATTCTAAATAGAAGGGTACTTACAGCGAGATACATCTTGATTTTAATATTTCATTTTATTTTTTATCTCAGTCGATGTTATAATATAATTTTATGTGATTTTGAAAAAGCAATAATGTTTTTATTTTTGAATAAAATATAAACTTGAAGATATCATAAAAATTTGACAAAAATATATCGATATTAGTATCAAATTAACTATTTAAAATTTCTATTTTTTGTGTAATTTTTTAATTCAAAATTTTTTATTATAATTTAATTTATGTTCAATAACGAAGTATTTATATTTGGTTTAATACTATAATTTTTTTATATAAAGATAATAATTAATTATTTTGTTAGAACTCGATAATTATCCTAATTATATTTTAGACATTTTATATTTTAAAATGAGATGTTTATCCTCTATTTGATTATGTTTATTCACAGTTAATTACACGAATTCAAACATAAAAAATATAGTATAGAAAAATGGTTGATTTATGGAGCTTTAATAAGTTGTACTTATGCATAATTTTACTTATAATCTTGAATTTTAAGTCATATGCATAAATTTACAATACTTCATGCATAAAAAATGGTTTTTAAGAGTTTTTGTCAAATGATTTCCAATATAGTATAGATGAGTTGTTTTTAAAGCACACATGACTTCAATAGATGTTCTTAAGGGATCGGTTACCAACAAAAATTAAGTGCTTACAAGGTAAGAGTTACCACCCTCACTTACCTTACCGTGATAAGATTCTCGGTATCAAAATGACTTGGTACAACGTCTCTCAGCCGGATAAGTTTCTCAGTTATAGTGCGGAGAATGCTGGTAAAACCATCATCTCTGGACCAGGTAAGAGGCAATAAGTGTTTAGTTATCGGGTAAGAGGCAACAAGTGTTTAGTAAATGGCCCCTAAGTGTATTAAGAAGTCAATGGTGATTGCTCAAACCTGATTTCGATCTTGGACAACGTGTCAAAAATCAATGGTACCTAATTCAAGCTTCTAGTTGAAGATACTAAATGTTGCTTTGCACGTTAATCCGATCGACCTGAAGACAACTAGAAAAATTCTTTGTGACCATGAGAACGACTTGGACATTTATTTGCTAGTTAAGTTGGCCGTCAAGGTTACGTTAATTCCGGTTAAAGTAAATTCAAATGATCCCGTCTTAATTTTAATGAAATTGTTCGAAGGGATTCTAATTGTAAATTCAACTTTTAACTTGAAAAAAACGCTTCAGACTCCATGGTAAATATCATGGACGTTAGACGGATGTCGTCATTAACATTCATGGATGATCAATGGCCATACCCTGAAATTCTAATGGTGTAAAGTTTCGTCTCGACATGGCCCTTAGACATAATTTTGAATTATTCATTTACATATCATGTGGAGTGGAACAACGATATACAATACCATCAATAAATGTAAAGTTAATTTTGCATGATTCAAAATTTTGTTTTTAGAACAGTTAAATTCAACACATCACTTTTTGGTTTGCATTTTTGTATACTAGAAGCGTACTCGCGCAATGCAGCGAGATACATCGGGTTTTTAATATTTCATTTTATTTTTTTATCTCAGTCGATGTTATAATATGKCTTTATGTGATTTTGAGAAAGCGATGATGTTTTTATTTTTGAATAAAATATATGTTTGACGATATCATAAAAATTTGACAAAAATATATCGATATTAGTA
>NC_037532.1:29866990-29880264 GCF_001531365.2 Cynara cardunculus var. scolymus | reverse complement strand
ATATATATATATATATATATATATATACATAGAGGAGGGTTATTTTGTAAAACATGTTGTTTATCTAAACCGTACAAACCGTATTCAACCCATCATAATTTTTCATTTTGTTGATTTTTTTGTAATTATGAGAGATTGATTAATCATTTTTATTGTGGAGTGTGCTAATCGTAGATATTATCATCTTCATTATATTAATTTTAGAGAAATACATGAAACAGTTTCATTAAAATTTCATAAATATTATATGAAACAATTTCATAACCATATATGAAACAACTTTATCAAAAGAAAAAGTATTATATGAAACAATTTCATAAGATTAAATAATTTCATGAAAATTTTTCATAAGATTAGACAATGAAATCGACGGATGGGGATGATTTGCACGATTTGTACAAATAACATGGTTTGCATTTGATCGCTCATATATATATATATATGTGTGTGTGTGTGTGTGTGTGTGTGTGCGCGTGCATGATCAAATGCAAACCACTCAATTTGTACAAACCGTGCAAACCACCCTCATCCATCAATTTCATTGTTTAATCTTATGAAAAAATTTCATGAAAGTGTTTAATCTTGTGAAATTGTTTCATATAATATTTTTTTATGAAGTTGTTTCATATATGGTTATGAAATTGTTTCATATAATACTTAATGAAATTTTAATAGAATTGTTTCATGTATTTCTCTAAAATTAAAATATTGAAGATGATAATATCCATGATTAACACCCTCCACAATAAAAATGATTAATCAACCTCTCATAATTACAAAAAGATGAACAAAATGAAAATTTATGATTGGTTGAATGAGGTTTGTATAAATAACGTTGTTTGTAAAGTAAACCTCATACATATATATATAGAGGAGCGTTCAAATGAAAACTCTCTCCATTTGTGTAAACTGTGTAAACCAATCTCAACCATCCATTTTCTTAATCAATGATCAAGATTTGTATGCTTTATTTATGGAAATAAAAAAAAAATTAAAAATTAAAAATTTAGTTTATGTCATCAATAAGGGTAGAATGGTAAACAATCATTAACAATCGGTAACATCCTAATGAAACATATTTCATTAACTATTTTATAATGAAACCTTTTCACATTGAAAACATTTACATGAACATTAATTTCATAAAGAATAAAATATAATATGCACCCGTTTCATCATACATATATTTCATAAAGAACAAAATCCATTATGCACCCGTTTCATTTTCATCATACCAACTAAACGGATCAACTTCAATTACAATGCAACATGGATCACCATAAAAATGTTTCATGAAGCATGAATCAATTAGAGCATAAACATGTTTCACCATTATGAAACTATTTCATTAATATATACAATATGCGTAGAAGAAGCAAATAAATCATTTTACAATGAAACTTTTTCATATTAATACAGTTTCATGAACATAGTTTTTTTCCCCTTCAACCTCAAACCATGATTTCATTCCTAAAGAGGCTAGAATCTTCATACAAGCTTTCCAGATTCATTGAATACCAAATAATTAAAATCAAGATTTTAATATTATAATATAATAAAATTTTGAAACGTTACCATTTTCATAATTTCTTTTTTTTAAATTTCCTTAATTAATATGCATTAATAACTTCCTTATTTATAAAAAAAAATGTGGAAAATGACCGAAATACCCTTATTGATTAAATTTAATTAAAAAATGGAATTTTCTTATTGGTCGAAATTGGTTTACACGGTTTCTTAGAATTGGATGGTTTTCATTTGAACTTGCCCCTATATATATATGAGATGAATAAAACTACAATAAACTTACAATAATTGAGCAATTATGCATGCAACTAGGAACTAGGAAGGCACATTTTTAATTGAAACAAAGGGACAAACAAAAGGGCCATAAGTAATACATACACGTTACAAGAGGTTTGTAAATAAAAAATTAAATATTATGAGAACGTAAGATTATGGAAAAATGTAAATTATTGAAAAAATCAGGAAAACATTAAACATCTATTTAAAGATGTATATGTTAACAAACATTATAGATTATTTATATGAGTTCACATATACATCTTCAATGTATTTATTTCCAATAATTCACATATAAACATTCACTTCTTACGTTCTCACGATATTTAGCCTTCTTATATACTCCGACCTCCTAAATACAATTATAATTAAATACAATTAATAAGCAATAATGTCATTTTCAATTGATAAAAGGAAAAGGGCAATGCATACACAATTACTTCATATGCTTTAGCCCCACATAACTCATGCCTATAGTGGGGGATGGGGTGGGGGAACACACACACACATACATCATTCTAATTGGAAGTTCATATAGAATCTTGATGGTCACCACCCCTACAAGAATGTTGCAAAACAAGCATAAAATACTACCCCATGAAAGTGAAATCAAACAACTATAAAAAGGATTGGACCATGGCTCATTGTTGCATTCGCGAAACTAGTCCATTCAAGACAAGACTCGCGAGCACTGACTAGCTAGGGGACGTTTGAAGGCATGATTAATGTGCACTTCATTTGTTAATGACTTGTAAACTAAGTCGATGCTGTCTTTACTACAACAAAATCGGGTTTATAGGACACTCCCAAATTCTCAGCGTCTTAATAGACCTCTTTATAGGACTTGGTTTATAGGACCAAAAAAATAAAGTGTCTTATCTAATGATGTTGTATTAAGTTTATATGATGTTTTTTGATGTCATAATAAGTTTTTTAGGACACTTTTAATATAAAACGTCTCATTATCAACTTTATATGACAATATTTGAAAAAATGTTCTATAAAAACAAGTGTCCTATAAAAAAAATTGAGATTATAGGACATTTTCTCAAAAGTGTCCTATAAAGTTGCTAATGCGACACTTTGTATTAAAAATGTCCTTAAAAACTTGTTAAAACGTCTAAAAGCGTCATATAAACTTATTACAATGCTTTTATATATGACGCTTTATATTTTGGTCTTATAAATTAAGTCCTATAAAATGGTATATTGGGACACTTAGAGATTGATGGTGTCCTATAAACCCAAATTTGTTGTAGTGCTTTTATTGTATTGATTGGTTTAGTGTTCATGTTTACATAATTACACACACGAATATTAAAATATTTATATCAACGACAACAAAAATTGGTTATATAGGACGTGTCAATATGTCTAAATGTCCTAAGTAGATTGTTTCTATAAGACTTAAGTCTATATGACAATGCAACCGTGCATTATATGTCAAAAAGCTGCAATACGTTGATAAGACATTTATGGACGTCCTAACAAGTTTTTAGCACATATTTATGATAAAGAGTCTGTATTAGTCTTTTTATATGACATTATTTGAAAAAAAAAAATGTCTTATAAAAAAAATTCTTAACAGTATCTAATAAAAACAACTAATAGAACACTTTCTTTCAAAAATGTCCTAAAAACATATTAGAACGTCGAATAGTGTCATGTAAACTTATTGTAACATTTTTACGCGGGAAACACAATTATTTGGTTCTATAAACTTAAGTCTTATAAATCAGTCTATTAAAAGATTTATACATATTTGACATTCTATAGAACTGAACTTGTTATAGTAATACCACTAACTTAATCACCATCATATGATTGTGAAAGCCTTTGGTCACGTATGTTGCTCATTTGGGAAGCGACCATTTGTCTCAAAAGTGATGATCATACATTAAAACGTAATCAATTTTGTTACGACAAGTATATACACTCAAAAAAGCATAATACCAACCAAAATCAAGATAATACATGAACAAGAGATGGTATCAAATGCTTTATCCCCACATTACTTTTGGTAAGCCATTCCGAGGAATATACAAGGTTATCCCCACAAAGAGTGTTAAAGAACAAGTTCAACACCGACCCAATCAAGAACATGGATCTATTAAAGAGACACATCTACACAGGCTTTCCTTTATCTTCATAATGACCACCAGTACAAATATCTTCTTTCATTTCTAATAATTCTTTTGTCCCGCTATTTGACTCGAAAAACTCGTGGGCCTTCAGTATTATGTAATTTGTTTCCACAACTAACTTCGACATTTGAGATTCCTACTTCAAACTTATGGACATAACAATCGAATTTACCAACTAATTAACCATAATTTCTATCCTTTCTTTCCACCAAAAAGAGAATTACGTGTTCATTATTTTGAAGCAATATGTAACACCATAATTTTACCTAGAGAAACTCCTGTACAAAATACATCCATAGATTGCTTACAACTGCTTATATTATCATAGTATACATGTAAAAGCTTACCTTTTCATTTCACATTTACGATATGTGCATTAAACCTTGAGGGGTAACTGAACCGAGAATACCTTAAGTTTGCTTTTGATAACTATGTCTGTAATATATATGTTAAGGAAAAGATATATAACCAAAATACATATAACCTTAAGTGATTAAATCAGGGTAAAAAATGATATATTTAAAAGTTTAGGGATTAGATCTAATTTTTGAAAAAAACTTAAATAAGTGTCGTACTGCATTTGTTATAATCCAAGTTACCTACTGCATTCGATCCAAAGACATAGTAAAGGCTGAAAATACCTTTGCCCCTTACCTAGACCTAATCCTCTACAATCCAAGTCTATAGACGGGGGCTAAACCTATCAAGATTCTTCTCGATCTTAAACGACCAAACTTGACCAAGACTCGATCTCACAATCACACACTCACACTGTCTTTGTCTACATCGTTTATGGTTATTATTTTTACATAGAAACGCATAGGCATATACTCGATCTACTATTTGACATAAAAATTGGCATGTACAAGTATGTATATTCACGAGTTATAATTTTAAGTTTTTAACATATGTAGCACCATATGAAGTGATGGTCGTAAATTGTCACTGTTAAGTGGCCTCCAACGTATACAAAATACTGAAGTACACTAAAAACTTATCAACACAATGTCATAGAATGTGATTTCTATGATATTTTTGTTTCTTATTTCCTCAAAAATTGACATTTATGACATGACATCTCAAATAAAAAAATATTTAAAAAAGAGTGAATTACGGATTTGGTCCTTGTGTTTTAAAGTTTGTGAGGACTTAGGTTCCTATATTATGTTTATTAACAGAGACCAAATATGTATAAACATAGTATAGGAACCTCAGTCATAAAAAAATCAAAACATTAGAAAGAAAATCCATAATTCACTCTTTAAAAAAATGAGTTTTTGTTTATGATGTTATAACACTTTACGTTTTCTTTGTTCACCCTAGGGGTGTTCAAAAAACTCGTTGGAACGCTCAAACCAGCCGAATCAAGTGAAACCGGACCGTTTTTGGCAGTATAAGCAGTCTGGCGGTTTGGATAATAGCAAAACCGGACAATCCGGTCTACGGTCTGGAAATTTTTTTGGGCGGTTTGAACCAAACCGACCGTCAAATACATATTATATATATATATATATATATATATATATATATTAGTGTTAGCAAGCCCAACTTTTTTAACTTATGGATTATAATTCAAATATATCTCTAAGCCCAACATAAAGCCTAACATAATCAAATCCAAATGAATTGGTGCCTAAAAATCCCTAAACCAGTAAACATATCGATACATTTGACAGTGACGGTCTCCAAATATAGAAATCCCTCAAGAACGCTATCAATATATCAATCTTTCCTAATCCATGGTTTTATTTCGGCGCACATCATTAAGACATCAACCAAGTGATTCAACTCTTTCCTTCAAGTTTTTCGATTCCAAACTCAATGTGTTCAAATCCATTAAAGGCCCAAACCTCCTAAACCGGTTAGACCAGACCGTCTTTTCGTGGTCTGGTTTGACCAGTCTGGACACATGATGTCAAACCGTTCGGTTTGAAAATTTTGTAAACTACCATTACGGTTTGGTTTGTGGTCTTAGAGGTTAAACCATCCAAACCAGACCACAAACACCTAGTTCGAATATTCCCTTAAATGTATCATAGACATATTATGATCCTTTAATTCCAATGAAGACATAATTGGTTGACACGTTCCACAAAATTGAACACTTGAAAATAAGAACCAAAATACTCTTGTTTATATTGTGATGTAATATGATTTTACATTTAGGTATATATGCAAACGTTATATAATCAATACTTATTGTTAGAGACTAGAAAACAATCTTTAGGGTCTGTTTGACTCATGCTGAGGAATGAAAATGAAAATAAAAATGACAATTCCCTCCAGTTTAATTAGGAATAAAATTTTGGGCTTCTGAGAGAATGATTTCATTATATTATTGAAAACCAAACAGTTTCTTTTATTTTCATTGATTACCGTTTAATACCTCTAACCAAACACTCCCTTAGGCATGCATAATATAAATAATGGTCATCTATGTTTTGACATATATTCTAAAAGGGTTAACAAATTTAACACTTTATGCCTGTCAGCCATAAGACCATCTTTGGCCGAAAATGCTAAATAATAGGACGAGGGTTAAATTTTAGCATTCAAAATTTCACTATTCGCTAGAATACATTGATCATCTTCAATCAATTTAGTATTAAAATATAGAACTTTTATATATTTGACCTGTAGCGATTGGTTCATTTGAGAAGTGGTAAATATTTGAAAAGTAGATAAGTGATCATAGCTTTTCATTTGGTCAAGATTTGCGACTTTTGACTGTAAAGCACCGGATAATTCCTTGTATGGTATGTGGAAGATAGATTGATAGTTTCATAACTTTTACAAATAGACGACAAAACAAGTGCATATATGAAGTCGTAAATTCATATATGAACCCGTATAATTCACATATGAACTATTTAACTGATTCACATATGAACTAATTAATTGATTCACATATAAACTATGGGTCCAAATATGCACTTATGAGTTTATATATGCACTTGTTTGCCGCCTATTTATAAAAGTTACGAAACTACCCTCTATTTTTCGCTTGACCAATCAAAACCCAAATCTTGACAAATCAAAGCCGCAATCTTTAACCAGTCAAAGTCGTAATTCTTGACCAATATTGACTGTATAAAGGGACACTTCTTTAGTTCTCAAATAATTTACACTTTTTAAATGACCCTCTCCCTTGACCTATATTTATTAATTTTTCATTTTTAATGTATATTAGTTACATTTATAATTTTATATCTCATTTAACTATAATAATTTATTTGTATATTAATTACTTAAAATTTAGTAAATAAGTTAAATTTGTATTTTTACATATTAAAAATTTATCATTTAATTTAATTTCAGTAATTTGTCCAATATCATATTAACTATTTAACTTATGCCCGTCTATTTTTAATCAATCAAGAAACGTTTTATTTTTATTTTTTTTTTCCAACACTTTAGCTAATTAGTTGGAGATGATTTATAATTATTTTATTACATTTCATTTCTTTTTTAACCATGAAATTCCCGGTAACTTTTAATGACTCGAACTGGTGACCTCAGAGGAGTACCCCGAAAAATACAAGTTTTGTTATTAGTTGAGCTAACTTTAATATCTATATCTATACTATATTATAAAATATTTGATAAAAACTCTTAAAATTCATTTTTTATACATTAAATACTGTTTATTGATGAATATTACTTAATATTTAAGATTACAAGTAGATTGTGCGTAAGTACAATTTATTAAAGCTCCATGTTTGAACTCACGTAACTAACTATCGATAAACATAACCAAATAGAGGATAAACATCTCATTTTAAATATAAAAAATCTAAAATATAATTAGTATAATCATTAAGTTCTAACAAAATACTTAATTGTTATCTTTATAAAAAAATTATATTATTAAACCAAAAATAAAAAAAAATGAGTAAAAGAAATTACACAAAAAAAGAGAAATTTTAAATTGTTAATTTTGGTACTAATATCAATATATTTTTTTCAAATTTTATGATATATTCATATTTATATTTTATTCAAAAATAAAAACATTATCGTTTTTTTTCTAAAAACCATATAAAACTGTATTATAACATCGTCTGAGACAAAAAAAAAACATAACATTAAAATCGAGATGTATCTCGCTACATTGCGAGTATCTTTCTAGTTATATTATAAAACATTTATGTTATACTCTTAAAACCATATTTTTAATGCATAAGGTATTGCTTTTGAATACATGCCACTTAAAATTCAAGTTTACAAGTTTTTATTGTCAATGTACAACCGTCGAAGCTTCATGATTCCTAACTCCCTCGTATCTCTCAAACCTATTGCTAATCCCTAAGATTATGAAATTAAAACATCCTGCAAAATCTTAAACCGTAAATCTCGCCCATCCCTAAAATAACTATAGGGTGGGATTAGAGAGAAGGGGGCAACAATCATATTCGAGAAATGAGACAGGAGGCAGAGGCAAAGGTGACTGTGAGTTCCAGAAAATAGGGAGGGGGCAACGTTTCTTCAACAGCAAAAACGAGAATGATTTTTTGTTGGGTTTTCCTTTTCGCCATTGATATTGTAGGCGACTACGAGGGGAGTTCTCTCATACTTTTTTGGTTTTTGTACTCTTATCGTTTTTTACAGCATCATTAACAAACAATCGTAAGGTTTAGAAAATCCACATACACATCAAATAACTTAGAAGGTGCTAACATTGTAAACTTAATCCAAAAGCAATGGCGGAAATCGGCATCTCATTCAAATCAAGGAATCCAATTGAGTAGCCATCAACAACAACAAACTCAGACGACAACACCAGAGTCTTCGAGCCATCCCTATCCCTAAAATTAAAGTTGAGTGAAACTCAAATGAAATATCGGCTTCAGTTTGTTTCTTGATCAACCACGCCTGGTACATTTTCTCTTCCGTTTATTTTTTCTGATTTGAACAATCTAATTGACTTGTTAGTTATTTTATGTGCATGAATAATCGATGTTGATTTATTCACTTTTACTTTGATATTAGTTCTTCCATGTAACACTAAATTCACCCATACACATAGAGGTTTTGTGAGGTTCCTGTTTCTATTTTAAACCCTAGCCACGATAAGAGGATGTTGGTAGTTCAAAAACAAATCACACACGTATTTATACGTGCGTGTGTGTGTGTGTAATTTGTATGATCTTATGGATTTGTAAGATTATTCATTGTTTGAACAATGGAGCGCTCCTGTAAACCCTAATTCGCACTAATAAACCGTGTTATATCTTATAAATACAACCACACACGAGTGAGTTTATTTTGTGATTGTTTGTTTGGTAAAACTACTGTAAGAAAAAAACGAAGGTTTATTTAGGATCAAAAGAACCTTTGTGCAAATGCAGAGACATGGGTTATTTAATAGGAGCCTTTGAGACCAATACGGTTAGAGATTTGAGAAAAAACGAGGAAACCATGAAAAGAGAAGATCTTATCATAATTAAGGTCAAGGGCAATGATACCTCCAATAAGGCACAACACGCTTTCCATTGTCTTTATGTGCTTATTCATCTTTATGTGGTTCGCTGTTGGATTTTATTGTTCCATGTGGAAAAAAAATTACTGTTCTTTATATACCTTTGTTGTTAAATTTTGAAGCTTTGTGTTATCTTGATAAATAATTGAACTGTTAAACTACATACTGAGTTTGATATTGAACCATATAATACTGGGTTTTCTACTAATGTCTACACCAACACCAGATTGAGCAAGCACGAGTTTCCGATTGTTGCTGATGTCATCTATGATGTTTCTCACCAGCAAAGTGGTAGAATAGGTTCTGCTTTATTTGGAGGGGTAAATATTTCAGTCTTAACTTTTGCTTAAAATTATTCAACAATTGAAATATCTATTTAGTATTTACAGGTCATTTATACATTGACTTAACAACCTCTTTTTCTATTATGATTTTGTATAATATATATAGGGTTCATTAAGGCATATGCAAATGTACAAGAAAACACGCATACATATAGGCGGATGTTCAAACGAGAACACATCTATTTTATGAAAATGTGAGAACATCTATGGGCCTCTAAATTATTTAACTCATAATTAAAAAAAAAAATAAAGTAAATAATTAAGAATAATCATGTAATTTATATTTATTTGTAATCTTGGTAACTTTCTTATCTTTAAAATCACGTACAAATAATATACTCATCGTCATATTATTTAAGGATATCGGTAAGTATTTGAGATAGGGGCAAATATGTAATTAACGCTACATATTATTAGGTGTATGATCTTGGTTTCAACTTCTAGCCAATCTTTTAAATTAAAGAGTAAATTATGGATTTGGTCCATCTGGTTTGATGGTTTTTACAAAAATGGTCCATATACTTCATTTATTATAGATTAGGACTCGTCGTTTATCATTTTATAACGAATTGGTTTCTCATTCTAACGGTCATCTAGTTCCTTCGTTAACCTTGAAGACATTTTCATCTTTTTGCTTTTTTTGTCTTTGATCGAAAGACCAATTTCGTAAACACACCACAAACAATAAAGACCAAATCCGTAATTAACTGTAAAAAATAAAAAATCTTTTTATAACTTGAGCTTATTAAATTAATTAATTATTATATTTTTAAGTTTAGTTTTAATATACAATATAATTTCTTTTAGAAAAATATGTGCACGTACACACACATATATATATATATATATATATTTATGTATAGTATGTGTGTGGTTCATGGAAAAATGATATTTATCAATCATTAGATCAATTGATTCATATGATATAATTAAATGGACGTTTACAACAATATTTTTTAAATTAAAAAATCGCACCCTTGCCTATTTTTATTCGAAAACGAAAAAATATAAACAAAATTGATCAAAATAAATTACATTAGAAAAACAATCATATTTTTCTCACTAATTTGACACCCATATTGATATATCTTTTATCTATTTTATCGTAGTTTTCCGGTTTTTCATTTATTTTACGTTGTGTATGTGAGAAAGAGAGATAGTTGAGTTTAGGGAAAAACGTTAAAAAATATTGTTATAAACGTCCATTTAATCATTCGTTTAATTAATTAATCTGATAGTTGATGGAGGTGAGTTTCCCCCAAACGGTTGAACCACATTATATATATACTAGAAAGGTACTCACACAATGTAACGATATACAACTTGATTTTAATATTTCGTTTTATTTTTTATTGTGATTTTGAAAAATCAATAATGTTTTTATTTTTGAATAAAATATAAATTTGAAGATATCATAAGATTTTGAAAAAAATATATCGATATTAGTATCAAATTACTATTTAAAAGTTCAATTTTCAATTTTTTATTATTATTTAATTTAGTTTTAATAACAAAATAATTTATTTTTGATGTAATAATATAATTTTTTATAAAGATAATAACTAAGTATTCAGTTAGTTATCAATGATTATCCTAATTATATTTTAGATTTTTTATATTTTAAAATAAGATGTTTATCCTTTAATTGGTTATGTTTATCCGTAGTTAGTTACACGAATTCAAACATGGAGCTTTAATAAGTTGTACTTATGCATAATTTATTTGTAATCTTGAATTTTAAGTAATATGCATCAATAAACAGTACTTAATGCAAAAAAAAATAGTTTTTAAGAGTTTTTATCAAATGTTTTATAATATAGTATAGATATAGATAATTTAGATTTATTAACAAAGAAATTTAATTTAGGTTTAATAATATAATTTTTTATAAAGATAATAACTAAGTATTCAGTTAGTTATCAATGATTATCCTAATTATATTTTAGATTTTTTATATTTTAAAATAAGATGTTTATCCTTTAATTGGTTATGTTTATCCGTAGTTAGTTACACGAATTCAAACATGGAGCTTTAATAAGTTGTACTTATGCATAATTTATTTGTAATCTTGAATTTTAAGTAATATGCATCAATATACAGTACTTCATGCATAAAAAATGGTTTTTAAAATTTTTTCTCAATTGCTTTATAATATAGTATATATATATGTATATGTGTGTGTGTGTGTGTGTATGTGTGTACATACATATTTATTTTGAAGGAAAATATATATTATATTTTAGAATTAAACTTACAGTATAATATATATATATATATATATAGAGAGAGAGAGAGAGAGAGAGAGAGAGGAGCGTTCAAATAAAAACCGGTCCCATTTGTGTAAACCGTGTAAACCAATCTCGTTCATCCATTTTCTTGATCAATGACCAAAATTAGTTTACTTTATTTTAGGAAATTAAATAAAAATATATATTAAAAATTTATTTTATTTCAACAGTAATGGCATAAATGGTAAACAAAATTTAATATTTGGTAACATCCTACTCGATCTTTCATGAATCTTTTTTCATGCAAAATTATTTTCTTTCAAGATTAGTTTACTTTCATGAATCTTTTTTCATGCAAAATTATTTTCTTTTTTTTCGTTCCTGGTTTGATGCATTAATTCCTTTAAGCCTTGCAATCTTAAAGATTCTAAAGCATATTACAATCTTTAAGATTCTGGAGTAGTTTCTTCATGTACCCGTTTCATCATTCAATTATTTCATACGAACCAAATACATTATGCAACCGTTTCACTAGTCATGCTCAAGAATGCCATGAACCAGTTTCACTTTCATGAAACCTATTTCATGTACAGTAATTTTCTTATTTCACCATTGATTTGATGGATTCATTCCTTTAAGCCTTACAATCTTCAAGATTCTGGAACAGGTTACAATCTTCAAGATATTGTAGCAGATTAAAATCATTTCCTCGTTTCATCATGCACTTAGTTCATGACGCATCAAATACAAAATGCACCGGTTTCATTTTCCTCTTCACAAACTAAATGGATCAACTACACAATCAATGCAACGGGTTCACCATGAAAATGTTTCGGTTCACATAATTTATTTGCAATATGAACCAGTTTCACGTTCATGAAACCTGTTTCATTTCTGGATTTTTTTCATCTACGATTTGATGATTTCATTATACATTTCAATTGTTTCATCAAGACTCGTTTGCTGATTCTTAAAGATTACAATATATGAAATTCAAATTTTTAATATTATAATATAATTAAATATTTAAATGTTACCATTTATACAATTTTCTTTATTACGTTTCCTTAATTAAGATTTATTAATAACTTCCATATTTAATAGAAAATACTGTAAATGACTGAAATACCCTTATTGATTAATTTAATTAGAAAAAAAATGGAATTTTCCTATTGGTCGAAATTGGTTTACACGGTTTCTTAGAAATGCACGTTTTTCATTTGAACGTGCCCCTATATATATATATATATATATATATATATATATATATATATAT
>NC_037532.1:29854131-29866980 GCF_001531365.2 Cynara cardunculus var. scolymus | reverse complement strand
TCACGTGAGACCAAAGGTTTTTCGTAAGACCCGTAAGACCAATTTATGTTCATTGATCAACTTTATAAGTTAATGATCTAATGGTCTAAAATTACACGGTGGCAATTTTGTGATTATTGAGAAGTCTCGTGGCGTTTATGAATATTCAGATTGTCATATTGTAGATTTAATCCAATGGTTGAGAATTGGTCTTACGGGTCTCACGAAAAAGTCTTGGTCTCATATGATCCCAAGTCTATATATATATATATATATATATTAAAAGAAGGTTTACTTTGTAAACCATGTTATTTGCACAAATCTTATTCAACCAGTCATTTTTTTTGTAATTAATCATTTTTATTATAGAAGGTGTTAATCATTGATATTATCATATTCCTTATATTAATTTAATAGAATACATTAAATAACTTCATTAAAATTTCATAAGTATTATATGAAACAATTTCATAACCATATATAAAACAACTTTATCTAGAAAAATATTATATGAAACAATTCTATAATATTAAACAATTTCATGAACAAAATAATTAAATTAAACAATAAAATCAACGGATAAGGGTGGTTTGTACATAAATGGACGGTTTGCATTTGATCGTTCATCTATATTTTAAAGTACAATTAATTTAATAAACTTAAAGTAATTTTTTTTATTTTTTAAACTTAATTATGAATTTGGTCTCTATGATCTCTTCGGTTTGTATGAAATTGGTCCCTTGAATAAGACAAAGAAAAGAAAAAGGATGAAAATGTGCTCAAAGTTAATGGAGAAACTGGATGACCGTTAGAAGGAGGAACTGATTCGTTATAAAACGACATACGATGAGTTCTAGTATGTAATAAATGAAATTCATGAACCATTTTCATAAAAACCATCAAACAACAGGGACCAAATCCGTAATTAACTCAAAATTAAATTTGAGAAACTACAATTTTGGTCTCAGTAGTTTATCAAAGATAACGCATTTTCTCTTTATAGTTTCAAAATTAAAAAATGACCATCGTGGCTGGCAAAAATGTCCGGATTTGATCCCTCCTTCTAACAGTCGTAAAAGCATTTTATTTCTCTTATCGATTTGTTTTTGTTTTTTTACCCAGTCAAAAACCATAGAGATTAAAATCACGAACTCAAGTTTGATTTGGTAGAAGACAACTTTTTTAATAAAAGGACGAAATTCCCCTCATTTAATGGATTTTTTACGAACGACGATGACCATGTTATATTTTTAAAACTATAAAGACGAAAAGTGTTATTTTCTAGGAACCATAGGAGACTAAATTTGTAGTTTACTCATAAATTTTCTTATATTAGAGTTAAATATTACATATGGAACTTTATTGCTAAAACAGGGGTCCAAAAATCACCAATAAAATGGTCCAAATTAATATGATTCTTTAAAGTCCATATTGGGCTAAACCAGAGCATATTTTTAATTAAAATCATATCATAGTCAAAGACAATAATAAAACTAGGTTTATATCACGTTAAAAATGACTAAATGTCTTAATAAACTGTTTTATAGGATTAAATTTAAAGAAACAAAGAATAAAATGTCTCATTAAGAAAATGTCATAATAAGTTTATAGAATATTTTTGACGTAGTAACAAACTTTTTAGAACATTTTAAAAACACAATATCGTATTAGTTATTTTATAAGATACATTTTGAGAAGTGTCCTATGAACACATCTTTCTATAAGACATTTGAATTTATGATTTTTTTATAAAAGTATCATATAAAATAGTTAATACTAGGGGTGTAAATGATACGAGACAACTCGCGAGCTACTCGAGATCGACTAGGTCAAAACTCGGTCAACACTCGACTCGAATAGGCTCGGCTCGAACCCGAGCTCGTCTCGATATATTAACGAGTCGAGTCAAGTTACACAGTACTCGACTCGAAAAGCTCGTGAGATACTCGATTATTTTATATATAATTAGTTTTAAAATATAATCAGTTTTTATGATAAAATTTGTAAAATATAAATAATAAAAATGTCCTATATTTTTAGATATTTAAACAAAATTATGTATTTTTTAATTATAAAACGAATCAATTATTATTTTTATTAAAATCAAAATTAAAAAAAAAACAAAGAAAAACTATAAAAAAAGGTTAGTGAAATTGTCCCACATTGGAAGAAAGATAGTAAAGAAAGGGAGAAAAAATGTTATAAAAAGATAGGGAGGTGAATGTAATTTCTAACTTTGTCTTTTTGATGATGAAGTTTGAAGTTGATCATTTAGTTTTGTAAAAACTAAGAGAACACATTTAAGTTTTAAAATTTATAAGAGAAAAATCCTAAAATATCATAAATTTGAATCGGTGAGCTTGGTTCGAGTTTGATTCGAGTTCGAGCTCGAGTTTGAGCTTGATTCGAGTTCGAGTTCAGTTATCGAGTTCGAGTCGAGCTTTGATTTTTACTACTCGCGAGTTTTCGAGTCGAGTTCGAGCTTGGAAATTCGGTTTCGAGTTCGAGTCGAGTATAGTGATACTCGAGCTCGACTCGCATCATTTACACCCCTAGTTAATACGATACTTGTGATAATTGTAACACTTTTTGGTTGACGTTTTATGGTTGACCCCCAAAAGTGTTCTATAAACTAATTGCAATAATTTTAAGTATGATATTTTCCTGTTTGGTCCTATAAACTTAGGGTGCGTTTGGTTTGCAGGAATGAAATGGAATTGGGGGGGGGGGGGATTTGGATTTAAAATACATTCCAATGTGTGTTTGGTTTGCTAAATTGTCAGGATTTGAAATCCCGGGATTTCATTAAAATCACTTAAACATGGGATTTGGAAATCCTTTGCAAAGGGGTGGGATTTAAAATCCAAATCCTACATATTCCTATAATCGCTTCCTCCCGCTTCCTTCGCCTCGCTTCCCTCTCTGTTCCCTCACCCTCCTCCTCGCCGGTGCTCCCTTCCCGTCCATCGCGAAGCTGCGGCCATAATCGTTCCTCCTCGCTGGTGCTCCCTTCCCGTCCCTCGTGAAGCTTCAGCCTTGATCAGTCCTCCTCGCCTGTGCTCCCTTCTCGTCCCTCACGAAGCTTCAACCCTAATCGGTCCTCCTCGCCAGTGCTCCCTTCCCGTCCCCTCGCGAAGCTGCCGCCCTAACCAGCCGGTAAACCCCTCCTCTTTGCCGCCTTCTCTCATCACTCAGCAGGTAAATCCCTTTTCCCCTTTTCTTGAATGTTTTGGCTTCTCTTAAAGATGGAATATTGCTTGCCAATAATAGTACTGAAATCCCTTTTCTCCTTTTCTGTATGTTTTGGCGTCTATTTTGATTCTGTTAAAAACCCAGTAGATTAAAACTGTTTGTTGATTAACAGTGGATGGAATATTTACTCCTTTATATAACAGTAGATTGAAACTGTTATATAATTGTTTTGTGATTTTAACTGTAAAATAGTTGAATGATTTATTAACAGTTTCAAAGATGGAATGGATTTTAAATCCTGCAAACCAAACACAAGAATGGATTTTAAATCTAATCCAATCCAAATCCCTCCTGCAAATCCAAATCCCTTAAAAACATTCATGCAAACCAAACGCACCCTTAATATTTTTTTAATATGATATAAACCCAATTTAACCATTTTTGATGTCATATATATATAAACTAAATTATGTTGTAGTGCAAATCACAAATTCTAAAATCCAAAGAACAAAGTGTTAGAGCATCTCCAATATATTCTCTATAATAGAGAAAATAAGAGAAAACTTCAAGTTTAAAGAATTCTCTAAGGGGCCGTTTACCAAATGCTTACTTGGGTAAGCGTTTACCAAGTTATATTACCTTACCGGATGAATATGGTAAGAACCGAAAATCTTACCCGGTAAGAGCAAGGCAAGGACCGAGAGTCTTACCCGGTAAGTGAGGGCAATGACTCTTAACACGGTCAACCCTTACCGGGTAAATTGTTTCATAGAAATCCGTTTTTGTTGACTAAAATCTTACCCGATAAGTAAATAATAGTATTGAATTTTACGGTAAATGCTTACCGGGTAAGTGCTTGGTAAACGGCCTCTAAAACTTTATGGGAGGAGAGTGAAATTAATTTTATTTGAATTTCCACCGATGACATTAAATTAGTATTATTTTAGGTGAGTTTTTAAAAAAAGTGTACTGAAATTATAATACTATATGAAGTTTTAATAATATAATTAATGAGGAAATCTCTAAAACAGATAAATGTTGGTACTGAAATGTAATGACTAGCATAAGGTGTGCTTGTAGGAGTTGGAGGGAGGGAAGGTTTGAATACAAACACATCGAATTTTTAGTTTTTTTTTAATTTTATATGTTTATTAATAAACAAAGAATTACAAATTTGTTACGGAAACTAACAAGGTAAGACCTGATCATAAACAATCTGACTGGTGACAAATTTGCTAACAACTGAAAAGTGAGAGAGGAATATACACTTTCAGATCTGAAGTACTAAGATAGCCCTTCAGATGGTTGACGTTGATTTTATTTAAGAAACTATCACTCAAAATATTCTTTCAAAATAGTGAATTGAACAAATGACAATGATGAGCTTTTTATAACCATCATTGCATTAAATGCTACTGTCAAACTTTATTGCGTGTCTTTATCTGATTTGATGATCAATGCTTTCTTGTACTCCTCATTTTAAACTTTGAAGTTGATGTATACACTTGTTAACCTAACCCATCTTTTGTATGTAGAGGGAGCAGGAAATAAAGTATGGTACTAATAAAATAATATTTTTAAACTTACTTTTTCTGATACGTCAAACATGTTCACATACTAGGATGACAGTTGGTGAACCAAATTGTTGGATAAGTTTGCACTCTAATTTCGACTTGCCAGAAGTAGTATTTGTTAGACTACTTTTGACTTTATCTTGTATTGATTTTCTTTCGGCTAAATGATAATCCAATGCGCTTTCGTGACGATCTTGACCCCACTTCAGCTAGTCTTCAATATTGTTGAAGGTTTTTTATTCTTGGATCAATATAAATAGTTACAACAAAAAAAATCCTATTTATCTTTCCAAATTATAAGTTATAAAACAGATTCCAACTAGACTTTTTATGAAGTGAAATATTCGGATGATTAAACCACCTTAGAGGATTTTGAGTTTATGGAATCAAGGTTGAGTGAACATGTGAAGTGTTCAATTCGGATTCTTGAATATAAAAGATGAAATATCAATTCGGAGATTTGAACTCAAAACATTTTCTAAGATATAAATCCGAATATGATTATTGACACATAAAACTAAGTCCTCAAAAATGAAATCCGATTGTAAGAACTGCATTCGAATGTCAATACTCTTTGTTAGATTTGAACGAATGTTGTATATCATATGCATCAATTATAAGACAATAATATCTTCTAAGCATTGAATTGGATATTAATTGTATTATTGTCAAATCCAATGGTTGAGACCAACAAATAATCTATTGGAGTTGAATGTAATTCTTTTAGAAACTTTAACTTTTAATTCTCTATTATAAAGAATCTGTCGGAGATACTCTTAGAAACTTGGGGATCATATCACAGTTCACTTGGTTCGACCTATATCATTGACTCTGCCCTTCCCTTCACCCAACAAACCAGAGCCTTCTCCCTGGGCCCAACTTGGCCTTTGGCATTTGGCCCAGCCACGTAACATAAAACCCTAGAATTCCACCAAGTTCGACAAAAGAACACAATCCATCGAGCTTTACCAACCAACAAGATCTAGAATCTAGTCTTGCCTCATTAGAAAAAAACCGAAGTACAAAATACTACAATTTTTCATTCTCTTTAATTTAACATCCATATTGATATATTTTTTTTCATCCGTTTATGTTAATTTTCCCATTCTCCATTTTATAGGGTTTCGCTTCAATCCAACTCTGGATATAACAAGAGAAAGAGAGTTTAGATCATGTGAAAACAATTCTATTTTTTTAAGGAATCTAGCTTTCATCTTCTCTTTAGTATTTTACAATATTAGTCCTTGCTTTAAATTATTAAATTCAAGAGTAAATTACAACGTTGGTCCCTGTGATTAGCTCAAAATCTAGATTGATCCCTGTTTTGAAATAAGTACACTGGGGTTCTTAGGTTTGTATTTCATTACAAACTAGGTCCCTATCTCTAATGGAGTTAACTCCGATTCGTTAACTCAAGGGCAATGATGTGTTTTTACCATTTTCCTAATTTCTTTTTAAAAATAAATATTATATATGCACATATTTACACACATCACCATTTTACTGTGACAAACCCAATCGCTTCTATATCGACCCCACCAATAATGAACTTTTTTGTACCCACCCTACTACTGATGAACTCCAATTGCTGCTCTTGCCTGCAACATCCCCATGTTCATCTTCTGTGTATTCGTTAGAAAGGGAGACACCCCTCATCGCTTCCATTGCCTGCAACAAGAAACCATTTCACACCCTCTCAATGACTTCATCTATATTTCTTTCTTCTCGATTGATGAGAGTTGCTTATGGATTTGGTGGAGATGATAGTATTGGTCTCTTGATTTCACATACTATATGTGTATCTCCTTTTTTGCCCACTGGAGATAGAGGGAGATAATGTACGTGAGGAGTTTGATTTGTATATCTATCTAGTGAACTACATTTTCACAGAAAAACATGAACTTTTACCCTAATTTGTAGTTGTGATTAAAGTGGTTGATAATTGTACCTTTGATTTGGAGTTCTATAATACACACTATAACCACAAGGGTGGTGCCTGATTGGTTTGAGCTTGACTTCAAAGGTCAGACGTACCAGGAGGTCCCAGGTTCAAATCCAAGGAGGAATAAAAATCCCTTTGATGGACGAAGGTATGAACGGTAGGGGATCTTCCAGAGAGCGCTTGAAGGTGTGAAAGGTGGGGGCTGGAAGAGAAGGGGACATTGGTGAATCACAAGTTATATATATACAGGTTCCCCGACTTTTGTTAACCAAACAATTTGTATTAACTTTGTTAACCGGAACATTTTTGTCTTTTTTATATATTGATACCACATTCCTTAAATATCTCATTCACTTAATTATTACACTCCTTAATTATCGTATTCCTAAAATATCTGGTTTCTTCACTTAATTATCACATTCATTAAATATTAAGAAATATTACTTAAAGTTTCGTTCATTCATCGTTTCACCTATGAACTTGTTTAAACTTTTTTAATTATGTTATTCATTTCTAATTTCACCTATGAACTTTGGTAAAAAAAAATTAGAATAACCAAAGTTCACAGATGAAACAAAAATCTTTGTTTCACCTATGAACTTTAAACAAAAATCATTGTTTTTTACCAATGAACTTTAAACAAAAATCATTGTTTACTAATGAACCTTGTGGTTTCACCTACGAACTCTGTTAAACATTCCTAATTATCTCATTCATTTTCTGGTTTCATTTATGAACTTTAATAAAAAAAAATTGAACAATCAAAGTTCACACACGAAAAAACATTATGAACTTTAAACAAAAATCAGTTTCATCTACGAACTCTCTAGTTTCACCTATTAACTTTGGTAAAAGAAACGGAACAATCAAAGTTCATAAATGAAACCTAAATCAAAACCATAAATGCATCAAAATAATTTCCAAATATGAAACTCACCTATTTTAGGGACAAATGGAGTTATAATTATCTTCAAAAAATACGACATATAATTTGTTCCAAAATTACCCTTGACTTAATTCCATTTAAGCGAGATATAATTTGTTCCAAAATTACCCTTGACTTAATTCCATTTAAGCGAGGGGGAAGGAGGGGTGGGGACGGTTAGCAAGTCAAAGGGGATATGGCAACCTTTGGTTGGTGCTCTAAAAAGGTTTTTTAATTAATAAATAAAAAGACAAAAATGCCCCTGAGTTAACACAATGGATTTAACGGTGTTAGTGTCACAGGGACGTCTAGTATATTTATTTTTAAAAGGACCCGTTTGAAATGAAATACAAACCACAGAAACCCACAATGTATTTATTTTAAAAGGACTATATTCTGATTCAGAGCTAACCATAGGGACCGACGATGTAATTTACTCTTAATTCAATTTGGTCTCTTTTGTTTTTGGGATGTTATAGAAATTTTGCCTCCTAGTTTAGGAATGTCCTTTTAGAGTAGTCTATTTTCTTCTAGGTACTAGTTAGTCACATTTGGTCCCCCACCCTCACACCAATCGCTATGAAACACAAAATCGATCACAATCACATAATTTACAAATATCATCTCTTATCCCTTTTTATTACCTTTTTCTGTTACCATTAAATTAAAACATGATACCGCGAATATTTATATAACCACTTTCCATAAGTACATACTGGTTACGTACTTTTATATATGTCGAAATTTGATTGGAAAACGGGTATCATTAATTTCACTCGAATTTCTGTTTTTTTTTTTCTTGTACTTTTTAAGGGGTTTTGACAGAAAAAAGCTTGTCTTTCTATTTACTTCAGATTTGGTGGCTCACATCGAAACGAGCCAAAGTATATCTTGTCGTGGAATGCATTCAATGCATCATGTCAGTATACTGTCTTTAATTTATATTTCACTATGGTCCTTTTTTTTGTTTTAGGACATTAATTATAGAAGTTTGCCTCCTAATATGATCGATGTCCTCTTAGAATTGTCTATTTTCTTCTAGGTACTACTAATACCTTTCGGTCTTCTTGCAATACTTGTGTCGTCAAGATGTGTGTGTGTATATATATATATGTATATATCTATACATCTAATAAATAAGTAACTTGAGTGACACGTGTCATCTTCTGGTGAGTCAGTTATCTTATTTTTCCGTCTAAACATGTATCTAGACACAATTTACATTAGTGGTTCAATTAAACTCATTTGAATGTATCTAGACACAATTTACATTATCAGTTAAATTATATTCATTTGATTGGCATGTGTCCTCTTATTCAACCAATCCTACTAATTTAGGGTGCAATTGATTTTATTCTTTAGTTAATTAATTCGTGTGGTAACTGATTCCCGAAAAAAAATGGTGTTTACTTCTAAGTTTAAATTCAATTTATTGATAGTTTTATTTCTAAATTCATTTTTATTCTAGGGTTCATTTTATTCTAAATTCAATTTTCAAGAGAACAAGTCTGAAGTAATTCTTCAGACTTAGTTCACCCGAATTCTGAAGTTTGTTTTTTCAGACATAACTCACCCGAACTCTGGAGTCTGAACTCTGAAATCTTCTTTTTCAGACTTAGAAGTCTGAACTCTGAAGTCTTTTACAATTCTGAAGAGTACAAGTCTGAAAAGTCATTTTTCAGAGTTAGCTCACCCGAATTCTGAAGTCTTCTTGTTCAGACTTGGCTCACCCGAACTCCGAGAAATCTTTTTTTTTTTCCAGACTTAGAAGTCTGAACTCTGATTTAATGAGATTGGTTTTATACTTCAGAGTTATTTCAAGAGTACAAGTCTGAAGAGTCATTCTTCAGAGTTCTATTTTAGAATTATTTCTAGAGTACAAGTCTGAAGAGTCTCAAAGTTAGCTCACCCGAACTCTGTAGTCTTCTTTTCCGTACGGACACCATGCATAGCCTCTACATAGTGCATGCAGAGCTTTTGGCTTGCCTATACAGAGTCTGAAGTCTGAAGAGTTTTATTTCAGAGTAATTTCAAGAGTACAAGTCTTATAATAAACTTATCTAGACTTTGAAGATAAGTCTTTAAGACTTAGACTTGGTCTTGTAAGTCAGAGCCCCTCTGGTTGGTTTGGCTTCTGGATGTCATTGCTTCTGGTTGTTTATTTGAACCTTGGAAAAATATTTCAATTCATCATAAGGGTGCGTTTGATACACTGGACAGGGACATGACAAAACAGGACATGGATCCCTGTCCCATGTTTGGCATGAATTTTATGTGGAACAGACAAAACATAGTGGAACATAGTGGAACAAAGTGGAACATGTCTGTTCCACCCCTACCCATGGAACAAGGTGGAACAAGGTGGAACAGACTTATATTTTACCAATATAACCTTAAAATAAAACTTAATTCTCTTCTAAAACATCAAATAGGTCTCTCTTTTACATTTTATCCATTCTTTAAATTTTATTTATTGTATTTTATGTTTCTTAAACTTTCATTTTACTGTTCTCAAAATATTATTTTTATACGGTTTCTATATTTTTATTAATTTATGTAATTTATTATATATTAATAATAAAAAATAATGTAGAAAAGAGATAAAAATAAAAATAGANTTTCTATATTTTTATTAATTTATGTAATTTATTATATATTAATAATAAAAAATAATGTAGAAAAGAGATAAAAATAAAAATAGAAAACCATATAAACTTTTTATTTGGTGTCATTTTAATTGTTTTGACGAAAACTTCAAATGATATATTTTGTTATAAAAAATAATTATTCTATTATAATTTAATAAATTACGTAAATTATTTTCTTGATTTTATCACCTTCAAACGTATTACGTAAGGTTCACGCCTGCAATTTGTTATTTTCGATGAGTTTTGTATGTTTTCCCTTAATTAGAGTAGTAAATATTCGATTTTGATCTTACATGAGTGATTGTACAGGTGATAGGTGAATTCTTTTATTTTCTGGAAACCAAGTTTTGTAAATGTGATGATACTATATGGGATCACTAACCAAATTGTTTTCTTGATGCTTTAAATTTTATTTATTATTTGATATTTAATCCATTTTAATTGATTATACGTTTGTTGGTAGTAGTTTTTTCTTCTTAGTATGGAATGCATATAGATTTGATTCAATAATGAATTCTTGATGCTTATATTATATTTACATTTTTCATATATCATTAGTTGATTATGAAATTATGTATTTTTGCAAATGTATTTTTGCAAGTAGTAGTGGTTTGATGTAAGTTATATTTTGCACATTGCATTTGTTAACATTTATATTGATTATTTAGTGGAAAAAAAACACTAAACAGCTCACTGGGGGTAAATTGGTCATTTTAACTAATTCTGTCTAGTCCTGTCATGTCTTACCAAACGCTGAACAACTGTCCTGTCCTGTTCTGTCCTGTTCTATCTCGTTCTGTCCTGGCTGCATACCAAACGGACCCTAAAGGAACAGTGGGGCTCTGGTTGATCTTCATGTTTAACCAGAGGGTCTATGGTCGTAATTGAAACTCAAATTCTTTAAGTATTTAACATTTTTTTTACCCAGAGACTCTGGATAGACGATCCAGAGGCTATGGTTGACAAGAGGGCCTTTGGTTGGCCTTGCTTTTGGTTGGTGAGTCCACAGGGGCTCTGGTCCTTAAGAACCAGAGGAGTTTTGATTCGTCTTGCTCTATATGATGCAAACTTTACCATGAGGTCTTTTTCAAAGATATTGGGTATTTGGATAACTATGAACTCAAGGTCTTCAGATTTGACATAGACGCTCTTCTAAGTTTAAATTCAATTTACTGATATAGTTTCATTTGTAAATTAAATTTTATTCTAGAGTTAACTTCATTTTAACTAATTATTGATATATTTTCTTTTTCTAAATTCAAGTCTGAAGAGTTATTCTTCAGAGTTATACTTCAGAGTTATACTTCAGAGTTATTTCAATAATACAAGTCCGAAGTCATTTTCAGATTTTTACTTCAGAGTTATTTCAAGAGTATAAGTATGAAGAGTCATTCTAAAGAGTTAGCTCACCCGAACTCTGAAGTCAGTTTTTTCAGACTTAACTCACCTGAAAGATAAGTTCCTGACATGATTTGATTTTTTTCAAATTACCTCGTGTAATACACGGGATCGAACCTAATATATATATATATATATATATATATATAGGGTTGAGTTCCGATGATAATGAACCTTATAACGAGAAGAGTAAGAAGGGATTTTCGTTTTTGAATCAATCCTAATTGAATCTCAACACTAATGAAATGCACTGAATCAATTCCAGCTGTATCAAGCGTAATTCATGGGATGAAGGTGAGATTAAAAGTAATCAAGAGTCCAGATCTCTTCTTATGCTTTTTACCATAATTTTTATTATCACACAATCTTTTGTCTGTATATATTATACATATATATATATATATATGTGTGTGTATGTATAACTATAAGCACACACATATTATAAGTTATATATATATATATATATGTGTGTGTGTATGTATAACTATAAGCACACACATTATAAGTTATATATATATATGAGAGTTTTTATTTTAAAGTATTGGTTTACATGTGTGTTTTTTTGGTATTTAAAGGTATCATTTAAGATATGGATTATATGAGTAAAAATTGCTTCCAAAGTCTGAAGAGAAGAAAGAAAAGAAGTGTGGCAGAAGCTTCACATCAAATTGAATAATAAAAAAACATGAAAATAATATTTGTTTGATTAAGCAGTGGGTGAGACAAGTGATGATCGATGCATAGAAGAGGAACTGAATTGAAACTTGGTCATCATGAATCGTAATTATATAAACACAAGTGCAAGTGCTCGCTATCATCCTCCAGTCCCCATTACACGTGTGTTGTTTCCCAATATCATCAATATTAATTGTATGGATCATCTTCAATCTCAATCTATATATATAGTCAGGTTCAAATGTTAACCAAAGTTTTTGTGTTAACTTTGTTAACCGATCTTGACCATTCAATCTTTCAATAAACGGTTGTGATTAATCATGATAAAAACTTATTTTTTTAAATTTAGAATTTCATAAAAATAAGTGAACAATGTTGAAAAAAGTATTTAGGTAAAAAAATTTATGTAACTCTCATATCATTAATTAATTGGGATTACAAAATCAAAAATTCTATGATTTTTGTTAATTTATTTTTGTTAATGTAAGAACCATATGAACACAACTATATATATAT
>NC_037532.1:29812990-29853451 GCF_001531365.2 Cynara cardunculus var. scolymus | reverse complement strand
TTTATAAAATTAATTGTTCTACATATTATATTTCAATGTTATTCAATGTTATAGATGTCCACGTGGCTTGCATTTACACTTTCAAATTTTGCAAGGGAAATCCTACGTGGCATGCAATTGCTTTTTTGCAATTGCTTTTGCAATTGCTTTGAAAGATGTGTGTGGATGGTCTAATCTTATATGGTTGTTTACCCCTTATTCATATCGTATAAAATATATGAACACATAACCCCAACGCTATGAACACCGGATGTAAACACTTACACAAATATAAAGATTTGGTATCAAGCTTAAAAAATAACATCTGTGTTCATATGATAGAAGTAACATGAACATAATGGTTCATGATTCATAAAAGTCGGTAATATGACAATATGAAAATGGATCATGCATGTACTTCCATTTGAACATGTGAATTAGGTACATATTTTAATAATTAAAGAAAAAAGCTATCAATACAAGATGAATTATAAAAAACACAACACATCGTAATGAACATAATTTCGATTAAAATGAATCTAAAAAAAATAAAAATCTATTACCAAGACATTCGTTTTGGTTAATTTCTTCAATTCCCGACCTCGAACTCCAATTGTCATCATAAACCATTTTAATATTCTCACTGTTGTCGATTTATTTTCCATAGCGTTTATCCATATTAGCTTGATCGATACCAAAAATTTTTACTTCCTTGTTTTCTATGCAGAATTAAAAACTGATAAAACAATGAACATGCAAGATTAAGATTAAAAAAAAATATTAATATTATAAATGCATATTTTTTGGGATTTGATAATTTGTAACTCCCCATTAATTGTTTGGGAGTTACATATCAAATCAATTTACTGAAATACCCTTGTAATTAAAATGTGAACATGACATAAACCTACAAGAAAAATGGAATTTGATTGGTTGCCATGGTTTTCAAAGTTAACACAAAATTGTTGGTTAACATTTGATCTTCCTCCTATATATATATATATATATATATATATATATATAGGTGAACGAGAACCCCTGTGATTTATGAGAACGCGAGAACAACCTAATAATTTTAAACTTTTTTAATTATTAAATTAACTTTTATTATATATAAATAATTTAATAAGGGCAATAATGTAATTAAGTAATTTTTATAATCTTTATTTTATTTTAATTAACCATAATTATCTTATCACGTTTCCACGTTTTACTCTTGTTAGTTTTCTTCTTCTCCATATCACATGATTACATCAAAAATTTAACTTATCAACCAAAACGATAACCCATGTTGTATAACGGTGATTATCACACACATATCACATGATTATCACACCAAAAATTTAACTTATCAACTAAAACGATAACCCAAGTGATGTATAACGGTGATTATCACACCCGTATAACGGTGATTATCACACCCATATCACATGATTACACCGAAAAATTTAACTTATCAACCAAAACGATAACCCAAGTGATGTATAACGGTGATTATCACACCCCTATCNAATTTAACTTATCAACCAAAACGATAACCCAAGTGATGTATAACGGTGATTATCACACCCCTATCACATGATTATCACATGATTATCACATGATTACACCAAAAATTTAACTTATCAACCAAAACGATAACCCAAGTGATGTATAACAGTGATTATCACACCCCTATCACATGATTATCACACTCATATCACACCTAGTATAATTCTAACTTATGAAAACCATTCGAAATCGTTGTGATAATGTCTAACATAACCAATTGAAACCATGATCAAATCGAGTGACATTGATATCACATAAGTATCACAACTAATAGATTAAAAACTTGTTCAAAACGAGTAATTTTGAAAGATAGCTTGAATAAACTTCTTCTTGTTGTCCGTTTGTTGCATGCAATGACTTCTCGATTAGGGTTCTTGGTCGATTAGGGTTGCTTGTTCTTGGTCGATCAAGGTTTGCTTCGGTCGGTTGTTTTGTGATTTGAAGTTATGAGTCTCCTTGAATTCTTAACCGTTTACTAGATAATGATAAAGTTAATGATAATAATGATCGTGTTTAAAAGATTTGATGATATCATTTCCATTATTACCCTTTTAATTTTAATTTGTTTTGAATCTTTTTCAATTTCAATTTTAATTTTAAAAATCTTTCAATTTTATTTTATATCACAATATGAGGTTACTGGGTTGCTCTCACGTTCTCGTAAATCACAGGGGTTCTCGTTTGAATCCTTCCCTGTATACATATATATATATATATATATACATATAAATATATATATATATACATATAAATATATATATATATATATATAGGGTTGGTTTCACGTGAGACCAAAGGTTTTTCGTAAGACCCGTGAGACCAATTTATGTTCATTGATCAACTTTATAAACTAAGAATCTAATGGTCTATAGTTGCACGGTGACAATTTTGTGATTATTGAGAAGTCTCGTGGCAATTGTGTGATTATGAACGTTCAGGTTGTAGATCTAATCAAATGGTTGAGAAATGATCTTATGGGTCTCACGAAAAAACCCTGTGTCTCACATGATCCCAAGTCTATATATATATATATATGTATATTTTAGAAGTATAAGAAGGGATTTGAACTCTTGATCACTTTTAATCTCAACCCCACTTTATGAATTGCGTTTATCACGAAAGTTGGTCCGCTATATCTTGATGTACTGTATTAATGTTGATCTTCTATTAGGTTTGTTTCAAGGATGACAATTCTTTCTCATCCTTCTCACCATAACTTTTGTTCTTACGGAAACTCAACCCTATATATATATATATAGGAGCGTTCAAATAAAAACTTGCCCCATTTATGTAAACCGTATAAACCAATCTCATCCGTCCATTTTCTTGATCAATGACTAAGATTAGTTTACTTTATTTTAGGAAATTAAAAAATAAAAAATATTAAAAAATTATTTTATTTCAATGATAAGGACAAATTGGTAAACAAAAGTTAACATCAATATAACATTAATTTCATAAACAAAAGTTAACATCAATATAACATTAATTCCATAAACAAAAGTTAACATTAATATAACATCAATTTTATAATGAAACATTTTCACATTAACATTAATTCCATAAAGAACAAAATATAATATGCACCCATTTCATCATATATTTATTTCATAAAAGAACACAATATATTACGCACCCGTTTCATTTTCATCCTACCAACTAAACGGATCAACTTCAATTACAAAGCAACATGGATCACTATGAACCTAGATGTACATAATCACAAAGCAACAAGGATAACCATGAAACTTCAATCACAAAGYACCTATTTCATTAACACGTATAATATGCATAGACGGARCAAATAAACCATTTTACAATGAAACTTTTTCACATTGAAACAGTTCCATGACCATTGTTTTTTGAACTTTGTTTATGAAACTATTCATTACAATATTTTTATTAGGAAATAGAGAGATTATATTATTTCGATTTTTAACTGTTTTGAAACGTTTGATGAAACCGTTGCATCAATAGTTCATTTTCCTTATTCCACTCACATGAACATGATTCATCATTATGAACATTTTCATTATGAAACAGTTTCATGAAACCTTTTCATTAAAGTGGATAATATGTCTAGAATATTAATTTGGATAATATGCATAGAGTATTAGATCATGAACATGCTTCATCATTATGAACCTTTTCATTATGAAACCGTTTCATGAAATTTGCCCCATATGAAACAGTTTCATGAACTTTAGGAATGAAGTTCGCCTCATATGAACGTCCCATATGAAACAGTTTCATTATGAAATATTTTCATTATGAACGCCCCATTCAAATTAAGTTTTTAATTTTATAATATATTAAAAATTTTAATATGTTACCATTCAAGAAATTTCCATTATTAAATTTCCTTATTTAATATTTATTAATAACTACCTTATTTATCATAAAAATATAGAAAATGACTAAAATACCCTTATTGATTAAATTTAATTAAAAAAGATTGGAATTTTTCTATTGGTCGAATTTGGTTTACACGGTTTCTTAGAATTGCATGATTTTCATTTGAACATGCCCATATATATATATATATATATATATATATATATATATATATATTATAAAATATTCATATATATTCTTTTAATTGAGAACCTTAATTAATTAGGTACCAATATGAATATTTTAATCCAATGCTCTTATTTTGGGTGATAGAATAAGAATACGACACCCCAACCAGAATTAAACATATCAACATCGAAGAAGTATTTCACATCTTAAGGATAAGATGATGACAAGAAACTTACGTAGAACCCAAAGAAAGATACATGCTCTTAACTCCAACTGTTCTCGTTTGAACATATAGAGTCGATGCGAGAATACTTGTAAGTCTATTATTCTGTTTTAAGTCACTGTTTTAGAAATATTGAGCGAACAGTAAAATATCAAATAAATATTTAACTTTTTTTAGGAAAATCGAAGACATGCAAGGCTAAAATGGAAAAAGAGTTGCAAACTAATCACATAATAAACAGACAGAGCCGATGATTATGTACGTGATCATCATTGGTTTTCGATTTATCACAATAAAATAATGTTATAAGAAGTCTTTGATTTATCAAAGAAACAAAATCACATAATTATCACATCGTTATCGATAACAGAGGTATCAACATAAGAAGTTACTAGCAATGTTTAAGGATTAAAGACAAATCTAAGATAACTATTAATTCTTGATAAATTAATACTATTTTATTTTCAATTATTCTAATTTTTATTGTTGTTAAATAATTTGGAAGCCCAATAGTTTTTTTTTATTCGTAAAACATAAGTGTTCTCATTTGAAGGATGTCATTCAAGGGATAACTCAATATTTTATGAGATCGGTGACATTCAATCTCAATCACAAACCAAATGTTAAATTAGATAATTAATAATTTTGATAAATTTTACTTATGATATTAAATAATGACATTGTGATATCGTATACACATTGATACATTAATTAGGGTCGTTCTTTTTGTATACGTCACTGGTATTTATTGATGTCCCTTGTATACACGTTATGATACCTTAAAGATACACAATATAATATAGTGTAAACAACAAAAATACAGAATATAATATAGAGGAAACAACAAAAATACACTTTCTATTACTGACATCAAAGATTCAAATATAATACTGCAGAGAGGTATGGGATTTTATTTTTATGGGAGTTACGAGTTTCCTATTTATGAAGAGAACAAATTAGTTAAACACATTTATGAGTTGTCTTTTTATTACTAAATCACTCTTTTCTATGTATTTAATAAATAACATAATTATTTTAAATGAGTGTCTCATATTGGATCTCACAGTTAATACAAATTACTAAGTTCTCATCTGATTAGACACACTCGTTTCAACCCCCTAACGTGTGTGCACGTGCACACACACACACACACACACACACATATATATATATATATATATATTCTAGATGTGTGATCTTTTGTTAACCAATTCATTTGTCTTAACTATACAGATTCTTTTAGACCAATAAGAATCAATCTAGTACCATGGTTCATAGATTCTTGTGTAATTAATGATTGAGAGCAAAATTACAAGGTTATGTTTTGTATTACTTTAATGCATTTAAAAGGAGTTACATTACTCCTTGAATCTAACCATTTTAATATTATCAATGTGTTGTAAGTTATTTTGTTTGTGATTATTCATAAACGAATATATTTTGAGAAATAATCAATAATACTTCAACAGTCAACATCCTTGATCGAAGGAGTTTGTTGTGTCTAGTGTATTATATGATACGGATGATCAGCATGAACATAATACATAATTTTTTCAAACCCTGCAATCATAATCTCAACCCTTGATTTTGTTTATTTTCAAATTTAGAGGCGGTTATCAAATCAATTAAGGATACAGTCGAGAGTAAAATTAGAAACAAATTTAATCCACAACGTTGATTATCTGCACGTGGTTGACGAAGGTTTTGTTCTCACGTCCGAAGGATTCATTCTCACGAAAACATATAGATACATACTACATATGCATGCATACGAAGTGTTGAGAAAGAGCCTTTGGCTTTAACCCAAAATCATGGAAAGATATTATGAACAAACAACAAGAAAAAGGTCCATGAGTTGTATGCAATCAAGTTCATAGTTTTTGTTAACAATAAAGATGGAGATGAAAGGGCAATATGTAGAGAAAATGTATATATAGGAGTAAAATTAAAAAAGGAGAACCACAAAAAGGTTATAAACTTGTAAGAATCGGTTAAATTAAATAAATTTGGCATGATATTTTTAATCAAATGCTAGAATTTAAGATATTCTACTTCACATATATTTTTTCATAATAGGATAGTATCACATGCATTTGTTTCACTTTGTGGAGCTTTTTTACATGTATTTTTTGTTTCGCTTAGTGAACCAAAATATGCACTGTCTTATCAAATATAGACCACACAGATTTAACTTCCTTAAATATGTTTTTTTACCCAAATCCTAAACAAACTCACTTTTCCTTGTTTGGAATCACTTGATGATCATGGCATCGAAATGACGACGATGTCTCCCTTCCTTTTCTCCCCGTAGATGATCATGCCATCGCCATCTGATATCTGGACTCGAATCAAATACTTTGCATATAAAATCTCAATCTGGATCTGTGTCAACCAGTCCATCCCGATCACTACATGGAATCCACCAGTAACCATCAGCAAGAGATTGACTGAAAATTTCTTCCCTTCAAACACACTCCTTCAGAAGATTGCAAACTACAACTTGACTACCATTAGCTATTTCAACAATCAAGACATCCTTTAAAATGCTAGTAGGCACATACAGGTTTTGGCAAAAAGAATCTGACACAAAAGAATAACTTACTCACTAAAAAAATGCAGAGTATCAGCGAGGGAAAATTCCCTCGCAAATCCGTCGCTAAAAGGGTAATCCGTCGCTAATTCGTCGCTGATACTCTGTCGGTCAAATGTTCGTAGGTAATGCTATCAGCAGTGAGGGAAATTAATTTTTGACAATTCCCTCGTTGATCCCTCGCTGATCAGTGAGGGAATTGTGCTATTTTCTTGATTTTTTTGATTTTTATGTGTTATATGTACACATTTTTATATTTAGGTATCGTATGTATACATGTGCATGTGTTATAAGTATATATACCCGTCAGCCCGTGTTATATATATATATATATGTTTACACGACGTTGTATGTGTTATATGTATATATACATGTCGGTCAATGTTAGATACATATATATACAGGATGTATACTGGTTGCTAACCATGATTGGATCGATGTATATATGTTTAAACGTATGTGTATATGTGAATGTATAGATAGTGTGTGTGTGTATTATATGTAGATTTATTCAGTTTTATTGGGCCTTAACCCATTTAACTGGGCTTTGTTCAGTTTTATTGGGCCTGAATTCATTTACCGGACTTAGGGTTACAGGCCAGGTCGTGTCAACCACTGTCGTGCTCCGTTTCGATTTTTTTCTCTTCTTTTCTCGGATGGGATTCTACCAAAACTTTTCCTTGACTAATATACTTGGACATTATCATTCAAACTTTGAAACTTAATGTAAATCCATTATAATTATATTTAAAATATTCGGTTATTCACCAAATCTTCACAGCAAAAACACTGTGAAGGTTTACCTTCACAGTGCTTTGTTGTGAAGGTTTATTGTTATTTTTATGGTCTTATAGCTCTTAAAAAACAAGCTAGTCTCATATGATCCCAATAATCACCTTCAGCCCTATGGTGCTCATGTTAAGGATGAAGAAAGTTCTAACGTGGATCTCCATAGCAAATCATTTCCGTCTTCGCTTGGAATGTTGCACGGTCACCATAAATATTAGCAATAAGAACGGGCTATAGGATAAGAAAAACCCGTTAATTAATTAGTTAATCTTATGTTATCTGTTTAAAGAAAATAAGTCACTTTAAAAATTGAAAAATAATTGTCCTTTGTAGCCGAAGAATGGATTTTAATCCATGTTTGATCTATTCCGTTGATTAATTTAAATAAGTGGATTTCAAATTCAATCATTAGAAATTTAGTTGATTTAGCTGTTGTATGGTAAACATAAGTTAGTTTATTTTCTAAGTTATCGTTTTTATGGATAAAAGATAGTTTATTGAAACACTATTTAAAATAGTGTTTTAGGAGTTTTTTGCTTTGAAACCCTTATTAATGTTGATTGTTATTTATTACTATTAATTATAAATTGATATTAACAAAAATAAATTATTATTAAATATTAATTGTTTATCTATACTATATTATAAAACATTTGATAAAAACTCTTAAAAACAATTTTTTATGCATGAAGTACTGTTTATTTATGCATATTATTTAGAATTCAAGATTACAAGTAATTTTACGTAAGTACAAAATATTAAAACTCCATTTTTAAATTTGTATAACTAACTGCAGATAAACATAATCAAATACATGATAAACATTCATTTTAAATATAGAAAATCTAAAATATAATTAAGATAATCAATGAGTTCTAACAGAATATTTAATTATTATCTTTATAAAAAGTTATATTGTTAAAACCAAAAATAAATTACTTTGTTGTTAAATCTAAATTAAATTATATTAAAAAATTGAATTAAAGAAGTTATACGAAAAAACGAGATCTATTAAATAGTTAATTTGTACTAATATCGATTTTTTTTCAAATTTTTATGTTATCTTCAAATTTATATTTTATTCAAAAATAAAAACATTATCGTTTCTCAAAACCACATAAAATCGTATTATATCGATAGAGACAAATAATAAAAACTAAATATTAAAAACGAGATTTATCACGCTGCATTGCGTGAGTACCATTATAGTAGATATTAATTAATAGTAACTAATGTTAAACGAAAATTGTTAATTAATTTTAGTTATCTATTATACATTAATATTAATTATTTAAAATTATTAATAATCTTCAGTTATTTTTATATTATTTAATATATTTAATTATCAAAAAAAATATATATATAACTATTTTAAAAATTCTTATATAAGATATATGAAAATTATAGTTACATTTAATTTTTTATGCATAATAAAACTGTGTGCTAAATTATTTCAATAAAATATTTAATTTGATTATTATTCATATTTTTTTTAAAATTATTAATTAATTAAGAGATGTGAGGTTGACTAATTTTACTTTTATGTATATTGTATGTAATTGTGATTTAAAATTATAAACTAATATAGCTTTTTTCTAAAATTGGTTTTTACAAATCCAAATTTATAATATGTATAATAATTAATTTAAAATTATTCTAATTAACATATTATTTTTATTTTATTTTTCTTTACTATCTTGTTTGTAGTAATTTATATATTGTATTATTAGAGATTTGTTTTTAATTATATTATAAAATGTTGTGACTGATTAATTTTTCAGGATGTCTTTTTTGATCGTTTATCAGCTAAGTTTTATCAAACATAATTTATTAATCAGTTAACTTATTTGCTATCAGGTGGCTTATCATTTAATTTGTCCCAATAACCTTAATGTCTAAATTTGAAAGAAAATTACAGTAAAAAAAAGATGTCGACTCTTGACGTGGTTAAATGAGACTTTAACATGAGTAATAGCCCACTCCAATTCAAATGATGGTCAATCATCATACTCATCAACCCATACATAAAAATATATGGTTAATCTATAGAAATATTGATAATCTTTTTATATTCGTGTTAACGGTGGACCTAACCACAAGGGTGGTATCTGATTGGTTTGAGCTTGGGCTCCAAAGGTCAAAAATGCTTGGAGGTCTCAGGTTCGAATCAAAGGAGGAATAAAAAAATCTTCTTGTGGCCACGGAGGTTCAAATGTGGTGACTTCGGGCTACCCGCGAAACGGGTGGTCACCCTGGGATTAGTCAGCTTGCATAGCGGGTTTGATATCCAGGTTAATCAAAAAAAAAAAAAAAAAAAAAAAAAAAAAAAAACGGTGGACCTAAGATTTTTGTCTAACAGGTACATCTTTAAGTTGGATCAAAAGCCTACAAAATGGCCAACTATTTCTTAGTCGAATTCCATGGTTTCGAGGAATTTTTCTAAGTCTTTTTATTCATTTCAAGGGACTTCTGATTTTTGGATTTTTATGTCGATTTTGAGAGATTTCTTTCGGGTTTTTTTGGTTGATATCCCTTATCTTTTGTTGTTTCCTTTTTTTAGTTTTATGGTGCATATTTATACCCAAAAAAATATGTTTTGCAAAATCGGTTGAGCGAGGACATGAAACCCTGTTGAGGCCTCCATAAGTCCACCCCTGGTTGCTGATAACATCTGAATACTATATTCGAGCTTAAGTTCTCTAAGTCATTTTAGTAGTTCCAATAGTTTCGCTAAGATCAATATGCCAAATTACTTGTAAATGGCAAACCACAATAGCCATTGTGGCGTGCTGTTGTTCAAGTCTCCTATCTGTCGTCATGCTAAGCTTGTGGTACATCATGGTCTATTGCGTGGTTTTTTTACTTGATATTTGATTTTTCTTATCTTCAATATATAACATAATTTTAAATTGTTTAACAATATCATTTTCTCATTGAGTAATAGTAGAAAGCAAATGTTTATATATATATATATATATATATATATATTTTTTTTTTTTGAGTTCCGGTGAGGGGAGTTAAAATGAGAAGTATAAGAAGGGATCTTCACTCTTAGATGCACATTAGGATGAGATGCACCGAGATGCATCGGGTCAATCCCCGTATCAAGCGCAATTCATAGGTGGGTTTGAGATTAAAAGTGATCAGGTGTCTAAATTTCTTCTTATGCTTCTCATTTTAACTATCATTCTCATGCGATCTTTCAAAATCTATATCATATATAATATTATATATAATATTATATATGATATAGATATTTGATGCCATAAGTCAAGTCTGAAAAAACGTCGACTTGGTCTCGTTGTGGCTCCGAAGTGTATATATACACACATAAACATGCGTGCATGCAGACACCGCACATATATATGAAAAAGAACAAATTGAGAACCATGCGAATCAAACACAATGCGAATCAATCACAACCATTCAATAAACGTCATTTTAGTTTTGAAATCAAATTGGTATTATTGTTTTCATGTGTCTATCTTTTTCTCTCACGGGCAGAAATATATATATGGTTGGTTCAAATGTTAACCAAGATTATTGTGTTAACTTTGTTAACCAATCTTGGCCATTAATTCTTAAAATAAAGGGTTATGATTAATCATGACAAAAAATTAAATTTTTAAATTTATAATTTCAAAGAACATATGTAAACAAAGGGGAAATGGTATTTAAGTAATTTTCTTTTTTATGTAACTCCTATATCATTAATTGGGAGTTACAAAATAAAAAAATCTCATTACTTTTATTAATTTATTTTTGTTAATGTAAGAACCATATGAACACACACACATATATATATGAACCATTGTGTCAAATACGAACAAAAATTGACATATATATGAACTTGGACTGTATAGAATTTATGAACACAATATGAATATAATAAGAATAGTTGCTACACGAAAATAAATAAATAAAAGGTATGAACACAATATAACAGTTTGTGAACAATAGTTCCTTTATTATGAACACATTTAGGAGCAAGCCAATGTTGAGATATGAAGCTAGTGTACATATGAATACAATATGAACACTTGTGAACAACTCTTTAACAATTACATATGAATTCGAATTCCGATTGTAGTCGTAGACGATTTTAACCTTTTCTTTCTCATTGTTGTCGATCTGTTTTCCAATAAGTTTATCCATATTACTCGGACAATAACGAAATCTTTACAATCGGAAATTCTTTGACAAGTACAAAATTAATATCATTATGGATAGAATAAATCAAAATTACAAACATGAACACGTATAAAAAAAATATCAATATTACATAATCATCAATTATTGAGATTTTTRGATTTGTAACTCCCAATTAATGATTTGGGAGTTACATAAATGACAAATTACCTAATTACCTTTGTCATTAATATATGAGTTATATGTGAACCTAAAGAAAAAAATGAAATATGATTGGTTCAGCTTGGTTAACAAAGTTAACACAAAAATTTTGGTTAATATTTGAACCAAGCGCTCTATATATATATATATATATATATATATATATATATATATATGTATATAGGGTCTATTTCTTTTACAACCTTGTGTATTTGTACAACCCTTGCAACCCAATTAATTGATATATTTATAGAAATGATGGGAGTTCATTTATTATGATTTGAATATTTATGGAATATGAATAGAGTTCATTAATTATGATTAATACTTTATATTAGAAAACAATCAAAACTTTTATGAAATCACATATTCATCAAATGAAATGGACGGTTGAGATTGAGTTATATTGTTGCACAAATGTCAAGGGTTGTATAATAATCAACCTCTATGTATATATATATATATGTGTATATATATATATATATATATATACACACATGCATAGAAGGTTGCAATGATTTTGCATGCACCCTTGAAAGAGAAGCTTGGATTTCACACCTTTGATTCATATCAAAGAGTGGAGTGAGTGGGAATTGATAGCTTGAGGAGTGAAGTTTAAGAGTTTGGTTATCGACACTTTCCCTTTTGATTTTTGATAAGTTTTCCATTTCACTTTTATGTACAATCACCAACCACTTTAAACATAGAAATAAAACGTGGCTAAAAATATATATTTCGAGATCATATATCTCAAACAAACTAGGTTTAATTCGAGTTGTAATAAACCGGCCAAAACTCAAAATTAACTAGGGGGCTGTTTACTAAACGCTTACCCGGTAAGTACTTACCGGTTAATTTTCCTCACTAGCTGAATATGGCAAGGGCTAAAAATCTTACTCAGTAAGAGCGATGATAAGGATGGAGAGTCTTACACGGTAAGTGAGGGTGACGACTCTTACCCCGGGTTAGCGCTTACCTAAATTGTTGCATATGATACGTTTTGATGTACTACAATCTTACCTAATAAAATAAATTATATCGTTGACTCCTAACAATAAACACTTACCGGGTAAGCATTTAGGTAAACCTTTCGCTGATAAATACATAAGGGATCTGATCAAGAACATATCGTAATTATGATCATGTTTATTACGACCCAATTCAATAGAATTAATTCTTATTGGGGATCCATTAGGGTTTAATTAGTTTTGGTAGATGGGAATGAAGGAGTGGGGCATGATGCATTTTGTATGTAAGTTTGGTCATTAATTACTCCAAGGAGGAGGTGGAAGAGGTGAACACCAGTTGGGGCCGGTTTGGGAGGAGGAGTGCGGTGGTGGGGACATGGAAAGTGTGAATTATTTGAGTAGAAGCATGATCGATGAAAGCTACTAGCAACCACCGTCCACCGCCCTACGCCACTTGACCCTTCAATTGCCGCCACCTCCACCACCTAGCTAGCTACTTCTCTTCCTTTTTACTTCCCATCTCATGTTTATTGGAATTATATATATATAGGACCGATCAAATGAAAATCACTCCAATTTGTAAAAATCGTAAAAACTACTCTCATCCGGAGAACGGTGGTCGGAGAGAGGAGAGTTTTAAAATACCAAAAATATCCTTGCATTAATATTTTAATTTAAAATTACCAAATTTATAAATTTCCTAATTTATCTATTGATTTGTGGTTAATATTGGCTCTCACAGTTACCACAAACAACTCAGTTCTCCCTTGAATAGGCCTATATATATATATATATATATATATCTTATAAACTAAATTTATCAAAAGTGTTAGAAACAATAAAGTACTATACATTTATGCACAAAGTCTTAAAAACAACTTATAATGCATTAAGTACTACTACTTTATGCATTCGGTCTTAAAATATCTTAATTTACATAACATATAATACAAACTACCAATACACATTATTATTATTTTTTTTCCATGTTTCAAAAAGAGTTGACTGCCGAGCCGTATGAGGTAGGAAACGATGCAATTTCAAATACTTGAACGGTCGACTCCTTTTTTATTTTGGGATCCTGCAGATCCACTCTTTTTCCTATTCAAAGCTCAGCCCTTTGTCTCTGGATCCCATTGAATTTCATTCGGAGGAGGAGCCTTATCAAAATCGTATTGATTCCTAACATATTTTTGACACATTTCACTCATGTCTTCATTCTCTCATACATCTATGTCTTCTCCCCATCCCCCAAGGTGAGATTCACCATGAGTTATTAAAAGTTTTTTCATTTATCTCTCATTCAATTGCTCTAAAACTCTAGGTTTCGCTCTCGATCTCTTGGTTCTTTGTTCTTGGTGTAAATCGAACACATTTGTGGAGTCGTTTAAAAATGTGAGATTTTAAATATATTGGATTTTAAATTGTCATACAATTTTTTTCATCGATAGACTGTAATTGGAACCATAACTCCTATTTATTCAAATTGTATTAATATGTAAAGACCAAATGTAACTTATATCATTATTAAATCTTCTCTAATCAAATCAGTGAAACTTTAAAATCGTTAAAATTCACGGCTCTCGCCATATTACACGAGTACACAACTAGTTATAGATATAAAGAGAGAGAGAGAGAGAGAGAGAGAGAGAGAGAAAAAGAGAGATCCACTGCATGCAACCCGACTGTGCATTACATGAGCTCTACAGAGGCTCCACTCCATCATTATTCCCCCATTCAAGTGAAGTAATATTTTTCAAATCAATTTCCACCCTGATTTTAAATTAATTTAAAGGTTATTTAGTTAATCTATTCCCTTGAGGTTGGGATGTTACAAATTCAAATTCCATTTCTACTCAACATCTCGAAAAAAAATCTGTTATCGTCACTTATCAAAATAATTTGATTAGATTATGTTTGAACCAAATTGTTAGGTTATAATTAATGAGTTAGCCCTAAATAATTATAACAGTTATTGTTAATAAAAACGTTAAAGATAAAAACCATACAAGAATTTTGATGTACAAGATTTTCACCGGTCGCATTATTATAAAATGATGTCTTAAAAATGGACTACTCACATTCTTTTATTACAAAAATGCATGGATTCGTTTTTTCGTTTTAATTTTAGTGAGACATATATCATTGAAGTGGTTGTGGTACATGATTAAGTAGTCACCCATCTTCATTTGTCTTGTAAGACTGTATAATAACCTTACTGAACTTCAAATTAGTTATAAATCCTGCTGTAAGGTTACTGACTGTTCACAACTTTAAGTTTACAAAGAGTTTAAAGATCTTATTTTTCATCAACTTGGAACGAGTTGTCAAGATGTCCTCACTTAAATTCGATCACAATGTCGTTCTCGGGGACCCGACAACCTCCTTGTTCATTGACAATCTAGATTCTTCTGAGATGTTATAGACACCTTAATAAGGGACTCATCGTGCTCGATGAGTTGGCTCTATGATCCTGATGGTATTAGATTTAACTTTGATACCATTTGTAACATCTTAAATAGTATGATGATCTAATAACCTTCAAATCAACTTCAAAACATGGTGAAAGTTATTATTAGCCTACAAATTGGAGCTTATAAAAAGCTCACAGTCTCATTTTTCTATCGATGTTGGATTGGTTGGAACAACTCCACATCACTTGTATGAGTTCAAGTAAAAATGTAAATTGCAGGGATGAGTTTTTGACTTATTAATTAGTCCTCAACTAACAGTATTTCCGTTAAAAGAGTTGGGGCAAATGACCATATTCAGATCCAAATATAAAATGTAAGGATGATTTTTAGATTTGTTGAAGTAGAATACGACATTTTCATATTTTTTATCCAACCACAGAACAAAAACAGAGTTTACTCTTATCTTTATAAAAAAGCTTCATTAAAACCAAAATGAACTGCATTTTTATTTTAAAATCTAAAAAAATTAAATTATTATTGAAATTTGAATTAAATAAATTATATAAAAAACTAAAAAAATATAATTCTTTATTTGATATTTATATCGTTATGTTTTTCATTATTTTCTTAACGGATTTTTAAACTAACAAGACAATTTCAACCACCACTTGGATTTTCTTTTCTAGTTAGAAGTGTCGTTAAATTCACTACTAAAATGAAAGATGTTTATTCTATGGATTTTTCCTTGAAAAATCTGTCATTAAAGGGCTGTTGGTCACATAACCATCACAAAAGTTGGTGGGTAAATTGGTAGAAATCCCAAATTAGTGACAGATTATCTAGATATTTTTGGGTGATCCGTTGATATTTATTTGAAAAACATCGGATTCTACCGGAACCAGTTGTATTTTCTCGGTGATCTATAGTTATAACGAAAATTTCTCAGAATTTTATGGATAAAAGTCATTTATTTTGTAGTGATTTTTATTTTTGTTTTGTAATAAAATTTTACATCGATCTCATTGTACCGTACAAATACACAACTAATTAAAAACAATTCATTTTCATGAGGAAACAAATTGTTAAGTTATTTTTATTTCAATAAAATAATCTAATAATCTAAATGCCATCATCGAAATCTTTAAAAAAAAATTAAACTTTACATTATTATATGTTAAATTTCAAACAAATATAACTTAGAGTATCCATAGTGGTAGAACCTTTAAGAACCCCGTTTGTCATTTTTTTTTCTTTCATATTATTGGCACCTTAATAAAGTAAGAACCTCAATAAAATTCTACAACAGGGGTTCTTATAAAAATCCTACTTTCTGTTTTTTAATTTATAAAATGTAATTTTATTTATAGATTATTATATAAATTTAATATATATATATATATATATATTATAAACTATAATTAAATACAAATATAATTTATTAATTTTCCCTTCTCTATATTAATTTTAGTCTGTTAATTTATATACTTTGTTAACATATTTAAAAAGAAATTATAACATAAACATAATTTTATACTACAATTAAGAAAAATCATCTACTGAAACATTAATCTTTTTAGAAAGTAACACTAAATAAATAATAATAATAATAATAATAATAATAATAATAATAATAATATAAATTACTCGTAATTTCAATTCAACCAAATATGTTCAACCAAGTCGAGCGAAGTTGGTGATGAACTTCATCGCATCTCAGAATTTCGTTGAAGATATTATTGGAATTAATGGGTAGAACTTTGAAATATTTATGCTGAATTATCTACTCTTCATCGATCCAATTGATCAACATGTCACATTCATCTTCAATAATCATATTATGAAATATTATACATATATGCATAATATCCATTAAAAATAGAAAAGACATTTAACAAGTTTTAATTTATGATTTAAAAATTATGTATATAAGTATATAAAAAATAACCTAAACATAATAATATACTTAGATAATTCAAATTTAAGCTTATTAATACAAAAATTTGTGTGAAAATTTACAAGCAACGAAAAAATAAATCAAAATTAAAAAATTATAATAATTAATTTAGATTTTTTTGTATTAATTTTAACTTATATGTTTTATAGATTTATTTAAAAAAATGATTAAGAAATAATAAAAACAATACCATAAAAGGAATGTATACAAGAACCCGAGTTCTTGTTTAAGCACCTATAATAACCTGTGATTGGACAAGAACTTTTGTCCCACAGTAGAAGTTCTTGAAAAAACCCCAAGAAGAACCTCAGTAGAAACCTCCATTATGGATGCTCTTAAAGGGCAATTTGTAAATTGAAATTCGTCTTAATTCTTATTTATTACAACATAATTGTTTTTCTCAATTAGGGTATTAAACATTCAAATCTTCATATTTCGTACCATTTTATATGACACTCGAGGTTTCAACCAGTGCAACAAAATTCAGTTTGGTGTTTAACAAATTCTCTAAGAAACTATTAAAATAAAGTGACATATTAACTTCTTAAAGACATTTTTTTAAAAGTGTCAGGTAAACACATCTTCTTATGAGATAATCGTTTCTACGAGATATTTTTTACCAAATAATGTCATAAAAAGTTATAAGACGCTTTATTTCAAAAGTACCAAAAAAAAACTTGTTAAGACATCAAAAAACATTCTATAAATGTATCGTAACATAAACTTATTGTAACACTTCTACATATAACCCAATAATTATTTGATTTTATAAACTTAACTCTTACACTAAAGTAGTACATCAGTACAGTTACACATTCATGGTGTCCTATAAACCCGATTTTATTGTAGTGAATCGACATCCATATACACCCTTTATCAATCAAAATATGTACAAAGTTGAAAAAATTGCATTTATCATATGAAATCGAGAAAAAACATATTGTTTCAAAATATTATTGAATTTTAATGTAACTTCGTTAAATTTGAATGATATTTTTTTTTATTAACTTAGATATCCAACCCGCTATGCGAGCCGACTAATCCCATGACAACCACATGTTTGCAGATAGCTCGGAGTCCCCGCAGTTGAACCTCTGTGGCCACAAGGAGTTTTTATTTCTCCTTCGATTTGAACCAGAGACCTCCTGGTACTTTTGACCTTTGGAGCCAAGCTCAAACCAATCAGACACCACTCTTATGGTTAAATGATATTCTTTAAAATATATATTTGGACAAGATGTTTCACATGGCCATTTTAGATCTTGATGGGAGTAAAATTGGGGTATAGGATTTGATTGATGATTATATACGATAAATTCAATGGTCACTTCAATAGACCACATTTCAACAAGAAGAGACTAAGCATCATTCTTCACTCAATCCAAATCTAAACCCTTTTTATCTTTTTAGTATTGATTGATGTGTGCTTAACTTTATTCAAAATCCCACTTGTACCCCTCATTTGAAACATTTCCAATTTCATATTTGTATTTTCTTTTTATTACGACATTTCATGTCTTTTTTTCAAACGACATGTCCTTTTAAAACATCAGTTTTACCCTCGTTGAGTTAGAAGAGATGTACGTATGTATGTCATCACTTATTAATGACATATATTGGTTCGTTTGGTTTTTTGTTTTACCAAAACTATAGTTTTAGAAGTAATATTTGATTATATGTTGATGTTTAAAGCTAGGATGTAAAGTAAAAATAATATTGAGTTTAATAGCAAAATTGAATCCAATATCTATATCTATACTATATTATAAAACATTTGACAAAAACTCTTAAAAACCATTTTTTATGCATGAAGTACTGTTTATTGATGCATATTACTTAAAATTTAAGATTACAAGTAAATTGTGCATAAGTACAACTTATTAGAGTTCCATATTTGAATCGTGTAACTAACTGCAGATAAACATAATCAAATATTGGATAAACATCTCATTTAAATATAAAAAATTTAAAATATAATTAGGATAATCATTGAGTTTTAACAGAATACTTAGTTGTTATCTTTATAAAAAAATTATATTATTAAACCTAAATTAAATTTCTTTGTTACTAAACCTAAATTAAATTATAATTAAAAGAACTGAACTAAGGAAATTACACCAAAAGACAAGAACTTTTAAAAAAATTAATTTGATACTGATATCGATATATTTTTTTCCAAAATTTTGTGATATTTTCAAATTTATATTTTATTCAAAAATAAAAACATTATCGTTTTCTCAAAATCATATAAAACCGTATTATATCGACATATAAAAGAAATAAAACGAAACATTGAATTCAAGATTTATCTTGATGCATTGCACCAGTTCCCTTCTAGTATTTTTAAAGATAAACATAAAGATTGTTTGTTCATATGTTTATTTTTTTGTCCAAAATAAATTTTCACATTTCTACTTTTGTTTGTCTTAAAGCTCGAGTCCATTTTTAAAAGTTAGTTCATACTTTCTGATTCTATCTTTAATTATGAGAGGAATAAAATCAACATTCCCATTATTGTTAAAGAGTGAAATCGTCATTTAGTTAATTAAAATTACAATAATTATGTATTTTTAAAATTATATGCATTTTTCATCATGGGTATACATTTATTTTTGGAACGGAGGAGTAGCGTCATTAATTGATTTGCTCAAACAAGCTATAACATGGTTGATGAGTTTTGTGTTAACAAAGAGAAAGTGAATGGATCTTGAAAACACGACCATATGTTTCATATTGATCGTTGTTTGAATAAGAACCGTGTAATTATATGCTTACTATACAACATACATATGCTTGTTGATCTTTTACGAATAAAGATGCATGATTACATGATGCTTAAGGGTTTGCTCAAAGGTGCATTAACAAACAAATGAAAAAAACGATAGGATGGTTAGTTAAGCGTTTTGTTTACACGTTATACGTTAATAATACAGAAAAATATGTAATTTGTGATTCTAAAACTTTATTGATTCATCAGAGTAATCATCACCAATGTTTTTCTCTCAAATTTGTGATATCTTGAGGTTAAAAACTCGTGTGTACTTATACAACAAAATCCAGGGAATCTGAACACCAACATAATCCAAAAATAAACTTTTTTTTTCCAAATATATTACACAAACAGTTCATGGGTCGTTCTTGTTGCCCTTTATGATCTTCGTAACAAAATACATGTTTATGTTGATGCACTTCTAATTTCTACGGTTATAGCCTGTTATAAGAAAGAAGGCATTCACAAACGGAATCATGATCATCCTTTCTTGAATCGTTAACATGGTGGATGCTTTAAATGGTTGGATATGAAGTAGTTTTTTCATTGTTAATGGTTGGATTTGAATTGTTAACATTTTTTTTATCTTTTTCAGATAAGTATTATCTATGTGATGTTGTGTACATGAATACTCGAGGATTTATGACACCGTATTGTAATGTTAGATATTGGCTTGGATTTACATTGTCGATGTTTAATGAACAAGTATGAAGAGTTTAATCATCCTCATGCAAAACTTAGGAATGCTATTGAACGTACTTATGGTGTCTTGAAAGCACGTTTTCCAAAGAGACATTGTTATTGCATGTTTTGCGGTTCACAACTTCATACAAGAGGAAGGTTTGAATCATGGGTTATTTTCTGAATATGATCAAACCAATGAGCAAGAGGACAATGGCGAGGATGAGGCTAAAGAGGTTCAATCCACATGAGAACCGCTAACCAAGCATATATGACTAGTTTAAAAGAAGAAATTGAGACATAATTAATGCAAAATGAAGATTGATTTTAGTTGTTATTAGACTTTGTTATGTTTACTATTGTGCTTGAATCAGTTGATGTATTTCAGTTGAATTTTCGAATGTGTTAAGAATGAATGGTAGTATAACTTGACTTCATGTTTTTACAAATTAAACAATATGACATTTTGAGGGATAAAATAGACAAATATACATTTCAGATGTTTGTCAGTTTATAAAAACAAACAGTCTTATTGATTCAGATTCTAGACTTCAACATCACCTCTTATGAATCAGAAATGAAATAAGACTCTGTCTTCAACAACTCCTAGAAAACCAACGCCACCTAAGATTCCTTAGATCGTTGGAACAACTCATGTGTCAACTTACAATTTAAGTGGTGCATTACCACCATCTTCCAATGCGTCACCCTAAACATCAGAGGTTCTGGACTTATCAATAATCGGTAAAATATATTAAATTATTGATTTTAACCTTATGAAAAATCAACTAATTTAAGAACCTATATTCTTGGATTTTTAAGTAGAAAGTATTTTTGGACCAATAAAAGTTTGACTTTAAAAAAAAGTAATTATGAAATCCTTTGATGACCAAAAGTTGCAAAATTAGAATAAATCCATAAGTTGCAACATCAAGGGTATTTTTGGGATGCCAAAAGGTAATTCTTTGTTTCCCTTCTAAGCAAAGTAGCTTTTTGCCACTCCATTTTCAATGGTTCCTTCGCAAAAATGCTTGTCGAGAGAAATCAATTACCATCTTGAAATTACATCATTACCCTTGGATCCATTAGAATGAATGAGGTGGTGGGCTGAGGATACGTTCCTAAGGGTGCTTTCATCAATTAACACAAAGACAGTTTCACACTTTTATCCATTAGTGTGTTGTTTGTAACATCTTATACGAATTCTAAATTATCGAGGATCTAACAATAACGACGTTGGGTAGACATGATGGAGACATTGGGGATTTAACTGAGACAGTTTGTGACAAATCGTTTTGTATTAATGAAAAATAGGATTTATGAGCTTGTGAGCTCATTTAAATGAGGTGGGGGTTGTAACAACTCATCCCACATTGATAGTGGGATTTTTAAGTCATTAATAATACTCTAGTTAATATTTGTCAACATCCTACATTATACCGTTAAGTTGATTAAGAGGTTATTAGGCCACTCTCAAATTCCTGACTAACAGTGATTCCACTAGGGTTTTAAGTTAATGTAGAAGTTAATTGACTAGTATATCGTTTTGGGTTGTTACAAATATATCGTAGCCAAAGCCTTGTCTAATCGGGATGGTGGGACAAATATCATTGACTACGATGGGTCCCGTAAAAGGGATGTTTGTAACGTATTAGAAAAATGTCCTCTTGTCGATGTACAAGCAGAATGTTAGGTAGATTGTGACAATTAGTCCTACAATAATACAAATTTGTATCTACAAGCTTTGTGAGATCAATTAAAAGGAACGAGGTTGTGACAATTTGTCCCACGTAGATAAAAACTTTAGATTTGTGAGTTCTATATAACTTTAGATCTGTCCCACAAGTTATGGTTTACCAATAAATTTCATCACCCTTTTTAAATTGATTTAGAGGTTATTATATGTCAGTTTGCTGCTTTCGACTTGTGCTTTATATTTAATTTGAATAAGACGATCTAGTTGATATAGTCATAAGAATATAAGTATATGCACACTATAAAACAAATGACTTTTACCCATAAAAATCACCCAGGGAAACTTCCGTCGATGATTACTGACGGATCACCCATAAAATAACAATGGTTTTGGTACAATCTGATATTTTTCAAGAAAATACCAACGAATCACCCAGAAAATACCTAGGTAATATGCCACTGATTTGAGTTTCAAACCAACTTCTGTGAAGAATCATCTCTTTTAGCGACGGATTTTTCTAGGAAAACATTCGTAGGTAAATATTTTATTTATCTAATATTTAATTTGATACATATATCAATAAAAAAAATTATCAGGCTTTTTAATTAACAATATACGTTCAATCGATACTACTTGCAATTTTTGTTTTGTTAAAACGTAAATCCCGGAGTTTTTAAAGAAAAACTGAATAAAATTTTCATTTTCAGTTTACAATAAAATTTAATATCACATTTCACATTAGATACACAACCTAGAATTTCCTAATATATTAAAAAATATATAATTACACAATCTTTTTATTAATTAATTTTAGTGATTAAAATAATTAATTAGTAAAGACTAATATAATAAATAGAAATAATTATGTGAACTCACTTTTACAAATAATTAATTAATAAAGACTTGGGATAAATTTTGTCAACATGGTCTTCTCTACTTTTTGTAATTAATAAAAATATTTAATTTTTTGAATATTTTAATCAAATTTTAAAATTTCGTGGGTCTCATGTATATCATCTTTACAAATCAATATATTATTGACATAAAATTACGAATTTACCCTGCCCCCTTGATTGTTTTAATAACCATGGTATCTAATATATTCGACTTAAGAGTTGTTTGTTTATCTCTTAATAGTTTTATTAAGAGGCAACTTCTGAATCGTTAAGAGGTGAATCTTGTTTGGCAAAAAAAAAAAGTCTACCTCTTAATGACTCAAAAACTCTCTAAATGATTTTGTATCATAGATCTCCCTTAACCATTAAGAGCCTTAATTTCACTGTACACAATTACCAAACATTTATATTTCATTTTAGACTATATCATGATAGTCTCTTAATCATTCTGACCACTTAGGGGCTGTTTGGCAGTTGCTGAATGGTTTGGTGCAGAATGGTTAAGTGGTCAGAATGGTTAAGAGGACCAGAATGGTTAAGTACTGAATGAAATAATGTTGTTTGGTAATTGTTCTCTGAATGACAGTAAATTACCATTTTAACCTTCATTCATATTAGGGATGCCACTTCAACCTTAAACACTTGTATGACCTAAATTAACAACAAACAGAGCATAAAGACTCAAAACTCAATTTCTGATATTTACACAATTCTTCAAATCGAATGTCTGATAAAGATTCTAGAACAGATTCTGTGAGCGATTTATCACAGTGAATGAAGAACAAAATCGATTACTAGAACAGATTCTGTGAGCGATTTATCACAGTGAATGAAAAACAAAATCAATTACACCCACATACCATCGATTCTTGAGCGATGAAGCTTGAATCAAACACAGATGAGCGACTTAGAAAGAGCCTTGTTGAGCGATGAAGACAAAATCGAATGAGCCTTATTGAGCGATGAAGACAAAATCGTACAGGGTGTTGAACGATTTAGAGAGAAATCGCCTGTGCCTTTGTCCGATCGACTGGAAGAGAGGGGTTGGGAAGAAGGCGATACAGCAGCAACTCGAGAGAGGCAGCAACTCATGGGAGGAGGCGAGATCGACTGGAAGGAGGAAGGAGGGTGGGAGGCATGGGAGGAGACGAGATCGATTGGAAGGAGGAAGGAGGCGTGGGAGCAGCGGGCTGTTGAGGAGAGGGCAAAAATGGAAGAAGACCCCTCTGAATCGTTGAGGGGAGCCCTAGCCCCTAAATGGTTAAGAGCCTTTTGTAACCATTAAGAGGTTCTTTTTTTGTTGCCAAACAACCCTTGCCTCTTACCGATTAAGAGGTTGGCTCTTAGTGTCACCATTAAAAGCCAAACAAACAGCCCCTTAATCAGTCTACACCAAACCATTTAACAATTGCCAAACAGTCCCTTAACATACCTTGTTCATCAAAATTCATATTAAACTTCTTTACATGAACCTTGTAAAATTTTGATCTTCAACTATGCTATGTAACATGACATGACAGGGCCATATGAACATCACCGTCCAACCTCGATGACTTTATATGGTGTATGATTACTAATCTGAATAATTGGTGAAAGTCATTTATTAGTAGTATATATAGTTATGTTGTATTTAAATTTCCTATGAAAATTCGTCGATCACAAATGTTGTAAATCAATTGTTGAATGTCAGTCGATCAAGACTTCATTGACGAATTTTTGAAGCACATTAACGATGGCTTTTTGAAGGCCGTTTTGAGCGATGGATCAGTGACAACTTATATACCACCGAAGGATTTGCAATAAACCACCTTCATCGACATATTTTAAAAGGCATTATTCAATGATGAATTTTTAAAAGGCATTATTCAACGATGGATTTTCAAAAGACATTGTTTTATAGCGACATACATCTTTACCAATAGCCAACCCATCGGTAATACTGGTTAACTTAATTGAGACCATAAATTAAAATTCTTGTGCTTTCTGTGTATAAATTATGCATAACATAGAATTCGTATCAAACGAGCAAAATCAAATTATATTCGATTAAAAATCATATTCATAGAATAACTAGCAAAGAGGGGAACAAATCCATTGATAAATTTCTCAAATTGTCACTCCAGCTTGGCAAGGTCGTCCTTGGAGGAAGGTGGATCGGGCGCACGCCCATGACCCACAAAAAAACAGGGGCCTTATTTTTTCAATATATAATAGTTTTAAAAAAATTAGTAAATAAACTGGAAGTAATTTTTTGGTATCTAATAGGACCAAAAAAGATATTAGTATTATATTAAGGGCCCAAACATGTATCAATTAATTATATTGGAAAAGAAAATATGTAAATAGTTAGTTGGTCCTTCATTTTATATTACCGCTTATTGTTTTTCTAAGTTTTTTTTATCCAGTACCAAACTCTAAAACTACTTGTCTCTGCAACGTTGATATATTCTCCATTGCTTATCTTCCACCGGCTCTTTTGATTATTTCGTCCGTATAATTTTTTATTTATTAGAATATAGTAGATTTCTTATTATTAATTAATAAAATTCTTACCTTTTGAAAAAAAGCTACCAACAGGTCCAACTTATATCAATAAGTAGGATTTTAAAAATACAATTAGGGGGCATTTGGTTTGATGGAACAATTTTGAGGAACTTGAATTTCATGGAAGGATTTGATTTGGATTGGAATCTTTGATGCTTTTGGTTTGTAGGATTTGAAATAGAATTGAATTTCATTATTTATAAGTAATTTATATAACAAATTATGAATAATTATAAAAATAATTAAATTGGCTTTTTTATTAACTGATTGTTACAAAAAGTTGTTTTTAACATATTTTCAAACATTATTACAAACAAGCTCTACGAAATCTCATGAAATATCAACCAAACTCGTGGGATTTTAAAATTCTATGTTTGTGGTATTTCATTTCAAATCCAAAAAATCCTTCAAACCAATCATGGGGTTTTTCATATATTATTAACTCTTTATTACCTAATACTGAATGCATTAATCTTAAGTATTCTCCTGTCTTTGAAACCAAAATAGGATCTCAAGCTACACTCAACATGTGCTTTTGATTCTAAGATCAATGGTTTTGAAAAAGTTTGTTTTAACTCTAAAACTCTGAATAATCAACTTATTGAGGATCCTGTTTGATATCTCGTCCATAGCCTATAAAATGTCATGAACGGATTGTCTCCAGGTCACTCACACACGTTATACTCCACCTGTAGATGCGACTCAAGCCCGTCCTCTCGTGTTGCCTACTCTCTCTCTCTCTATGCCGCCAACTCCTCCTCCAGTACTGCAACTATGGGCTCACCAACCACAACAAATGCGGGATCCTGAGTTATCCCCAAGCTGAAGAGACGACCGTTCTTTCGACCTCTAACTAACATTTTTCTCCCACAACCATGGATCATTTGTGGAACAAGTGTTGGGCTCTAAGTTGTACCTCTCTTACATGACCTACTCTTAAGCCCCTACAGTTTACAAAAACAAAAAGGGATTAATAATTTCTAGAGATTTGACAGTATAATGGTTGTAAATCAAATATTTCCATAACCTCATTTTAACAATTTTAGTTATCAAACTATAATAACAGCCACCAAGGGATCACTAGACGGATGTTGGAAGATTGTATTAAAATTTTGAAAATATAATATTTGGCACCGGTGGACTTCAGTGAATTCCATCTATATGTTATCTAGTCAATGATCAATGATATTTTCAAAAATATTTAAGAAATTTGTCTTTGAATTTGTCTGGCAAAAATATGTCGATGGAGATTATTGTCTAATCCCCATCGGTGATCTAGGGACCACTGGAAAACTGTCAGTGATAAGAAATTGTCGGAGATCCGCCAACGATAAACCGTCATAGAAATGCCATTGATTGTTTCGACTACCAAATCTACGACAATGAAAAGTTTTGATAGATTTGTGATTGCTCTATCATTCGCTAAAATTGTTTTTATTGTAGTGAAAAGGGCCATGTTAACATCAAATATCTCGTCTAACCTTGATGATATTTAGTTATTAATAGAATTTCACACTTGTTTGTATAAATATACTTTAAAATCATACTGTTATTAGAGGGTTTCTATCAAAGTACACACTGTTATGTCTAAGCCAACCATATACGTATATATGGTGCATTTAGCCCACCCCATATATATAAAGAGAGAGAGAGAGAGAGAAAGAGAGAGAGAGAGAGAGAGAGAGCCTAATCAAATGATAACTCGATAGTTTGTGATAATTGTGAGATCCAATGCGAGTCAATCATTTAAATGTTATTTCAAAATTGAAGTAAAAGTATAAATTAGTAATTTGATATTCTTATTTTATATTTAATCAAATTATTTAGCAACTCTCTCTCTCTCTCTCTCTCTTTTTCTTTCCATATTCTGAGAGTTTGTATTGCCAAACTTAACATTTAGTGTTGTGAACACGTTTGTAAACAATGGATATCACAGTGGGTATCAATGTGTATAGAATGGGTATCATAGTGTGTGTGTGTCACAACGTGTATATGATGGGGTATCACAACGTGTATACAATAGGTATCACAGTGTGCATATTGTATGTATCCTAGGTATCATAGTGAGGACCGTTTGTATACATTTTTGTTAATAGTGGCTATGTTTTTAGGTATCGTATTGTGTATCTTGTGTTCACATCGTGATCATCGGATTTCATAGTTATCACAAATTACTAAGTTTGTAATTTATCTTGGCTATGTTTTCTAATTTATCTTTTGATTTGTGATTGAAATTGGATTTCATAGTTATCACAAATTACTAAGTTCTCCCTTAAATAACCTCATATATATACATAATATGTGTGTGTGTGTGTATGATATGTGCCAATCCACATGACCTTATGTTCTAGCGACTCCAAGATTAAAGAGTTGTTTGTTTTCTAAAAAATAAGCTCTTATTTGCTAAGGGATCACTGACCTCTGGCAAAAAAAATTATATAACATGAGCTAACCCCTTAAAGCACCTCTTATCACTTTCATTCCTCTCCAGATCGCGTGCTTTTTCCATGTCACAAGATTTCTCCAGATCGATCCAAACTTTCTCCAAAGCGATCAAAACTTTCTGCAAATCGTGTGATTGTGATTGAATATATATACATATATATAAGGTATATTTCAAATGCAACCATTTCCATTTGTACAACCAATGCAACTCAATCATTTGAGATATTTATGGAAATGATGAGAGTTCATTTATTATGATTTGAATATTTATAGAAGATGACTAAAGTTCATTAATTATGGTATTAGGAAACAATCAAAACTTTTATGAAATCACATATTCATCAAATTAAATGGACGGTTGAGATTGAGTTGTATTGGTTGTACAAATATAAATGTTGCATAATAACTCACCTCTCTCTGTGTGTGTGTGTGCCAATCCACATGACCTTATGTTGTAGTGACCCCCAAGATTAAGGTGGTGTTTGTTTTTTTTAAAAGCTCTTATTTGCCAAGGGATCACCGACCCTAGGAAAAAAAGTTATATGACATAAGCTAACCCCTTAAAGCACCTCTTATCACTTTCCTTCCTCTCTAGATCGCAGCTTTTTCCAAATCACAAGCTTTCTCTAGATCGATCCAAACTATCTTAAAAAAAGAGGTATCCATCGGTCCAATTATTCTCCAGATCGATCCTAACCTTCTCCAAAGCGATCAAAAATTTCTGCAAATTGTGTGATTGTAATTGATGTCGATCTTGTTTGTGAAAGCTTCATCTTTTATAGCAGAGAAATTAGAGTACATGAGATTCGCTTTTTAGTTCAAAGGTAATTGTCTTTGCTTTTTTCTTAAATTGGTTTTGTGCATCTGTTTATCAAGGTTAAGGTTTGGTTAACAAATAGCGAAAAGCGGTCATGATGCAGCAATAGGGGCAAACTACAAGAAGTATAGTGTTCCCTTCTATGGTGCTTCCTTTGTCTCACGCAATACCATCGTCTCCCACTTCGATTATGTTTCCACTTTGATTCTGCTTCGGTCTTTTGAGTATGGTGTTCCCTCCGAAGTGACATTCCTAATGATCTCATCATCTTCTATTTTGATTCTTCTTCTAAGTCCCTTTCTAATCAACACATGAGGCCTCATTTGTATAATTTTGTTTCTTAAGAGTTACATTATATATATATATATATATATATATATAACAAAAAGTTTGCGGGGAAGTGTAACAAGTTATAAATTTAACAATATTGGTCCTGGGAAGTGATGACTTATACATGAAGTTTCTATAGAATGAGTATTGAATACAAACACAACAAATTTCACTTTTTAGTTCTTTCTTCTATATTTTATATAAAAACAAAGAATTACGATGTGTTGCGAAAGAAATAAAGGTAAGACATGTGATATAAACAATCTGACTGTGACAAATATACTACACTAAAAGAGAAGGGGGGAAGTTCTCGTTTAGATCCGAAGAACTGAAAAAATTCTTCAGAGAATGGCGCCGATTTTACTTCAGAAACACTCACAAGAATGTTCTTTCATAAACGGGTGAGTTGCATTGAATGTCAATGTGTCCTTTTATAGGCTTCATTGCATTAAATTCTTATTGTCCAACTTTAATGTGTGTCTTCTTTGATTGGTTGATCCATGCATCCTTATATTCTTCATTTCAACCTTTGAACTTGATGTAGATACTTTGCTAACTTATTCCATCTTTTTGTATGCCAAGGGAACAGTAAGTAAATAAAGTATCAATACAATGGTGTTTTTGTACTTCCTTAGGCCGACATGTTATACATGTTCTCATACCAATAAGGAAGTAAGATAGTTGGTGAGCCAAACTTGTTGTTCAAGATTTGGCTTTCAAAATAGTATTTGTTAGACTACTAATTGACTTTATCTTGTATTTATCTTCTTTTTGGCTAGATGACAAACCAATCTACTTTGGTGACGATTTAACCTCACTTCAACTAGTCTTTGATTTTGTTGAAGGCATTCTGCTCTTGGATTAATACAGATAGATACAGCACTTTTACAAGTAATAATCATATCTTTTTCTATATCTGAAATATAAGTTATATTTCAAATTTTACCAGCTATAGATCTCTATGAAGGTGCTACATCGGACACTAACTAAGAATTGGTTATAACCAAATCAAATTCTCTCTCGATACGTTAAGAAACGTTTATTCGATAGGAGAATCAATCGGATTAAGATCAGATGAAAATCCTAATGATAACCAACTGAAGATAGATAGATCTGATGGGTTAAAAATCTGAAATCTTAAACAACAGGATAGGATGATACCATATAGATATTATCCGATGCAATATAATACATCGGATATGGTTCATAAGGTAAACAAGAACTTTTCTTCTTAAGTGTTTGATCGGATGTTATAAGTATTATTATCAAATCTGATGGTTGAGACCAACAAAAAATATAATATTTTGAGAGATAAAATAGACAATTATACATATTCAGACGTTTATCAATAAACAGTTTTATTGACTCAGATTTCAGACTTTAGCAACATCTTTAATCAATCAGAAATAAAATAAGACTTTAGAATTCAACATCTTTTAAAAAATAAACGTCATGTGATAGTTTTTAAAAAAATTGATAGCATGAAACAATGAGTTAATAAATACAAATATAAAGAACAAACTCTAAAAGCTTCTACAAAAATATTCATCTATATTACATTGATTTAAAAGTTTGTAATTATATAGTATAATAAATACAAATATAAAGAACAAACTCTTGCAAGTAATGATAAATTATTTTTCTATTAATTAGTATAATAAACCTATGGTTCTTTTTATTATATCCATTTTAATCGGTAAACATTGGATCTAAGAATTGATAATGTAGATGTGAAACTATGTTGTAATTATAGATTATTTGGGAAAAAATCACATTAATATCTATTAATATCATGTAGACTAATTAAAGCACTTATCAACTTATTATAAGTCAGAAGGGTTTAACTTTTTCAAAAACTCCTTATTACCGGTTTGGCACCGATATAAGTTGTTTATCCAAACACTAAAAAATGCTTATTACCGGTATCACACCAGAATAAGTCAATAAATTGTTTTTATAAGCAATCTCAAACACCCTCTTAGAAGACAAAATATTAATATGAAATAGCAAGAATTACTTAGAGGTTTATACTTTATACATTAAATAAGAAAACATAGACAAAATTCGTGATGATATTTTGATGAATTTAACCTAATTGCATACTCGATGTTATAAAATTAGTCGATCAAATATCAAATAATAGGTTTCATGTAGGGTCATATATATATATATATATATGCAATGACGTGAGCAAGAAATATAGAGAACAATGGGGTGGTGGATCAAGGGACCATAACGCATTTTCCATTAGATCCTTCACTGCAAATCTTCTGCTTCTTTTTTACATTTATAACATTACATCCTTCTCTTTCTCATCTTTCTACTAAACCAATCAAAACATCTCTCTCTCTCTCTCTCTCTATACGTCTCTCTATTATATGTGTTACAAATTGTCTGTCTTCTTCCTCTTTCTTATTCTCTTTCTGTCATTCTATATCTAACCACTATATCTCCATACATACATATATATATATATATACACACTCCCAAACTAGCTTCATCAGACTCCTGAATCTTGCTCTGGTAAGCCTTTCTTCCATGTTTATGCATGCATGCATGTATTACAGTATACATATATATACATATATTTTGTGTCATCCATTTAAGCTAAAGCTTAATTTTACCATCTATATATATATATATATATATATGTTATATATGCATGTATATATATGTCTTTCTGCAAGTCATATATATGAAGAGAGAGAGAGAGAGAGAGAGGCAGTACTCCGCCGTTGATTACTGGGGTTCAAACTTTCTAGATCAGAAAAGAAAGTGGGAAATGTGAAGAGATGATGCTATTGGAACTTCAGACAAACAGACAATAAGCGCAGGCTCCATATAAAAACAACATCTCTCTCTCTCACACACACACATATATACATATACATATACATACAGACAGACAGAGAGAGAATGCAAACAAAAAAGAAGGAAAACCCTATCTTTTTATCATCTGTGCCAGGCCTCCTTGATTCCATCAAAACCATCATGTTCTTCCTTTTCACCCCCCCCCCCCCCCCCCCCCCCTTCAATCTTTTTGACCTAAACGCGTGCAATATACTTACGAGAAGTTGCTTTTGTTACATGGGAATTTAACCTAACAGAGTTTGTGTAACCAGAGATTGGGATATGAAGTCCGATCAGACATAAGTATTGCAACTTTGAAAAGGCTGCTTTTCCTTAATTTGTTTAATTATTCATTGAGTTGGATCGATGGAATAAGGTTTTTGTTGAAAGGGGGTTGAAAAGTATATTATATAATACATGAGGGATCGAAATCGCCACTAAAAGTAGAGGATAACCATTGATGGAGAAACCTCCATTCTTGATGCATCATTTTCACCATACACCCAACACAAGACACCATGATTACCAAGGACACAAGAGGCTTAGGTCCAAAGTCCAAACCCCAACCCCCCCCCCCCCCCCCCCCCCCCCCCCTACTATACATTCTCATGGTTTTCAACAAGCCAAAAAAGATAATTCAAATTTTATATTATTTATTTTCCCTTTCATCATTTGGTATCAATCTATTCTTCTTTTAACCCCGACCTACAAAAATTATTACATGTGAAAATTATATCTTTCGCTTTCTACACCACAAATATTAAAATATACGTTTAACAAAATTATATTTTATATTATCGTATTCTAATTTATTTTCGTTTGGTAAGTATAGCTCATTTGTCGTTTGACACATTGATCATTTAAAATACGTACTTGTTCTGCAGCGGTCTTGATCGATATAAAGATCTAAAATAATATTTGTACATGCAAAGCTTTTTCACTTGACCTAATTGACAATGAGTTGAGTAAATTTGGGATATGATGATATATGCAAATATTTTTCGAATGTGGAATCTTTGATCTCAATTCATAGTTTTCGGTGTCGTCATCCAAGTCTTCTACGAGACAGAACTATTGTCGTGATATATGGGATTCGTTGTGCGACATGCCCTGGGGGTATCGTATTATTAGATCTCTAATTAAATTTTCGGGGTCCGAAAATTAATGGTCAATGAGTGATGTGATATATGCTTGTTATATAAGTTGTCATTCCCAACTTATCTTACCTTCACAACAACTGTAAACATTATGCGGACTCTACTCATTTGTCTTTCTAGAGAAGAATAAGTACTGTCTGAGTTATGAGTGTAGCTCACCACCAAATGAGTTGATAATTGTCTCTGATAACCACTTGTCACTTTTTTATTTGTATAGTTCATAATTCTCTTTTTCATCTTCTCTTTTCCTTTATAGTCTTTCTATCTTCTCTTTTGTGCTCATGCTTGCATCTCAACCCACAAACAAATTTTCAATTGCTCAGCTCTATGCTTATGATTATATTCAAAGATCATGATATAGAACTAAAGCAAAGTTGGTGGTGAATTTAATGTAGAATTGAAGCAGTGTACGATATAGTACCAGTTGGTTATCATGGACACCATGGATCAGTCATCATGCGTCCCTCCTGGATTCCGATTTCATCCAACAGATGAAGAACTTGTTGGTTACTATCTCAGGAAGAAGGTTGCATCTCAGAAGATCGATCTTGATGTCATTAGAGATATCGATCTATACAGGATTGAACCTTGGGATCTGATAGGTAACTCTTACTGCTTGTTAATTAAGCTTCTTTTTATGTGTTGCTACAAGATCCAACGACAATAGTAGAACCATTTATTTGCTTAACTTTTCATTATTAGTTACTAAATTAGGGTTTGAGTTTTTTCGTTTCATTTCTAAAATCTTTATATTTTCTCAGCATCTTAGCCAGCCATCATCCAACATACCAAGTTATGCTGTTATGGCAAGAGATTGTTTTCAGTATATACTTAGCTGATGAGATATGATTAAGTACTGGTCAATGACTAACATCGATCGGTTTTTCCATTCAGAGAGATGTCGGATTGGATACGAAGAGCAAACTGAATGGTATTTCTTTAGTCACAAGGATAAAAAGTACCCCACCGGAACGAGGACAAATAGAGCAACAATGGCAGGTTTCTGGAAGGCTACAGGAAGAGATAAAGCAGTCTATGAAAAACTAAGGCTCATAGGAATGAGGAAAACTCTTGTGTTCTACAAAGGAAGGGCACCAAATGGCCAGAAAACCGATTGGATCATGCATGAATACAGGCTTGAATCCGAAGAAAATGGTCCTCCTCAGGCAAGCAATTTGAATCAACCATCTTTCATCTATATATTAAAGAAATGTTCTTTGACCACCGTATATATACACAATTCTCTTTCGATCATCATCTTCTTCCATTTCTTATCATGGGTTCTACTCTTTCTGTCAAATCTTTGCATTTAACCTTTTAGAAAGTGTTTCTTGATTACCATATACACAGTTCTACTCATCTTTTGCATTTGTTTCTACTCTTTCTGCTAAATCTTGATCTTGGATCAAGTTACCAGAATGTCGATCCGTATGTTCAGTCTTCCACCATTTCTTATATTTCATAAAAATTGTTCTTGGTTTCTCTTTTTATTAAAAAAAACTCATATCGGTATGTAGTATCCAGTATTCGAGTAAGTATTTCTAATAACTCATGTCAGATCATGGTTAGTTTGTAGAGATCCTCACTCATGAAATCCTGATTTCCAGTAACTTTAATTAGCTTCTGTTTTTTAAGTTTAATTCAATCAACGATATTATGTGTGTGTATGGAATAAAACATCTTTTTCATGCATGCTCTCCACCACTATCTTGTAATCTTTGAGTGTGCGTTTGTGTGTGTCTTTTCTCTTTTCTTTTGGTGTAAAATCCTTGAGTGTGTATATGTGTTGTGTCTGGTGAGGCAAAATTTTGACTTTCAGGACCATCCATATATATAAATCAAAAAAGTTCATCACAAAGATGATTTCAATCCAACCGAAAATGGACGTACTTCCCTTTTTACTTTGAGCTTTTCAAGTCAAAGAAGTCTCCACTTTAATTCAACACAAACATCATCCCAACACCTAGCTAGATCATGTTTTCACCACACTTTCACTTTCTTTTTTTAGTTTTGATTAAAAATCACTAGTTATAGTTTTTCCTTTTACTTAACTTGATTAATCAAGTCTAGCGATCGATATCTTGCAGGAAGAAGGATGGGTGGTCTGTCGTGCATTCAAGAAACGATCAACCGGGCAAACAAAACATGTAGAAGGATGGGAATCAAACTTCTTCTATGATGATTCAAGCCGCGTTAGCCCAGCCATGGATCCAGTTGATTATATTACAAATCAGCCTCCAAGTTCTGTGTTTTCACAAAGCTTCATGTGCAAGCAAGAGTTGGAAGCAGCAGAGAGTTTGAACTTTGTGCATTGTGATCAATTTGTACAACTTCCACAGCTTGAAAGCCCATCTCTACCGTCAACAAAGAGGCCTATAAGCTCTATATCATTGGTGTCATCATCGGAAAATAATGATCAAGAAGATGATCTAGCCGGATCAGGAGGGAGAAACATAAACAATAACAGTAAGAATAATAAAGAGAATGCTAATAAAGTGACTGATTGGAGGGCTCTTGATAAGTTTGTAGCTTCTCAGTTGAGCCACGAGGATAGATATGGGGTCGGGGAAGGTTTGTCTTCGAGCTTTGAAGGGAAAGAACATTCTGATTTGGCTTATATGTTTATGGAAGGTGGTAGAGAAGAAGAAGATGGAGGAGGAGGAGGGAAGCTGAATGGGCTCCTGAGTTCAATAAGCCAAGATCATTGTGATATTGGGATATGCATATTTGATAAGTGATGAATATGAAGGAGTGTAGTGATGATGGAGGAGATGATCATAGTAGTTTGATATGTATAAGTTTGCATCATCTTGAGACATATATATATAACATATACATGTATCTCTCTCTTTCTTTCTCTCTTTATATATATGGTTGTGAAGGAGTCATAAGAGTATCAATAAGAGCCTTTTTCTCTAGATTATGAACTACTCATACACAATATATATACACCAATTTATTTGTTCCAATTGTTATCAAACCAAATGGTTATGAATTTAAGTTTGTTTCTTGAACTCTCTTTATTCATCTTAATCTAACGGTTTAATTAAGTGGGTTCTTCGATTCTTTTTCTTGGGGTTTATCCCTAGATCTTTTCCCTCTCTCTTCTAAAAAAGTTGAGAACCGTGAAAATAGTGAATCATATCTTGTTTCATATTGTGAAATTTAAGTTCATGTTTCATATGAAAGATATGCATTGCTAAACAACTTATATATGTGAAACAATACCTTAAATCCTAACCTTAGATGAAAAACAAAATTACGTGGCACGACACATAAATATTGGTTCTCATGAGTTTGTGACGTTTTGTGGTTCTCACATGATTAGTCTCTTATATATATATAGCACATAGAGGTTTTCAAATGAAAATGACAAAAAGATTTAGAAGATAATTGTAAGTCTCAACATCAGATATATCATCCTACAAACGTGATTAGAAAAATGGTTATGATTACCATTTTTTTAAATCCCTTGTTAGCAATTTTTCAATCGAGAATCGATAAAATATAACCAAATTTGAAACAAATCAAACAAATTATACAAAAAACAAGAATTTTTTTTTCTTTTATTTGACATTCTTATTCTTATACTTCTAATCCTTTTTTTTTCATCTTTCTCATGTTTTGAACCTTTGATCTTGCCCCTATAGAAGCCTTTATGCATCAATGCATATAATCATTTTCACGTGTTTTCAAAGTATATATGGTTTTCATTTGAACATTTTCCTATATATAAATATAGAGGGATCGATGATCAATCGTGAACATGATCAAAATAAGAGAATACAAGAACGATCAAATCACATATGTTTTGCATTGAAATCACATGTAGCTACAGAAGATAGTCAATGCAAGAGCGTGCGGGCACTTAGGTTGCGCACTAGGCTGTGTGATGGTAAAATCACATGTTGGTCATTCTCATTTTTTCTTATTTGGTCATTATTGTTGTTTATATCCGACTATATGTATAGGAATACTTAATACTCTGAGTACTGTAATAACCAACTATTAATTAATATTTATGATGAATATACCTAAATGTTTATAAATATTACTCATAATTACTATCGTATATTTTCATTACTCATGATATTTATCATGCATTCTATCACGATATTAACAATGAATAATATATAAATAATTAGTTCTCACGATTCTTAAATGAACATGTCCCTATATATAACTATACGCTTTGTAACTCAATGATCTCCTTAAAGTATAGAAGTAACTTGTTTTATGAATATTACAATGTTAAACCTCAGACATATATATGTATATGACTGTAACTTCTTTCAGCATACATGTTTACAGATGAACAAAGTAATTATATCATCAAAGAAATTAAATTGTACCGGTTTGAAAATTTTGATATTCTACAATTTCTTATATCTTACTAAAAGTTAGCTAGGGTTCATGATCATGCTCATTTCATGTGATATATAGATATTAATTAACATTTGTGTACATTTTATATATCCTTATAAAACACTATATTTGAATGACATATAGTGAATTCGTTTAAAACAGTTATATCGGTCTGTTAGTTTTTAGTTACAGTAAAACGTCATTTTTGGCTAAGGACTCAAAATAAACCATAATCCATCTAGTTTATTGATTATACATATAGGCAATTACGAAATTTGGTACCAATTTGTTGTTCAAGTGTGATTCCAAAATGTTACAAACTACTCTTTGTAAATTTATATGTTTTTAATAAGTGTTGTCATCTTAATCGGAATATATATAGAGATAAAGAGAGATGAGGGATCAAATGGAGAACTTTATATGTATATAAACTTTGCAACCCTCATTCAACTAATTAGATTATTTCAATGTTTTTTTTCCTTTTTAGGGTGGTTTTGTCTTTTTACATATGGACGGGTTTTTGATATAATCATGATAATTATCTTGTTATTAAACTGTCTGATTCAATGGGATACTGATATTCAATTTTATGGTAACCGTTGATTTTGTTTTTTTTATTACCGTCTTCTTCAGCAATGGATTCTAGATTGCAGTATTCATGTGATTTTTTATTAATGAAACCATGAAATCAAGGTTTGATTGTGTTCATGAGACCATGAAATTATGAGTTTTTTCATTAATGAAACTATGAAATCATGAGTTTTTTCATTCAATTAGTCATGTTTTTTTATTCATAAAATCAGGAGTTTTTTCATATATAAAATCATGAGTTTTTTTTTTATTAACAGTACCTTGAAATTATGAGTTCTTTTTATTAACAATACCATAAAATCATGAGCTATTTTTCACTTTTTGTAATGTGTTTCTTAACTAAATTTTTTGATTTTATTTTAAGATTTGTTTTTTGGAAACATATTAGATAATGAAAAACTTCTTTAGGATTTTGTTATGAGTTATTTTAGGAATTTGTAGGAGTTTTCTTGACTAATTTATCCTTCTGGTGTCAATCCAATTAATATCCGAATTTTTTATTCACAAAAATAGATGGAAATTGTATAGGTCATTCTTCAATGAAATCTATGGTTAGAAAGGGTTTGTAAGGTTTGCATAAATGGGTGTGGGTTTTCAGATGAACCCATCTACGTGTGTGTTTGAGATCCAGTGAAAACAGTATTTTGTGACATTTTTGAGAACACGGTACTTCATCTATCTGCATCCACTTGTACTTACACATTTTCATCAACCTTCATTTATCTATGTGTACCTAGTACCTACTCATATCTACATGACTAAAACTTTAAGAAATCATATATATATATATATATATATATATGTGTGTGTGTGTGTGTGTGTGTGTATGTGTGTGTGTGTAAAGTTGATTGAAGATATATGAGAACAATTGAAGGTTGATAAAGATAAATGAAAATCCGTAATTTTTATAAACCATCAGATAAAAATAACTTTTTATAAAGCATCTTGATGGTCACAATTTGATTTTATTAGTAAATACTAAAATACCCACTCGTATTCTATTAGGAACTGAGTAAGTAAATGGAATATATAGCTATTCAACTTGATGTTAAAGCTTTTTTATGATTATAACGTGACGTCAATACATCATACATACGTACATATATGTCAATAACAAATAGAAAGACAACTTTGCCAAGAAAAAAGGACATACAAGTTGGAAAGTGATCAAAAATAGAGTGAAGGAATATCGAATTACATAGATAAGATTGCTAAAATCATCACGCATCTTTCATAGGGTTAACAACTACTAAGGTTCCATTGAGGTCCAATATATCATAATCGTGGATTATTCCTTCAACTAGTAGGAATAAGACAAAGATTCTTATGCATATATATATATATATATTATATATTCTCGCATAAAACATAAACATATACATATATATATATATGTATGTATGTATGCATGTATGTATGTATGTATGCATGTATGTATGTATGTATGCATGTATGTATGTATGTCATCTTGAAGGAACTCCTTTGAGTTCTGGGTGCAAAGACAAAGGTAAAACCATTGTCACAGCATTCTTTTCTAAGAAGTCAAACAAGTCTAATAGATCTAGGTCTATTCCTTCAGCTTGCAAAACTTCTTCTTCTTCAGGGACTAGGAAATCTGAATCTCTTCAGAAATCTAAGTCACAGCTCAAGGTGAACTYTTCACCTAAAGAATCCAGTTCCTCAAAAGTTTCTCCTAGAACTAATGAGAAGGGTATTCTTGGAGCTGGTCCCGTTTCTAATTTAATACTTCCTGGCCCTAAAGCAAATCTTGTCTTTAGGAAGTGTAAGCATTGTAGTGAGAAATCACATATTGCCAGCAAGTGTCCTTCTGTCGCTAAAACTGGTTCACCAGTTTTGGGCAAGAAAGTAGCCAAGGCTGAGAAATCAACTAAGGTGAAATCTTCCACAAAGACTGCTTCTACAGTCAGAGTGAAGAAAACCGCTGTCACCTCCTCTTCAGGTTCAGCGAAGACAACTC